>NC_068911.1:64253503-64555169 GCF_023091745.1 Budorcas taxicolor
CTTTTCCTGGAAAAAAAGAATAAGCAATTATATCCAAACGTGTCCTGAGAATCTTGCCAACCTGTTCCTGTTCCTTAGTGCCCATCACCTTCATAGTCTGAGTTCTCCATTGGGAAGGTCTTGGATTTTTTCCATGTGAAGCAATTGCAGCTCAGATCGAGGTTATATTGCAGTTAAATACGTGTACATTTTGAAAGGTTTCCTTTGGTTACCAAAGGGGAAGGGGGTGGTAGGGGTTGCAAATTAGGGGTATAGGTTTAAGAGAGACAAACAACTGTGTGTAGAATAGATAAGCAATAAGGATATATTATGTAGCACAGGGATTATAGCCATTATCTTATAATAACATTTAATGGAGTGCAATCTGTAAAAATACTGAATCACAATGCTTCATACCTGAGATTAATATAATACTGTAAATAAACTATACTTCAACAACAACAACAAAATAAAAGATTCCCTTTGGTCATTTTGCAGCCTTTTATACAGTAGCTATGTCCGTCTATCAGAGAAGGAGCAAGATGCTCCTCGATCTTGATCCAAGAAGACAGGTTGTCCGCACTGTAGCTTGTCTCCAGATTCCTGGCACAGGGGCAGGGTGTGGGGATAACCACACTGGGGAGTGGCGAGCTGCTGGGTGCGATTCACAGATGCCAGGGCTTCTGCCCTCTCTGAAATAATGCACGGGGGCCACGGAGAATTTCCGGTTGCATGTTGCCAGTCTGGGTGAACTTAGTTTTGACTTTTGTTATAATTCAGGAAAGAGTTTTATTGAACAGTGGAAAGTCCTTGATTTAGGGGACCATAAATTACTCTTGAAGAAGTAGGGGGCTATTGACTAGCGCAGTGTTTCTGTAAAGTGGTCTGAAGCTTCTTAAGGCAAGAGTCATAGGTTTTCTGAAGTTGCATTTGCTTAGGTGTAAGTTCGGCCATGATGATGGCCTAGCGAAATGAGTCCCTTCTGCCTCAATTATTTCTTTGGAGGCATATGCTTGTGATTCTTATTATTGTGAGGGTGCTAGTCACTGGCTTAGCATGCCAGCTGGGCTGGGTTGACTCTTCATTAACCTTTTAATTTTCTGCCTGGGTTCCTATTTCGGCGATCTGTTGTATTACAAAATACTCTCTTTTTGGTTTGATCTTAATTGTTTCATGGCTATTAAACATGAAGAGCAATATGAAATTAATTGGATAGTATTTAGATATGAGTATTTTCAGCCTTTGTATTTGGATTTAAACTCAGTAACAACAGAAATAAAAGGAGGAGGTCATTCTGAGGTGACTCCCCATTTGCACGATTAGGTAACGCTCAGAGGAACAATCTGAATGTTAGATGAGTCTCCAAATTCAGAAGAATCTTTAAACTACTAATGTCAACCATGAGGCATCAAAGATCATTAACCACCCTTCTCCTTTTCCCCTCGGTGTGACCAACTATGTACGTCTCAGGTATCAGGAAGCCATAAATCGGTTTGTCACCTCCTCTGGTCCTATGCAGGGAGTTAAGGTAGACACACAAAGCAACAAAATTCTGTAAAGGAATTATCCTTCAGTTAAAAAATAAATTAATTAAAAAATAACTAATAATTGGAGGTGGCTTGAAAGTGCAGTGGTATAACATGCTCTGGGAATTTGGTAGGATAGCTCACTTTTTCCCATAATTGTCCCAGAAAAATCATCATAAAGCCTCTGTTCGACGCTTTCACACAGGAGAGAGATTAAATCATCTCATTTAATCTTTTCAACATCCTGGAAATGTAGGTACTATTATTTTCATTTACCTAATTAGGAACGTGAGGGTCCCAGAGATTAATTAACTTATTCAAGATCCTGCAGACAGAATAATGTAGTTAGAATTTGAATCCAGGTCAGACTGTGTCAGATTGGGGCACTGTATGATAAGTAAGTAACGTCGCTCAGCAATATGTGAACCGTGAACTTCCTTATGTTCAAGCTGGTTTTAGAAAAGGCAGAGGAATCAGAGATCAAATTGCCAACATCCGCTGGATCATGGAAAAAAGCAAGAGAGTTCCAGAAAAACATCTATTTATGCTTTATTGACTATGCCAAAGCCTTTGACTGTGTGGATCACAATAAACTGTGGAAAATTCTCCAAGAGATGGGAATACCAGACCACCTGACCTGCCTCTTGAGAAATCTGTATGCAGGTCAGGAAGCAACAGTTAGAACTGGACATGGAACAACAGACTGGTTCCAAATAGGAAAAGGAGTACATCAAGGCTGTATATTGTCACCCTGCTTATTTAACTTATATGTAGAGTACATCATGAGAAACGCTGGACTGGAAGAAACACAAGCTGGAATCAAGATTGCCGGGAGAAATCTCAATAACCTCAGATATGCAGATGATACCACCCTTATGGCAGAAAGTGAAGAGGAACTCAAAAGCCTCTTGATGAAAGTGAAAGAGGAGAGTGAAAAAGTTGGCTTAAATCTCAACATTCAGAAAATTAAGATCATGGCATCTGGTCCCATCACTTGATGGGAAATAGATGGGGAAACAGTGGAAACAGTGTCAGACTTTATTTTTGGGGGCTCCAAAATCACTGCAGATGGTGATTGCAGCCAGGAAATTAAAAGACGCTTACTCTTTGGAAGAAAAGTTATGACCAACCTAGAGAGCATATTCAAAAGCAGAGACATTACTTTGCCGACTAAGGTCCGTCTAGTCAAGGCTATGGTTTTTCCAGTAGTCATGTATGGATGTGAGAGTTGGACTGTGAAGAAGGCAGAGCGCTGAAGAATTGATGCTTTTGAAATGTGGTGTTGGAGAAGACTCTTGAGAGTCCCTTGGACTGCAAGGAGATCCAACCAGTCCATTCTGAAGGAGATCAGCCCTGGGATTTCTTTGGAAGGAATGATGCTAAAGCTGAAACTCCAGTACTTTGGTCACCTGAAGTGAAGAGTTGACTCATTGGAAAAGACTTTGATGCTGGGAGGGATTGGGGGCAGGAGGAGAAGGGGACAACAGAGGATGAGATGGCTGGATGGCATCACTGACTTGATGGACATGAATCTGATTGAACTTTGGGAGATGGTGATGGACACGGAGGCCTGGCGTGCTGAGATTCATGGGATCGCAAAGAGTCGGACACGACTGAGTGACTGAACTGAACTGAACATCGCTCAGTCGTGTCCCACTCTTTGCGACCCCATGGATGGTAGCCTACCAGGCTCCTTTGTCCATAGGATTTTCCAGGCAAGAGTACTGGAGTGGGTTGCCATTTCCTTCTCCAAGGGGATAGTGAAAGACCAAGTGTCAGGAGACAGTTCAGTTCAATTGCTCAGTTGTGTCCGACTCTTTGCGACCCCGTGGACAGCAGCACACCAGGCTTCTCTGTCCATCACCAATTCCCAGAGCTTACTGAAACTCATGCCCATTGAGTCAGTGATGCCGTCCAACCATCTCATCCTCTGTCGTCCCCTTCTCCCACCTTCAATCTTTCCCAGCATCAGGGTCTTTCCAGTGAGTCAGTTCTTTGCATCAGTTGGCCAAAGGATTGGCGTTTCAGCTTCAGCATCAGTCCTTCCAATGAATATTCAGGACTGATTTCCATTAGGATGGATTGGTTGGATCTCCTTGCAGTCCAAGGGACTCTCAAGGGTCTTTTCCAACACCACAGTTCAAAAGCATCAATTCTTCAGTGCTCAGCTTTCTTTATAGTCCAACTCTCACATCCATACATGACTACTGGAAAAACCATAGCCTTGAATAGATAGACCTTTGTTGGCAAAGTAATGTCTCTGCCTTTTAATATGCTGTCTAGGTTGGTCATAACTTTTCTTCCAAGGAGTAAGTGTCTTTCAATTTCCTGGCTGCAGTCACCATCTGCAGTGATTTTGGAGCCCCAAAAAATAAAGTCTGACACTGTTTCCATTGTTTCCCCGTCTATTTGCCATGATGTGATGGAACTGGATGCCATGATCTTAGTTTTCTGAATGCTGTGTTTTAAGCCAACTTTTTCACTCTCTTCTTTCACTTTCATCAAGTGGCTTTTTAGTTCTTCACTTTCTGCCATAAGTGTCATCTGCATATCTGAGGTTATTGATATTTCTCCTGGGCAATTTTGACTCCAGCTTGTGCTTCATCCAGCCCGGCAATGTACTCTGCATATAAGTTGAATAAGCATGGTGACAATATACAGCCTTGATGCACTCCTTTCCTGATTTGGAACCAGTCTGTTGTTCCATGTCTCGTTCTAACTGTTGCTTCTTGACCTGAATACAGATTTCTCAGGAGGCAAGTCAGGTGGTCTCTCTGGTATTCCCATCTCTTGAAGAATTTTCCACAGTTTGTTGTGATTCACAGTCAAAGGCTTTGGCGTAGTCAATAAAGCAAAAGTAGATGTTTTTCTGGAACTCTCTTGCTTTTTTGATGATCCAACGGATGTTGGTAATTTGATCTCTGGTTCCTCTATCTTCTCTAAATCCAGCTCGAACACCTGAAAGTTCACAGTTTCAGGAGACAGAAACAACAACAAAACCAAACTCTAGGAATTTAAAGCTTAATGTGAAGTTCTACTGGTCTGTTTTGAAGTTCTGAGTGGTTTGGGGTAGTAATCAGGAAGTATAAGCCTTGGAAAGGATGGGATTCTATTTTGGAGGACTTGGAATTGCTGGCTTTAGTCAAGGGAGCCCTCCAGTGACTGTTATACTGTCTGTTAGGTTCACTATGGGAGTGCCCAGCACTTAGTATTGGGTTAGCTAAAAAATTTGTTTGAGTTTTTCCATATGAACTTTTTGGTCAACCTAATACTATACTTAGCATATTGAAAAGCAGAGAGATTATTTTACCAACAAAGGTCCGTCTAGTCAAGGCTATGGTTTTTCCTGTGGTCATGTATGGATGTGAGAGTTGGACTGTGAAGAAAGCTGAGCGCCGAAGAATTGATGCTTTTGAACTGTGTGGTTGGAGAATTCTCTTGAGAGTCCCTTGGACTGCAAGGAGATCCAACCAGTCCATTCTGAAGGAGATCAGTCCTGAGTGTTCTTTGGAAGAAATGATGCTAAAGGTGAAACTCCAGTACTTTGGCCACCTCATGTGAAGAGCTGACTCATTGGAAAAGACTCTGATGCTGGGAGGGATTGGGGGCAGGAGGAGAAGGGGACGACAGAGGATGAGATGGCTGGATGGCATCACCGACTCGATGGACATGAATTTGAGTGAACTTTGGGAGATGGTGATGGACAGGGAGGCCTGGCATACTGCGATTCATGGGGTTGCAAAGAGTCAGACACGGCTGAGTGACTGAACTGAATTGAATAGTACACTGAAGAGTTATAGGCACTCAATAGATAAGAAAGGAAGGGATGGAATAAGGAAAAAGTGGAAATGGAGGGGGAGAAGGAGGTAAGAAGGGAGAGAGGAAAAAAAGGGTTATTAAACTTTATTCCCCTGGGGAGTGATATGCTAAGTGATTCTTGATGTAGATATTTAGAAAGGCATGTGGAGCCT
Organism: Budorcas taxicolor; assembly: GCF_023091745.1. Taxonomy (NCBI): domain Eukaryota; kingdom Metazoa; phylum Chordata; class Mammalia; order Artiodactyla; family Bovidae; genus Budorcas; species Budorcas taxicolor. Next base: position 64,258,980 of record NC_068911.1, read on the forward strand.
AAAGGGAAAGTTAAATGATGGAAAGAACATCAGATTTAAACTACACATGTTCAAATTTGGATTTAGAAAATTTTTGACTCATGATCCATATATGATTGCTGTTGGGCAATTTTTTTTTTTTTTTTTTGCTGCCTTAAAAATCTTATCTGAATTCATGCTTCCTAAAATGTTATATCTGGTTGGAACTCTGTCACACTTGGATAAATAATGTGAAGTGACTGGAGATGAAGTGCTTAATTGCTTGTTTAATGTATCCAATATATACACAGTAGGGACTGTCTTAATGCTACTCAGCCTTAAAATTCACTCTTTCAAACCTTTTGCCTAATAAATGCCAGGTTATTTTGGTAATCAGGGATGATTATTGTGATAATGACCAATTGTACATGAGTCGTTAGGCTGTCAGGGTTCATGGCTTTATGTGATCAGTCAGAAATTTGAAGAAAATAAATTTGAATTTCACTTTGGACCCTGGGGCCAAGAGTGCCTGGGGCTCAGTAGATATTTTCCATGTGAATGAATGTGTGGAATAGTTGGTCAAATCACCTAAACTTGACCTGGGTGTTAGATGGGAATAGCCATGAATAGAAATCATTTAATGACTCAACATAATTTTCTTAAATTAATGTCTCTGTTTTTATTCCTATTCCTGCCTCCTAAATCTAAATCCTTTTCATTTTATAATTGATATTCTGCAGTAGTTTAATAGCTGGTTTTCCTTTCTCCCACCATTTTTCTTCCAGTCCCCTGAAACCCCCAAAAGTTCATGTCTAGATATAATAAATACCTCAAAAAATGTTATCATTTGTTTTTGTATTAGTTTATTCAGTCTAAAATTCCTTTTTCATGCCTCCCTGTGTAAAGTAATTATCCAGGTGTAATGGGAGGTGGACACACAGTAAGGGAAGAATATACAATATTATAGCAGATAGTGTTTTGCCCACCCCAGGATTCTATAAGCAACTTTTATATTTAAAAAAAACAATCTTTCTATTTTCGAACCTGGAAAGTCGGGAGGTGGGGTAGCAATAGCCTACTCATACCTGGTGAAACTTCTCATTCCTCATGCCTCTCTTCGCATCTCCCTGTCTTATTTTCTCTTCCTTCCTTTTATGGTGGAACATTTGTCTCCCTTTCAGTGAGAGGGTCTTCGATGGCTCCACAAGTGAATCATGTTTTGTTCATGTACCATGCTCGGTTGTACCTTTCTGCTCTTATGGAACTGTTGCCTTCTTCCCTCCTTGAACATTTCTCCCACTTGTTCTTTAACATCCAGCTCAATTTCATTTTTCTCCACTGAACTGTCTTATGCCGCAGCCTCTGCTTACACATTCTTTCCTGAATCATAGGATTTAAATTCTTAGTTAAATCTATCATGTACTTACTTCCCATTTAAGTTTCTCCACTCTTCCTTATGGATGATGAGTCTTTGTATCAGTGATTCTATTTTTGTTTTTGTGGATGCCCCATATCCCTGGCTCAGCACTCCATTTCATCTAACAATCACCAACCAATAGGAGAGTGTCTCTTCATTAGATGAGGGTACAGTTGTGAGCGTGTTGAATATGAGACTATCTGTTATTAATTAATTGATATTTTTATAGTACTTAATAGTAAAATACAAAGAATGAAAAGACAGCTAAAATTGTTTTATATTTTCAAGAGATCAAAATGAAGATTTATCTTACACAGCTGTTTTTGTTACAGGAAATGGTTTCTTTTGACTCGTGCTGCCCAAATGATTTCATTATTGTTGCCATTGTTAATTTTATCAATTTTAAAAAGAGAAATTTGAATTGTCATTGGCTTTCATAAATCCATTATTTTATGACCTGCTGAGAGGAATTTTGTTGCAGAATTTAAAGGGAGCTGAACTGGCATTATGAAATCAGAAAAAAATTGGATCTTTTAAAGCCAGCTGTACTTTCTTGACCAGGGGTCTGGATTAACAACAAATCAAAGGAAAGCCTGTAGGGACCAAATGTTGGTTCACTGAGCAAGTCCTCATCAAAGAATGGTGTGTGCGTGTGTGGAGGTCATGCAGCAGGCTGTCGCATTTCTGTCACTCTGTCCTTCATGAGCTTTGGGGGTCCTACGTAGCATCTCCAGGAAAGTGAAGAGAAACTTTTCTAGAATGCTTCACCTGCCAATGAGAGTGAATGATTTTCTGTTGTTTTATCCCATGTGTGGTCATTATGGAAACATTTCCAGTCAAGCCCTGGCTGGATCTCGCCTCACAGTTTGAAGCTGTGATACTTGCATCTGTATTCTGCAACAGCTTGTAAAATTGTTTCCTGACCAAATCAGAGTTTTCTACTGGGATCATGTTATTTCAGATAATAAATATGGAAGACTCAAAGTGTCACCTACAAATTGTCACAGACAGGATTTTGAAAATATTGATTATTTTTCCCCTTTAAAAATATTGATAAGTGTGTTAACTTTAGTCATCATTAAACTTTTTTTTAGTGGTGTAAAGGATTGCGTGTTAGTTACTCAGTTGTGTCTGACTCTGTGTGACCCTATGGGCTATAGCCAGCCAGGCTCATCTGTCCATGGGATTCTCAAGGCAAGAATACTGGATTGGGCAGCCATTCTCTTCCCCAGGGGATCTTCTCAACCCAGGGTTAAGGACTATAGTTGTGTAATAAATAGCCTAAATGATATTTTCAACAGTTCTAATTTGATTTCCAGGTGACATTTTGTTGTTGACAAAATGAGAAATTCATCTTAAATCTCAGAAACTATATAACATGCTAAAATTTTATGCCATCAAAACCAAGAACATAAAAGAAAAAACTAATAATTTGACTACATTAGAAACAAAACCATAGTACAACAAAAGCACAATCAAAGGTAAAGATAAAGACAAACATGGAAAAGACTTATACAGCATATGACAAGGGGATTACATCTCTAATATGCAAAGAGCTCCTACAAATTAATAAAAATGTGAACATGATAATAGAATAATACAAATAGCGAAAATATGTAAAAGAATACTAAAGCCCATGAATAATCAAAGAACTACAACTTCAAATAGCAATAGATATCTTCTTCTATGAAATGAATGAATATTGAAAGAACTTATTGCTGATAGGAAAATAGGGAACATATGCTTTTATAAACTTTTGATAGTGATAAAAATTCATCTAACATATTCTGTTGGCAGCTCAGCATATTGTCGGAATGAAAGCTCTGTACACTCCTTGGTTCAGGAATTCCACTTCTTCAAATGTGTTTGAAGGGAATCACTGGATAAACACATAAAATTGTACAGATGAGGGTATCCATCACAGCATTGTTTATAACAGAAACTGAAATCAATCTAAATGACGGCCAGTAGTGGCTGATTTAATAACTAATGGTTTACCACAGATCACCTACAGGCATTAGAAATGATGAGGTAAATACGTATTTATTAACATGGAAAAATATATCCCATGTATTGTTAAATGGAAAAAAACGGCAGGCTAGATAACTGTATTTATGCTCCCACTTTTTAAAAATAATAAAAAATCTTTGTTTTGACATATGTAGAAAAGGTACAGATAGAGAAAATTTTAAAGGATGTAAGCATAAGATGGCAGTCATTAATCTTTGATCGTTAGTTACTAATTTTGATGAAAGTAATGAATCTCTTTATTTGGGGGACAATACCAAAATGTGGTCTGTCCATAATCACAGATATTAATATAATCATCTTTTAAAGGTAACATTCTCACATCTGCTTCTCAAGGTCACTCCAAGGACATGGTCACAGCCAGGCTGCTGGTGGATGCAGACGTCTGTGCAGTAAAATGCATGGTTAATCAGAGAGACAAGCATAGAGTTAGATGTAGGGCTTCTAGGTGAACGCTATTTTGAATTTTTGAACAACGGTAATGTCTGAGAAGGTGAATACAAGTCACCAAAAGCAAGGCAAGGAATGAGGAGTGTGTATGAAATAGGAGAGAGTCTGTTCCCCGCAGAGCATGCTCTGTGCACTCCTGGAGGCATTTAACACATCCCGTAGTGACTTACAGTCATTTCCCATCAACTGGCGAACTGCTTCAGACGGGAAATGGAACCTATTTCTCACACGGTTCATTGAGCATGTCCTACGTGCCAGGCACGGAATTAGGCACCAGGAATACAAAGATCAACACAGACAAACCTGTCCTCCAGGAGCACAGGGCAGGGGGTGGCAGGCAGATTAAATAGGCAAGTGCTCTGTGAGGGCTGAGGTTTGAGCTTAGTCTGTGCTAACCTGTTTTGTAGGGATGGGGGGAACCTTCCTGGAGTGTATAGCTGAAGGAATATAGCTGGAGACGCAGGAGGAGACTTGTGGAAGAGTGTGTTCTAGGCATTCTTTTCTGTGCAGAGGCCTTGAGATAAGAGTGCATCGGTGCGTGGCAGCTTCCAGAGTGTAAAGGAGAGCAAAGAGCCAAGTGAGTGGGTGAGCTGGGATGTGAGGTTTTCAGTCCTGGCTAAACAGGAGCATCAATGAGAGATTAAATAACTAAACTACAAGCAAGCAAATTCAAAACAAAGGCCCCAGCCGAGTCTGATTTAATTGGCCTCTGTGTGGTGGGGAGTGGTCTTTGAACCTGGCCTCCCGCCCCTCACCCGGGGACACCCTGTCTGCTAGCTGCTTGTCAGTTCCCCCAAACTGGAGCTCTCCTTTTGGCTAGCAGGCCCCTGGGTGACTGTCGGGTGCAGCTAAGATCAGTAAGGAGGCAAGAGTGTGAAGAGCCTGGTAAACAAGACTAAGAAGTTTGAATTTGCCTTTAGGGCAAGGAAGTGCCTTTTGAATAAATGTATATACTGCCAGCCACCATTAATAATAACATTTAAACCAACTTTAGCGCTCAGATTTTTATGGTAAACACCTGAGTGTATAAATGTTTTGCATGAAGGGCTGGGGTATGAGACAGAACAAAAATAGATATGCTATAGAATGGGTTATAAATCTAAACTTCAGGACACTCAGAAGATACATTTCTGCATAGGTGCATGTAAATGGAAAATGTGTAAAGCAAATCATAAAGCCACCTGGGGAAGCTGCTATTAACAAATCAGTGAAGTAAAACCCACTGAAATGTTAACAATAACTTCTAATTTATTTGTTATGCATTATTTGGATTTCCATATACAGTATGAGTAAAAAAGAGGGTACATCCATGGAACATTTGCATGTTTGCATAATAACAAAATATGTTTTATTTCATCAGAGGGGAACATGTCAAGGCATTTGGGAATAAACATGTATTCAATTCTAGACTTAAGGTTGAAGTTTCTTAAGGATATGACTTTAAGAATATAACATTTGAGACATTTCATCAGAATAATGACAATAAATCTCATCATATAAATGAGAATAAGGCCCACCTGGCAAGTCTATAGTAAAAGGTTGCAGATGGTAAAGCAAGTATGATATCTCGCATAATGTCTGGCAAATACTAGGTGCTCAATAAATGGTGAATTATTAACTTGTTTTCAAAAAGAATTGTAGATGCCTTATGAATGCTTCTTAGAATTTGAATTCCTCCAACCTTTCCTAGATTCTGTTCCCAAAGCAGATATTAGGAGCAAAAATGGTTGACTGCTGCTGGATGTTTCTTACTCAATAATGCCTTGGTATCTAAGCAGAAACCCAAAGAATAATTCAGTGTTACCTATTCAAGCTCCCAAACTCAGTAAACCTGTTACATAATTCCAAGCAGTTAATTGGGAATGCGTTTTATAGCTCACGCCTGGGAAGTGACAGAATTCCCATGCTCTGGGTCAGAAGAAGCTAGGGAGTGTTTTGGAAACTATTCTATGGTTAGAGCGAAAGACTAGCAACACCTGCTTTGAAAATTTTCCAAGCCAAAATGATTTCTGCTGTATGTCATGGAACCCTGGGGGCTGAACAGAGCATTTTTCATGTACTGGAACTAACCCCAGGCTGCCCAAGGAGGACAGTGCTGGCTGTCTTATTGCAGGGTCCCTGCTGCTGCCCCCCTCCTCTGTGTGGTGGGCTGGTTCCTCTAGCTTCCATACAGATGCTTGCCTGTGCCACTTCCATCTTTATCTCTCTAATTAAACCATAGTTCCGGGGTCCCCTTAGGAGGATAATTTCAAACTTTATGCAATGCAGCTTCAGTTCAGTTCAGTAGCTCAGTCGTGTCCGACTCTTTGCGACCCCATGAATCGCAGTATGCCAGGCCTCCCTGTCCATCACCAGCTCCCGGAGTTCACTCAGACTCACGTCCATCGAGTCAGTGATGCCATCCAGCCATCTCATCCTCTGTCGTCCCCTTCTTCTCCTGCCCCCAGTCCCTCCCAGTATCAGAGTCTTTTCCAATGAGTCAACTCTTCGCATGAGGTGGCCAAAGTACTGGAGTTTCAGCTTTAGCATCATTCCTTCCAAAGAAATCCCAGGGCTGATCTCCTTCAGAATGGACTGGTTGGATCTCCTTGCAGTCCAAGGGACTCTCAAGAGTCTTCTCCAACACCACAGTTCAAAAGCATCAATTCTTCGGTGCTCAGCCTTCTTCACAGTCCAACTCTCACATCCATACATGACCACGGGAAAAACCATAGCCTTGACTAGACGGACCTTAGTCGGCAAAGTAATGTCTCTGCTTTTGAATATGCTCTCTAGGTTGGTCATAACTTTTCTTCCAAGGAGTCCAATAGTTCTCCATCACCTTCTAGAGTAAAATCTTGATCTTTTTGTATGGTAAGCAGACATCCTGTTTAGTCTGTGACAGTCCACAGTTTGTACCTATTGTTCCTATGTGATTAATAAAGCACCCTCTTTCACTCTCAGGAATACTCTGATCTGGACACATAATGTGTAATCCTCCAAGCTCTCATGGAGTCCAATCTTTGCCCCATGTGACCTGACATCTGCCAGCCTCCCCAGCTCATTGCCCATGTTTGCTTTGCTCACTTGGGGCCAGCCATTCTGCTCTTCTCTTCCTCCTTTGAAGACATCAGACCTGTTACTGCCCCCAAAGACATTTGTTCTTCACCAGTGGCTCAGCCCCCAAATCTTTGCATGGTTTATTATTTCATGTCATTCAAAGCTCACAAGTCCTGAAAGTTACCTCATATACTGATCACCCCATTCAAAGTGGCCCACACCCCCAGCATTACTATTACTTCACCTAGTTTTATTTCCTTTGTCTTATATCACAGTCTGAAATCATCCTCTATTTATGTGTTTACTGCCTATCTCCTTGCTCTAAAATATAAGTTCCATGAGGACAGGACTCTTCTCTGCCATGTTTGCTGTTACATCCCGAACTCCTAGAACAGAGCCTTGTTGCAAACATATGCTGGATCAGGGAATGAAAGCACAACTCCAGTTTGTCAAGAAGTGAGCGGAAGAGAAATGGTGAAAATGGGGATTTGTTTAGACATACAGAGCATTCATTTTTAAAAACTGATGGCCTTATTGAGAGTTAATTTACATACCACACAACTCACACATTTAAAATGTATAGTGGCTTTTAGTGTATTTATAGACTTGTGCTTCCATTGCCACTATCAACTTCAGAACATTTTCATTACCCCAGAGTGTTACCGGAGAAGGCAATGGCACCCCACTCCAGTACTCTTGCCTGGAAAATCCCATGGACGGAGGAGCCTGGTAGGCTGCAGTCCATGGGGTTGCAAAGAGTTGGACACGACTGAGCGACTTCACTTTCACTTTTCACTTTCATGCATTGGAGAAGGAAATGGCAACCCACTCCAGTGTTCTTGCCTGGAGAATCCTAGGGACGCTGGAGCCTGGTGGGCTGCCGTCTATATGGGGTTGCACAGAGTCGGACACGACTGAAGCGACTTAGCAGCAGCAGCAGCAGCAGAATGTTACCCTGCATCCCTTAGTCATCACTCTGAGTCATCAATATACGCCAGCCCTAGACAACCACCAGTCTACTTTCTTTATTTTTTGGTAGCTCTGGGTCTTTGTTGTAGCATGCAGACTCCCTAGTTGCGGTGCACAGGCTTTTAAAAAATTTTTATATATTTATTTTAATAGGCTAATTACTTTACAATATTGTAGTGGTTTTTGCCATACATTGACATGAATCAGCCATGGGTGTACATGTGTTCCCCATCCTGGACCCCCCCCCCCCACATCCCTCCCCATCCCATCCCTCAGGGTCATCCCAGGGTGCACAGACTTAATTGCCCCTCCGCATGTGAGATCTTCATCCATGTGTCATTTACTTTTACAGATTTAGAAATTCTATCCCTAGGTCATGTTAGACCACCAGAAGGCTGCACACCGGGATGGTGGTAGTTTATTTCAGAGGTTTTAAAATAATGGCTGCATATCAGAGTTCCCCCTGCCCCTCACTTTCCAGCTTGCAGCACGTTTAGAAAACCCAGAATATCAGACTCTACTCTAGAGTCTATGGAATGCAACCTGAGCTGAGAAGCATTGGTATAGTTAATTACCTTCATTGGGTTGTTATATAATGTTATGCCTTTGACTTTAATATGGCAAATAAAGTAAATATCTTGCTGCTGCAAGATATTGTCCCCTAATCAGGCTACTGGGGAATCAGATCCTGCAAACTAGTCATTTCACGCATATAGGTGCTACCCCTAGAATAATGCAAAAGCGCAGAGCTAGGAGTGCTGCCATGCTTTGATTTAGCCTCAAGTTTTTCTTTTTTTTCTGAAGGTAGGCAGGCTGTTTGACCTCTTAGCACCTCGGTTTCTTTATCTGTAAAAGAATCTATCGCTAGGGTTGTAGGAAGCTATAAGAAATAGTGTATGAAAAGTACACAAAAAACTACAAAATGTATAAAAGTATAATTTATCCTTATTGTTAAAAATGTATTAATAGAATCATGGACGTTTATATGTAGAATAGGATGAGAAGAAGTAGGGTAGGCTTAAAGTCAAAAGAATTGTTTCTGCTTTTGTGGTTCAAGAAATGAGCAATGCCCTCACTTTTATTTCTCTTTCCCTGTTGCTATGGTACAGTTGAACCAGATGATAACTAAAGACCTTTCAAATGAAAAAAAAAAATATGTGAATCAGATATTCTTGGACCCATTATCCTAGACTCCTCTGATCCTTCAAATGACTTCCAGTGGTTTGGGCTGACTTTATACCTTGACATTACTTATAACACAAGTGACTACTTCAATTTAGTTATTACTCAGAGCCAATCATCTTTTATAGAAATCTACCTTCCAATACTAACCACTTCCCAGTACATTATTATTACAAAAAATTTTTAGATGTATAGAAAAGCAGAGAATACAGCTAACTTTGAACAATGCGGGTTTGAAATGCGTAGATTGACTTACATGCGGATTGTTTTTCCGACGATAAATACTGTGGTTCTACAGACTCTGCAGTTGATTGAACTGTTGGATATGGAATCGCAGATTTTTGTGTGTTCATCATTCAGTCATGTCCGACTCTTTGCTACCCCATGAACTGTAGCCTGTCAGGCTCCTCTGTCCTTGGAATTTTCTGGGCAAGAATGCTGGAGTGGGTTACCATTTCCTTCTCCAGCAGATTTGTAGGGCTGACTATCAAATTCAGGTGGATTTTCAGCTGCCTGGAGGGTCAGCACCCATAACAATTGAATTGTTCAAGGGTCAACTGTATAACGAACAACCATAAACTCATCCTACATAAAACTGACCATATTCTATCTTTTTTGAGGGCTTCCCTGGTAGCTCAGATAGTAAAGCATCTGCCTGCAATGCAGGAGACCTGGGTTCAATCCCTGGGTTGGGAAGATCCCCTGGAGAAGAAAATGGCAACTCACTCCAATATTCTTGCTTGAACTATTTTTTTGAAAAAAAGTTATTCATATTATTTAACTTTATTCCAGAGTGTCTACATAAGATGACATTTTCTTTCATAGCCACAACTGTATTGTCATACCTAATGAAAGTAAAAATTCAATCATTTAACATTCAGCTCATATTCACATTTCCATGATTTTCTCAACATGTCTTGAATAGCTGCTTTGTTCAAATCAGAATGCATTGCAGCGTGTGAATTTATAATGTCTCTTAATCAGGAGCCGTCCCCCTACCCCCACCATGAAACTGACATGTTGAAGAGACTTGATTAGCTTTTCTGTAGAACATTCTGCTTTCTGGATTTGTCTCCTTGTGGTGTCGTTTAACTTTTTCCTCTATCCTCTGTATTTCCTGTGTGCTGGGAATTGGATCTAAAGTTTGTTTAGAGTTAGGTTAAACAATTTTGGCAAGAATGCTTCATGACACCATGTGTTTTATTTGCATTCCTTCAGGAGACAGCATACCACCAGAAATGCAGAGGGCCCCCACTGATCACTGGAATTTTCATTCATTGTTATTGGCTAATACAGCATGGAGATCTAACAAAGTAGAAGAAACATTTTATTTGACTGGTTACTAGTAACATAAATGGTGTCAGTTTATGTTAACTATTTATATTCTTTCCAAGAGAATAGCACTATTATGATTATATATTTCAATAACTACTGTGCCTGAATCATTTTGTGATAAGTTCTATTTACTTAGACCAGAAAGCCTTACACATGTAATCTATATAGATTGTTTCTGGGTAACATTGTGATCGCCTCAGTCCCTCCCCTAAACCTAGAGGAACATTGTAAAAATTTTCACTCCTAAACACACACACATACACACACACTCGCACACAAATACACTCACACTTTGCACTTTGTCCTGGCGTTATATGTGCCAGTTATAATAATAAAGATCAACAGAACATTAGAGATACATTAAGCAAAACCAAAATTATTTACAATATCCAAAATTCTCTCTTACTTCCTCTTTGCCACAAATAAAGAGAAATAATGTAGGATTTCCCATGTGGTCCAGTTGCTGAGACTCCATTCTCCCCATGCAGGGGCCCGGGTTTGGTCCCTGGTCAGGGAACTAGATCCCACATGCCACAGCTAAGAGTTTGAATGCTATTATTAAAGACCCTGCACAACTCAACTAAGACCCAGTGCAGTCCAGTAAACAAACAAAAGAATACATATTTTGAAAAGAGAGGAATAACGTGAGAGTCTATTTATTTCAGATTTACTGATAAATTTGTGATAAGGAAAATGAATGCCGGTGGGAAATCTTTGCATCTTTTTGTCCCATCATTATTATTCAATGTAGTTAGAAGAAGCCTCACATCTGTTTTCTAATTGTTTATTGCACTTGGGAGTGTCTCTCCCCTCCATCTACTGCTCTGTGTGTGTGTGTGTGTGTGTGTGTGTGTGTGTGTGTGTGCTTAGACTCTTTTCGACCCCATGGACTACAGCCCACCAGGCTCCTCTGTCCATGAGATTCTCTGGCAAGAATACTGGAGTGGGTAGCCATTCCCTTCTCCAGGGGATCTTCCTGGTCCAGAGATTGAACCCAGGTCTCCTACATTGGCAGGAGGATTCTTTACCATCTAAGCCACCAGGGACACCCCTACTGCACCTTACAAAAAATTCAGATATTTCCCCTGAGCCGCCATCTTGGTTTTCTTCTATAGTGATACTAATGTTAGTCATTTCACTCCTATTGGATTCTAATGTTACCTTTTTATCCTCCCGGTTTATTTTCCCTGATCATCAGAAAGTTGTAGTGTTATCTACTTTCCTATCATGCAGTCTTGATGCTTATATGACTATATTTGCAAGTTCCTCTCCTCCTCTCTTCCACTTGCGCCCCATCACTTCTCAGTGTTTATACCTTTACGTTGTTTGTTATGGAAACGGTAGAATCTATTCTACTATTTGCTCTGTATTTTAATTCTACTTACTTTAATCTGGGGTTGATATGAATGTTTGGGGCCAGTTTTTCCTTCTGTTTCTTCTCCTGAGGGACTTGTGTATGATTTAAAAAATGGATACTAGAAAGTCAGCTCTGTGCACAGTGAAGAGTTTGAAGAAGTCTACTTAAGCCTCTGTGTTTATCTCACTTGTTCTTATGGGCTTCCCAGGTGGTTCAGTGGTAAAGAATCCACCTGCCAAGGCAGGAGACCCAGGTTCAATCTCTAGACCAGGAAGATCCCCTGGAGAAGAGAATAGCTACCAGCTCCAGTATTCTTGCCTGGAGAATCCTGCGGATAGAGGAACCTGGCAGGCTGCAGTTAATGGAATCACAGAGCTGGACATGACTGAGCATGCACGCGCACACTGCTTTTATCTCATTTGTTCTTATGGTCCTCTAAGTGTATTTTATGACTTTTCAAATTTTGGTATTTCAATAGACTTTTCTAGTTTTTGTTATGTTGTCTTTGTTATCTTCATCTCAAAATGCTTATGAGATGAATAAATTTGCAGTCAGCCCTGCTTGCAGAACTTGTCATTTGTGAAACTGTGTTATTAAGGAATTCTGGATTATTAGTACGGAAGGTAGTCATTTCAAGAAATATAAGACATATTTAGCTCAAGCTACTAAATCATTATGTTTGGGCTTTTCTCATGTCACTAAACCCAAGATTTCCTGTGAAAATCAGCCAACGTCAAAATATACAAGCTTCTAAAATTTTCTAGTACAGATTCTAGAAAGATAGAATTAATTCTTCAGTTTCCTCCTCTCCTGCCCCCGCCCCACCTCACCTGGGATTAGTGGATAGTTAACTTGACTCTGTAAATTTACTGCCAGTAAAAACTAGCAAGAGTATCTGCATTGAAATAGTTGTCTTGTGATATCACTTCTTAAATATAATAAATGAAACAGATATGATGCATAGCTTATGCATACTCTTTGCATAGAGGTGAACAAGAGATTTACCATTTGGGATAAGATACTTACATCTGTTCATCAAAATATGACTCCTTTTGTAGTCTTCTAAAGCCATGCCTATAATATACATTATTATGGTAATTTAAAAATGGAACATAGAGTAAAAAAAGAACATGATAAATGCATATCATCTTACTCTTTATAGCTCCAGTAAATTTTGTACCTTAGGCTAGACTGAATACATTTTGAGTTTCTCATGCAACAATCATTTTGGAAATGCGTCAGTCAACAGGCTTCCTTTACTCATTATTATTTAGCCTAAAGATCTGAGGATCTGTTTCTATTCTGTTATCGATTTATTTCTAAGAAATGTCCCTGCCTTTACCTTCTTGAATGAACATTCCTTTCTTCCCATTTATAATGACTGTAAAGCTAGACTCCTTTCCACCCTCGTTTCACCAACTGTTTTCAAGGGTTCCTCATTTCTTTTTCCACAGGATGCATTCCTCTACAAATTAGCATAACAGATATTTCTGAAACAACAGCTGAGCCTCCATAAAGGTATTTTTCTCCTCTCTCAAAGTGTAGGGTAGAGAATATCTTTCAGGGTTTTTTTCTTCTTTATAATTTTCTAAGCATTAAATCCTTTAGTTCAAATCCTAGAAAAAATAACAGGGAAAGCTTGTGTTGAATTACACAAAGGGCATTCAACCTGGTTTCGACCTCGGTAGGAACAGTTGCAGCTTAGCTGTCCACTATCCTTCCCTGTAAAGGTGAAATGATTTAGAGGCCTAGAGAAACTTAATTTTTCTTGATCACCATGTGCAACCCGGAATTTTAATGGCAGGCATAATTAATTCTTCTGATGTTAATCATCAGGGCTGGGCTCCACAATTATCAGTCTGGTGCAGCTGGGGCATGGTGCAGACATGAAAAATTAGGAAAATGAATCTGTAATAGGGTGGCAGATTTAATCTGCATCATGAAAACAAAGTTAAAAAGAGGAAGATCGAGAGAATTTCAGCTGAAGCTTTTGTGCCAATGCGCAGTGACAGAACTGAAAAATGTTGCCGATGTCCAAAGTGATTGGTAATTACCAAGCCATTGAATTTTTTATTGTCAATTTATCATGCGCCAGAGGTTAAATTTAACATCTTCTTCTAAAGCCATCACTCTAAGAAGGCTCACTGCGCATCACGTGGCTCAGAGTCAGCGAAAGGTTAATCAGGTATTTCTTTAGTTTGCACGTGTCTCCAAACTCCCCTTCCTTCTGAGCTGTGCCTGTCCACTGCCAAATGCCTGCCACAAAAGCTTTTCCGCTATTTCTTACCTATGACTCTCAGCTAAATATCAGATTGTATCACTTACACACTCCCCTCTCTCTGTTGGCATTTACTAAGAACCTTGGTGCAGAAAAGAATTATTTCTCAAGTAAGAAAAATCCCATCATTTCAAGCCCTAGGGATACTTCAATTAAGATGCAGCTGAGACAAGGGGTATTCATCCTCTTTTTCTCTCTCCCTAGCTCTTTCTCTGTTTTAAATGGTATTTAGTCAGGGACATCGGAAGAACTGATATTACTTATTCTTAAAACAAAATTAAAATTCCACAACAATGTTTATCTGATTCAGATTTAACTCTCTTCTTCATCTCTTTTTTTTTTTTTTGTGCACAAGATATCCGTTTATTAACAGTTGAAAAGAAGCTTAGTTTAAAAGGAGATATTTATCTGTGTGAATACTGGATATTTCAAATAACTGTTTCTTTAAACAGCTTGACGAAGTATTTGAACAGATCCAGAGTAGACTGAAGTTCCACAGGAAAAGGCCCTTCCTACTGATTTTTTAAAAAGTGACTTTAATTCAGTCCTTGGTCCTATCTTTAACATCACCTGCTTCTTTCATTTTTTGCTGTTTGCTTGATTGTGTCTCTTCTATGTATTTGGAAACAGAGAGCGGTCTCTTATTAAGGGAATGGTATATATTTTCTATAAATTAAAAATAGAAAAAGCCTTCAGGGAGACTTGAAAAAAATCAATGTGTGCATTAATTACTGCAATTCATTACTCAAATAAATATGGGCTCAACATTATGTTGGATACAAATCCAGGGACTGAGGATGTTTGCAAAAGACAAAGCCTACGGTCCTGATCATGTTAATCTGCAGATCAGAGACTCTGTGAATCCAAGCCTGGTGGAAGCTCCTCAGGGGATAGGCGAGCTGGGCTCCATCCCGGTAGCCGGCAGTGAGTTATTACTGCTGAATACAAAGCTGGTCACGTGACTGTCACCTACAGCAGTGGCACAGTCCTTCTCCTGCCTGGGTTTCCTGAGACCTTGCTTTCCTGAGCCCTTGCTTTTCTATAATTAAATCCGAACCATAAAAGCCATACCTGTCAAATGCCCTCCAGCTGCCCTCATAAACAACACTGGGAATTTTGCTGGTGGCAACTCTTTGCTTTTGGAAAGAACATAGGAAAATATCCTATTTATCCTCCTGGAGACTTCCCTCCTCTATCTTTTATTTTATTTTTCCAATTCTTCCCACACTGAGCTTCCTCTTCCTTTTTTGGAATTTGAATAGGGAACTGGAAAATATATAGCAAATAAAAATATAGTATAATTTATTGAAAAGATTCCACTGTCTTCTCTTGAATTAGTAACCTGTCCTTTTAGGAAGAAGAGAGAGAAAGTGGAATGAAGGAATGTAATTTTTCTAACAGCATTTGGCTGCCTTTCTTTGATCATATTTTATGGCTAGAGGATAAATTACCATGTGAAGGTTTCTGTTTAAAACCTGAACATGTTTAGTAGGATTTGAATCCTGCCATATTCTGCAGAGCTGCCTTTTGCCTGAGCAAGTTTAATGCAAAGATCAGCAGCTCAGAGCATAACACATATTAGCTGCCTCTTTTCTGCTATTGGAATCCCCCACTATTTTAATTGGATTCTTTCCAAAACTGCAACTAATTAAGAATCAATTCAGGACCATTAGCTAGTGGGACAAGCTAGCCAGTGTTGCATATTTCAAAAGAGTTAGTTTTAATGAGAGGCGTTACTGGATGGGGGGTGGCCGAGGTAGGGGGAGAAACAGATTAAAGATAGTGTAGGGACCTTCTTCAGCTAAACTGAACGACTAATGGTACACGGAAAGATGCTGAACTTGTAGTCCTCTGTAATTGATCTACTTACTGTTCTTAAAGAAACTTTGAAAACATGAATGCAGGTATTTAGAGGTACATTAGAGGTTCAATAACAATTTATAAACATTACAAATTGTTGGCTTCTGTAGTGGAGTGCTCCTTTTATTGGAGAAACATATGCTGTCTGCTTTCAGACCCGTTAACCTCAGCATCATCAAGCCATTTTCTCTTCCCTGGGCTTTGTACTGGCGCACATCTGCTTATCCAGACTTCAGTGTGTGCAGATGGTGCTTTTTAATTTGTTAAAGGGTTAGCAGTGCCATATTTTTGACAGCTGTTCTTGAGTTCCTTTACCACAAAGAAAAACTTTACTAGGACTTGGTGCTTAGGAGAGAAATCTGATGCTCATGTCCTCATTAATTTCTTCTTCTCTTTCTTGGATCTTAGTATCTAATTCTTTGTTATTGAGTTGTGTCCAGGCTGATGTTTTTCTCTAGAGGATGAAGGTGGAAACTTAGTATACAGTTAACCTGCTTTGAACATTGTAGTATGAATATATGTGTGGTTTCAATGGGGACAGCCGAATATTTAATCATTAGAAAGGATAGGCAATAAATCAAATGTCTGAACTTGGATGCATTATCTGATATGCTTGATTTCAAACTTAACCTTCCTCATGGACTTCTGTCGTGAGAAATTACCTGGACTAAGTTTCTTCATTTGAAGCAATCATAACCCAATCACAGAGCCTTTATGATTGTAAGATAATACCAATAAAAAAGAGATTTTTGGCTTCTAGCAGTGGACAAGGACAATAAAAATATATTACTCTATAGAAAAATAATTTTACTAAGTTTAGGTTTGATTACATGTTTGAGCTGGTGTTGGGTAGACATTGAAAAGGCAATTACAAGGATATTGAAGACTTGTGGATTTAAAGGATTCTTTAGAAGGCATAGGACTAAGAAAAGTCATACATCCTTACTGGAGTGGGTTGGTTTTTTTTCTAGCCACAATTTTTATCAAAACAATAGAGTAGGCACTTTGAATCTGTGCAATTACATTATGAGGAAACATTGTCTTCTTCTGCACTACCATCCACCTGGTCACCTGGCAGTCATCCTTAATTCCTCCCTCACACTTGTTTTCCACATAGAATCAGTCACAAAATCCTTTTGATTTCCTCTCCTTCAGTTTTCAATTCTGGCAACTTTGTTCCACCTGCTTGCTTCTGTCTTAGTCTGGACCTCCATTCTTTCTTCACTGGAACCCAGACCCCCACTCTATATCTCCACACTACTGCAATGCACACAGTAGGAGCTCAGGAAAAATGAATTGCCGAATGCATGCCCTCCCACAAATATCAGGCCTTTGTACTGGGAATGGGACTCACCAAATCTGTGTCTTTATGGATTCAAACTTGTGTACACAAACATGCAAATGAATGGCTGGCTGCTCTCAAAAGCTCACTTGCTTGGCTGCTGTGTGCAGTGTTTACACCATGTACTAGCACACAGTTGACTGTCGGAGCCACACACGGAGGAAATCAGAAATGATGAGACACCTCCCAAGTTAGTATCAGTTTCACTTCACGTATATTGTAGGGTAGATGTTTTAAAGAGGTTGAAGAATGGAGTCACTTTGGGTCAAGAGTGTATGGTAGATTGTTGGGCAATGGCCTCCAATTTGTTCATGGCTTCCTTGTACCCATGTCTCAGGACTGTCCCTTCTTGCGTTGAGTCTGCTTGACCATGTGACTTGCCTTGGCTGGTGCTATAATAGCAAACGTGAGACAGTCAGAGATGTGAAAACTGCTTGCACATTGAGCCTTGCCCTCTTTTGTTGCCTATGAGGCTGTGGCTACCATCACCATCTGAAGAAGATATGCTGGCCTTTTGGATGATGAGAGACACATGGATTGGTTACCCTCACCACTCCAGACAACTGCAGACACATGAGTGAGGCCATCCTAGACCATCCTGATCGCACCTAACCAGTCAACTGACCACAGATGCATCAGCAAAGCCAGCCAAAAGCAACCAGTCTTGCCCTAAATCACTCAAGTGACCAAACACTTGCCAGCAATAATAAAGGCCTGTTTTGGCAGCCATTAAGTTTCGGGTGGTGTGTAACGCAGCACAGGCTAAGCAATGTGGAGTGGCATGGTTATCTTTTCCATTCTAGCTATTTAGAATGGTGTGTGGGAGACTAGATGTTTCACTGCAAGTCCCCAGCTAGATGAATTCTAGGTACAGGAAAAAGTTGTTTTATAAAAAGCAATTGATTTCAACCGAGGGGTTTGGCATTTTTGGTCCTTAGGTGTAGTTCACTTGCTTTCAGAGGACGGTAATGATGATGGTGAGTGATGGGTCTGCGTGATGGTGCAGTGGGAGGAGGGGTCGGTGAAGTATGTTGGGACTGGGACTCTGGAATATTAACTGAGCAAAGAACTAAAGAGTGTGGTGCCAGGGCAGAGAGAACATGCAGTTAAAGCCACCTCTCTAGCCTAACACTCCAAACGTTCCCTGAAGGTCATGGTGCATCGTGGTTTGCAAGGTCATCTTTTGCAAAAAACATAGCTGAGATTTTATTGTGACTAACATTCTGAGGTTGTTAAGTAATACAGAAGCACCTCTTATCTTTAATTTCTGCCTTTTGGAGTCACAAAAGGTAGCTCAGATGGTAAAGCATCTGCCTGCAATTCAAGAGACCTGGGTTTGATCCCTGGGTTGGGAAGATCCCCTGGAGAAGGAAATGGCAACCCATTCCAGTACTCTTGCCTGGAAAATTCCATGGATGGAGGAGCCTGGTGGGCTACAGTCCATGGGGTCGCAAAGAGTTGGACACGACTGAGCAACTTCACTGGTGGTTTGGAGTCACAACATTGAAGCTTTATTTCATTCATTTAACAAATATCAACTAATTTCTTATAGGTATCGAGCGAAGTGATTTGTGAATGAGATATAAACTCTCTTTTCTCAAACTGTTATGCCCAAGTCGCGAAATCTCCCAATGACCACCAGGGAGCCGGTATCCGATGCAAAAGCAAGAGAGTTTTTATTACCAAGCTCGAGCTGAGGCTCCCACCATTACCGACGCAGTGGCTAAGGAGAGGAGCCCCGAACTCTGGGTTACATTTCTTATATAGGGTATTCTCGTGCAAAAAATTTGAAAAACGGGAGTTTCTGGGTTGGGAGACGTCTAATTGGTTACCTTCTGTGGAAGAGCTAGGTGTTGGGTTCTGATTGGTTTTCTTATTTCCACGGTAAATCATTACTTCCAAGGTAAATCACAAATCTAACTCATTACTTCCAAGGTAAAACACAAATGTAACTCATTACTTCCAAGGTAAATCACAAAGGTAAATCATTACTTCCAAGGTAAAGCACAAATTTGAACTTAAAGTCAGGAGGTTTAACCTAAGGGCTGATTGGCTCACGCACAGTGGGGCAAGTTTAGGCAATATCCAAAGTCTAAGTCTGTTTGCCCGAAACAAAATGGAGTTCTTTTACAAGATGGAATAGCTTAGGCTCTTCAAAAGCACCTTCAGTCCAGGAGGGCTGACAGACAAGTGAACAGAGCAGGTATTTACAGTAGGGTGAGCAATCTGATAAAGGCAGGAGCATCCTGTTTGAGACACAGGAGGAGAACCTAGCTCATTCTCACAGTGAGGGTAGACAAAGGGCTGGTTTGCCAAGAACAGGAGCTCTGAGACCTCTCATAATGTGTATGTGTACCCAGTTGCTCAGTCATGTCTGACTCTTTGCGACCAGGCTCCTCTGTCCGCGGGATTTTCCGGGCAAGAATACTGGAATGGGTTGCCATTTCTACTCCAGCAGATCTTCCTAACCCAGAGATCAAAACTGCATCTCCTGCTTTGGCAGGTGGATTCCTTACCACCGCACTGCCTGGGAAGCCTCCTCATAACGTAGTATTCCTATATATTCAATATAGGATGATGACTTGAGAAATACTGAGGTACAAGTTTCCTCTTTACCGTCAACCTTATCTCTCACACTTGCTTTCTATTGAGTTCAAATATGTCCTTGATGGAAGAAGCCCAGGTATTCCAAAACCAAGGCCCTAGGACCAGCCTGAGGACCCACCTGATGAGGTTACCTCTTCACCTGACAGCCAGAAGGACTAGGGCTTCCATAGCTTGGCTATTTGGCCACATTCTGGGCCTGTGAGTGTTTTTACTTTTTCTCTTGTGTATTTAGTTTTATACTGTTGATGTTTGAAATATTTATAAGTAGGTACAGATATAATCTTGTAAAAAGAGACATACCTTTTAAGAAATTTAGAGAAAATCCTTTGTTAAAGATGTGTGTCATTTTGGTGGAGCTGTCCAGCATTGGTACTCTCTGCCTACTAAGTATGGAGAATGTGCCAACTTATGACCCTTGCCACAGCCTCTCCCATTTACAGAAGCCAAAAAAGCTAGATAACTTTTTCAGTTTTATCAGCTGGAGGACAGACACCTAGTTTGGTCAATCAGGTACATCCATTGAGGATGATGCCTATGGAACTACTGATGGAAAGGACCAATGGTGTAGAGAGCTCCCTAGCCCAGCTGCTAACCCTTCCTGTGCCTTCAGTCAGCAGTGAAAGATGCTGCTTTGTGGGCTAACACTGGGCCATGCTTCTGCCATCTGGCCTTCCTTTGTGTCTGTTTTCCAAGCCTGGATCGCTAGTCTTCCAGGCAATTCTAAGAGCTGCCTAACATTCTTCAGTGATTTTTTTTTTCTTAAACAATGTAGTTACTAAAGGACACATATGCTTCATTATTATAATTTTAAAAGAGAAACTGGGGAGGATTCTTCACAAAGCAGCTTCTAATCTCATGGGCTGAGGCTCAGTCGCTGCAAACAGAATCCACCCTAGCTAGTTTTAGCAGGAAGGGATTTAAGGCAGGGAGTTAATTGACTGGTTATCATTCAGAGAGATGAAATAGATCTGGCTTGAACTTTATAAAACTCCTCCAATTCTTGACTTATTGTTTGGCTATTGTTCACTGTCTATCTCCTCCATTAGAAGGTAAGCGCACAGCAAGGCAGCAGTCTTTGTTTTATTCCCTTGTGTACTTCTAGACACCAAAACAGTCTGGTATACTGTAGGTTCTCAATAATACTTTAATCATAATGATAATACAAGGTATACAGGGGAACTCTTGAAAGAGAGAATCCAGAAAAAAGGCCTTTTAGCCCATCCCCAAAGAAATCATAAGTTACAGGTGACTTTTCTGAGTTAGGAGATATTTGGTCATACATCAGAGAACTTGTAGGAATACAGCCAGATTGGTTCACTATAAGGAGCGATTTATTTATTTTTTGCCAAAAGGATGAATCAATACATTTATAGTTACTGTGTGTAATTTAGGCCATATGTCATGCAGAATCCTTCTGGTTTCTATTACTTGAAAATTTTGATTACCGGTTTTATAAATAAATTCCAGAATTACACAATTTGAGATAAAGCTAGTTGACTTACAAACTGGAATCCTTTTGGGACTTCCCTGGCAGTCCAGTGGTTAAGACTTCATTTTCCAATGCAAGGGGTGTAGGTTCAATCCCTGGTCAAAGAGTTAAGGTCCCACATGCCTTGGGGCCAAAAAACCAAAGCATGTAACAGAAACAATATTGTAAAAACTTCAGTAAAGACTGTGAAAATGATCCACATCAAAAAATCTTTTTTAAAAAGTTTATAAGAAATTGGAATAATTTGAACTAGGTAAGACTCAGTAAGTAATATACCAAAATTTATCTATGATGATGAATCTCTTCTAGGTTCTGGGGAAGAGTTTGAAAGATTTTACAGGTAGAGAAAAACCAGAGGAGAAAGGGCATGGCAATCTGGGCTTTATGTAAGCCAATCTAAAAAGCTTGACTTCTGAATTACTACTTTAATTTGGGAGTACTATAATTCTTGGTATGCTCTGTTATCTATTATAATTCTGATTATCAGTTTTTACAAGAGTGCCTATACTGTTCGATTTGTTAGTATACTAGTAAAGTGATTAGGTTTGTGGGATCAGGAGAACCCAGGACTTTAACATATTGTATGTGCTTTATAAACTCACTGTCATTTTGGAAAGGTTGACAAAAGGAGATGAGGAATTTCAGCATCAGCAGTGAACCAGTCAGGCTGTTTGCTTGCTTGTTCCTCCCACCCTTCCTCCCTTCTTCCCTCCCTTGGAAACTTCTTTCCTTCCTCTGTCCCTCCATTCCTTCTCTCTCTCTGTTTCTTTCTAGTTCTATCCTTTATCTGTGTTTTAAAAAGATGTATATGAGAGTAGAGTAAGGCATCTCAATATTCAATTAAATTAATTCATGAAAATTCCATTAAAAGAACATTAAAAATCTACTCTAATTGAATAAGAGCCAGGGAACTTGGAACAAGTTTGACACTTCTGCTTTTAATCACTAAATTTTTATTGATAGACCTTAAACAATAATCACTTATTTAGATAACCACATTTATTCTTCCAATAAATCCCACACCGCTGTCAGTTCTTCCCCATGTCCAAATAAAAAGGAAAATAAAAGCCTTGAAGCTCTCATCAATTTCACAGGACATAGCTAAAATTATGCTAGAGTCCAAATATTTATAAAAATGAACTGTACAGTTAATTAATTGTACCCTAGTTAGTAAGCTGTCTACTTGCAATACAGCTTTAGTTTCAAAATGGTCTATTTTTATTTGTCAGTAATGTAGGCTCAGAAAAAGATGGATTTTCTTGTGTAGGCAAAACATTTTACCATAGCCAACTAGCCAGAATCTGCTGGCCGATTGAGCCCTGGGCTTCTGATCAAGCAGGAAGATCTCCTCTTCCCAAACACCTCATCACTTAATGCTAACAAAACAAACACAAAAATATATGTGAACTTGCAAATGCTTGAGAATCAGAATTACAGAAGACATTAGAGTCTACCAAGATATTAAAGAAACTGTGGGTTTCCATTAGGGATTCCCAGGTGGCCCGAGTGGTAAAGAACTCACCTGCCAATGCAGGAGACATAAGACACAGGTTCGATCCCTGGGTTGGGATGATCCCTGGAGTAAGGCATGGCAACCCGCTCCAGCATTCTTAACCTGGAGAATCCCTTGGACAGAGGAGCCTGGCGGGCTACAGTCCAAAGGGTTGCAAAGAGTCGGATACGACTGAAGTGACTTGGCACACACAGGTTTCAATTCAGATTTCTTGATTTCAACAAATTTATTGTTTTCAAGTTTGTTAGTGGTTCATTGTTTCACTCTCTTAACCATTTTGCTGCTTGTTTGCAAACTCTTTGGAGGCAGAGCGATCGAAATCACTGTACATTTCACAAATGGCTGACAATTCTTGTAAAATCTTTTTCTCCCAAGAAGAGTTCTAAAATTTATTGGTTAAGGGGCTATTTGGGTGTTATCAATGATCTGTCAAATTCTGACCTCAGGATAATCTTCTCCAACAAGCCTTTCTTCATTATTTGAGAGAGAAATTTCCATTTAAGCATGTATCTTCCTTAACTTCCCTTTTAAAAAATGAGATATCTGTTCTCAGTATCTATGAGTGTGGTTTGTTTGTTTGTTTAGATCTCACATACAAGTGAGATCATATGGTGTTTATCTTTCTCATTCTGCCTTGTTTCACTTAGCATAATGCCCACAGGGTCCATACAGATTGTGGCAAATGGCAGAGTTTCCTTCTTTTTTAAGGATGAATAACATTCCATTATATATATATATATATATATATATATATATATATATATATAGTTTGTGTATATGTACATATGTAGATATACAGATATCTGTCTATCTTTTCTTTATTCATTCATCCAGTGATGGACATTTAGATTGGTTCTGTGTTTTAGCTATTGCAAACAATGCTACAATGAACTTGGGGGTGCAGATATCTTTTTGAGTTAGAGTTTTTATTTTCTTTGAATAAATACCCTTAATTTTCTTTTGTCTTACCTCTTATTAATTACTCTGAAACATTCCCTCCCTTTTTTGCATATTGGTGTATTTCGAATTCACAATAGCACTATGCTAGAGATACCGTGTGCGTAAATACTTACTTGACTCAAATAAGACTTTAAGTGCACCTGGGAGATTATTGTTAGCAGAATATTTCCTGTCACTCAACTTGAGAGCATCTACTTTGTTCAAAGTACCCTATGGGATTCAGCAAAGAAGGGTTTTCTTTTTGTTAAACAATAGAGAGAACCAGCATCTGATTTGTCATTTTGGAGGCTGCCTATTTTCACATACTTGGGCTTTCCTGGTGGCTCAGATGGTAAAGAATCTGCCTGCAATGTGAGAGACTGAGCTTGGATCCCTGGGTCAGGAAGATCCCCTGGAGAAGGGAATGGCTATCCACTCCAGTACTGTTGCCTGGAGGATTCCATGGACAGAGGAGCCCAACAGGATATAGTCCATGGGATCGCAAAGAGTTGGACACAACTGCGTGACTAACACACACACACACACACAAACTAGATCATGCTAAATAATACACTTAATTTTCATCTCAAGACTTCATTCTGCCTGGTAGAGAGTAAAAATGTGTTGTTTGACAATTTAGGGTGAAGTCTGTCGAATCAGGATGACTTTCAGTTAATTCAAGGTTTCTCATCTCTTTACCTCTTCTAGTTGAAATCCTGGTTCCTCTTGTGTGGTCTCCAGCTGCCCCCACTACTGTGTCCTTCCTGTCCAGCTGGGCAGCCCCAGCAGCTCTGTGGTCTCATGTCTGCAGAGAGAGCATGTTGTTACTTGGTGAGGTTGCCTCAAGACTTTTGTCCTAGACACCCCATACAGGTATTTGTACTCAAGGGCTCCAGCCTCACCCTGGGGCGTGACAGAACTCCTAGCTGCATTCCTGGGCCCACAGGATATGAAGCACTGGTCTTCTCTGTCTTGGTTTTCCGACAGTCCTGAGGGGACACTCTGTTGCTTCATCCCCCACCCCTGGAATCAGCCTAGGGGTGATGGGATGGGGATTAGGACTTCTCAGGAACAGCTCTTGGAGTCTAAACTGCTCACATCCTTCCCCCAGCCTAACTCACTTTTTTCTTCAGGGTTTCGAAAAACTGGCCTTCTTATTGATCATGTACTCTTTAAACGTTTCTGTTTTAAACCTGGGATGTGGCTTTAAAACTTTGATTCCTTTATTCTAGGATTCTAGGCAACAAGCCACCACCTGGTACAGTTGCAAGAAGGAAAGATTGAAGGACAGAAATTTCAGAAAGCCTGTATCAAAACGTTTTCCTTCTTTACTGGGTTTTCTTAAGGCCCATCAAACCTACTCACTATTTTTTATATCTTCAGTTTTGTTTTCAACATTTTCTTTCTGTGTCTCTTTACTTTACAAGATCCGAATATCTGAAAGGTCTAAAGTTTTACCTGTAGGTGTGTTTTGTGACACCTGCCACAGTCTGTGTAGGAATTGCCAGTTTCATTAAGGAAATACCCCAATTTCCTTTCTAAATCATCCAATGATCTCAGCTAATCCTACCATTCTCTTCCTTCTCAAGCCTGGAAGTCATTTCTGGAGAACAGTGTTGCTATGAATATTTGTGGAAATATTAGCCCACTTAGTGTGAAATACTGGCCAGCATAGTTCTAATGACAGAACTCAATCTTGCTCAGTTATGGTCATAGAGAGAAAAATCTGAAGATAATTCATTCATAAACGAGAAGAGGTTATGTTGTGGTTCTGGGAGGAGTGGTGGTGGTGGCAGTGTGCAGAGGCTGGCTGAGCTGATGGGGAGTGGGGCCTTGATGGTTTTTAGAATGCTCAGTAAATTTTGTGTAGACTTTTTACTTGGCTCTGAATTTTCTTTGATCGTCGTCTTGGACACTAGTGTTTGCCTTATTAAGGCAGGTAATGCTGTGGTGGACAAAACTGTCTACCTGGACCCCATCCGTTCATCTGGAATTTGTTATTTTGTACCTAGGTGAGTGTTCAGGCATAAGCCATGTAGGTTAACGAAATGCAAGCAAAAAACTAAGGCACAAGTGGAGAGATAATTGACCCATATTGCTCATGTTTTCTTCAGAGAGACTGAATTAAGTGACAAAGTTGTGGTAATATCAGAATTCAGTGGCTTGAACTTTATCAAGAAAGGTTCTCAGAATGATTCAGGATCGCACTACTTCAGAGAGGGGTCTTACCAGCGAGCAGCTAGTAGAGTCACACAGATGTATCTAGATGAAGAGCTGGTCCTAGGAGAGCCTTGTGTTGGTGTTTCCCCCCATCTGAACTCCAGCAGCCCACGGTTAGATTTCACTGTGTGCCCCACACTGGAGCCCTCACTTCCTTTTGTCTTGGGCTGGCATCACCGTCTCTCTCCAACTCCAGACCACTGGCAGGTGGCATTGTGTGTTCGCCCTCCTCCGTCAGAAGGAGCCCGCCACCAGCTTGGAGAGGAAAATCAGATCATCAGCAGCATCACAGAATGTACTTCTCCACTCAGCTCTCCTCCAGCTTTATGTCTCCCCAGGGATGTCTTACATATTCTGCAAACCTGACCACCAGGAGACTGCCTCTGTTTCCCCCTCATGGCTGAGCTTGAACTGGGAAAACCTCTAACTGCTAATAATGGCCAAACCCACCAGCTGTGCTCCCACTCTGCCTGCTCATTTGCTGAAGACCTGGATCCTGTCCCTGGAGCGTCTACTGTAATCCTTGAGAACTCAGATGGCCACTGCCTTCTTCTCTCTGATACTAAGTATTGTGCTCACGCTGGTGTGCCTCACTGTCCAGATGCATCTTTTCCCAGGAGGTTCCAGCCCTCCACCAAATCTCTGAATGTTCTCCAACAAAAGCAGATCGTTAAACCTTGGAAAATTGGAACACTTGTGGTCATAGAATCCTGTTTCCATATATTTATTTTTTAATTTAATGAATTCCCAGAAGCACTTTTCTGATCATGTTTCCTGAAACGATCTCTCCTGCTTTTCCCTTACGCCTACTCTTCGAGCCTCTCCTCAATCTTGAGGGACTTACTGGACTCCAAAAATTGCTTTGTTACTCCAGGCTCGACAAGCTGCAGCCTAAACGGTGAGGCTGGTGACTGAGTTCTGATCTGTCTGCTTTGATCTTCCTTATGTATCAATAGGGTTAATTTCAGTGACTACCCTACAAGTAGTGTATGGTTAGTGAGCTAGATTTGGAATTAGAGTGCCTAGGTTTGAATCTGATCTCTACAGTTAACTAGTTTTCTCTAGGTAGCTTGCTCTAAGCCTCAGTATTCTCACCTGTAAAGTGAGTCAATGGTATAATTATAACCTCATGGGTTACTGTAAATATTCACTGAGACAACATATGCAAAGCACATTGCACGGTGCAGGGTACTTTATAAATATATATAAATGTTGTTATAATTATAAATGTAATTATATATAATTATATATATTATAATTATAAATAAATGATTGTGATACTGGATATGATTCAAGACTGCTGTTCAGAAAATTCTAATCCTTGTGTTCTGCATACTACTAATATATTTTTTATTACTGTGTTCTTAAATTATAGGGTGATTTAGGAGGAAAAAACATGGCCTCTTTGTACAGGAGTGGAAAGTTACAAATCTAGAGTAAAAAAAAACCTTTAATTTTTTTGAAACTCTTCAATAACTGTCTCCTGTGTGGGTAATGTAATTACCAGTGGAAAAATGAATAAGAGCTAAAACTCCATAAATTACATTTTCACTGACTTTCTTTGCTTATTTTCTAAGGGGATGATTTTGACTTTTGGAACATTTTTTTGCCACTTTATTTTTTATGCACGAAGACATGACATAGTGGGCATTTTAATATATTCATTCATGTCCAGTTTCAACAAAAGTGGGTGGGAATTAATACCCCATAATTCATGTGCTAGGGTGTCTTATTACAATTATAAAATTTTATTATAAAATGTTTTTTTAATATTTATATTGTTAATTAAATGACGATGAAGCATCATAAATTCTGAACAGAGAGTTACATTCCATTAGTCCCTGCTCAGACTTCTTATCAGCCAATCAGAATATTTGATTTCTCCATCTAACATATTCAATTGTTTGATGGTAAAATTTGCTGATGATGCTGGTTCTTTTCTGTACCTCTGGAGACTCTGAAAGAAGAAAGCTCTCAAAGTAGTTTATAATAACCCTTTTGAGGTTATCACAAGGTGGTCATTTTCTTAGGGCATTTTTAGAGTGCTTTGTAATCATTTAAAAAAACAAACAAACTCCTTTTGAGCTTTAGTTTCCAAGGTGTTTTCTATACCAGGGGTGGAAATATATGGTAACTATAAAAACATCAGTCATATCCTGATGTAAGGATTTCTGTCCGCCTTCACACACACACATACACATAGTCACTACAGCTGTTGTGATTGGACATTAAATGATGATGCAATGACCACCCAGGCATCAGTAAAAGTAGGGAGCCAAGAAACCCTCAGGAGAAAGATCTAGACTTACACTTTCTAAAAATGTAGCCAGTAGCTACACGTGTGGCTATTAAGTACTTAAATGTCAGTAGTGAGACTGAAGAAACACATTGAGAAATTTTTTTACTTTTAATTATTTAAGATTTAAATTTAAACAGCCAATGAATTTTTAAAAATCAGTTTTTCAGCCATATAGTTAAATTTGTTTGGTTTTTTTTTTGGTTGTTGCTTTTTTTTTTTTTGGCTGCATCGCACAGCTTGCTTAGTTCCTTGACCATGGATTGAAAGTGCTGAGTCCTAGCTACTGGACCGCCAGGGAATTCCCAACACCCGTTATGTTTCAGTTGCTCAGCAGTCATATGTGGCAAATGGCTCTCAGACTGAGCAGTGCAGATATAGAAGAGACCCATCATCCCAGAAAGTTCTATTGGGTAGCAGTAATTTAAACAGCATATTAAGAAAACAGAGACATCATTTTGCCGAAAGGTCCAACAAATCAAAGCTATGGTTTTTCCTGTAGTCATGTACAGATGTGAGAGCTGGACCATAAAGAAGGCTGAGCACTGAAGAACTGATGCTTTATAACTGTGGGGCTGGAGAAGACTCTTGAGAGGCCCTTGGACATCAGGAAGATCAAACCAGTCAAACCTAAAGGAAATCAACCCTGAATGTTCATTAGAAGGACTGATGCTGAAGCTGATGCTCTAATACTTTGGCCACCTGTTGTGAAGAGCTGACTCATTGGAAAAGACCCTGATGCTGGGAAAAACTGAGGGCAAGAGGAGAAGGGGATGACAGAGGATGAAATGGTTGGAAGGTCTCACTGATTCAAAGGACATGACTTTGAGCAAACTCAGGGAGATAGTGAAGGACAGGGAAGCCTGGAGTACTGCAGTTCATGGGGTCGCAAAGAGTCGGACATGACTTAGCAACTGAACAACAACAGTCTTCAGGGTCAAGGGGGATGCTGTGAAGATGTAGGAGTCTTTCTTCCTTTTGTTCCGCTGTATTATGTGTCCAGGCACTCTCAACACTATAAAAATGCAGGATTCAGAAGGAAGGAGAGATGATAGATAATATCAAACTTAAGGAGCCTCGTGGTGGAGAGCATTGTAGTCAACGTGCTGGAAGCAAAGCTGAGGAGTTTTCTGTTGCAAGAGGGCTACTATACCTTCCAGGTGCCCAGATGTGCTGACTGTCGGAATGAATTTAGTCAAAGACTGCAAAGGTAGCAGAGTTGCAGACAAATGTTGAGAATATTTTAACAGAGCCAGAGATGTAAGCACTGTCTTCTCCCATCCTACTTTTTTGTGTGGGAAGAACAATCCTGGAACCCAAACATCATCTTATTTACATTTCTTCTTCAACTGTAACGTTCATATGAATCACCCAGGAATCTCATTAAAATGCAGATTCTTATTCAGTAGGTCTGCACTGCAGGCTGTTCCTCTCCATTTACGACAAGCAACTGGATAATACAAATGGTCAAGGACTACACTTAGGGTTGCAAGGATCCAGAATGTATAGAAAGTGTTTGCACTTCAGACCTTCTGTATGAACACTGTCCTAACTGCTGCTTTAAAAAAGTAGAAGATTGTACCTCTCCAGAAATCAATATGCCTTCAGTTTTATTCTTTTTAATTTTTATTTATTTATTTATTTATTTAATTTTTTTTAATTTTTATTATTTTTTTTAATTTTAAAATCTTTAATTCTTACATGCGTTCCCAAACATGAACCCCCCTCCCACCTCCCTCCCCATAACATCTCTCTGGGTCATCCCCATGCACCAGCCCCAAGCATGCTGTATCCTGCGTCAGACATAGACTGGCGATTCGATTCTTACACGATAGTATACATGTTAGAATGCCATTCTCCCAAATCATCCCACCCTCTCCCTCTCCCTCTGAGTCCAAAAGTCCGTTATACACATCTGTGTCTTTTTTGCTGTCTTGCATACAGGGTCGTCATTGCCATCTTTCTAAATTCCATATATATGTGTTAGTATACTGTATTGGTGTTTTTCTTTCTGGCTTACTTCACTCTGTATAATTGGCTCCAGTTTCATCCATCTCATCAGAACGGATTCAAATGAATTCTTTTTAACGGCTGAGTAATACTCCATTGTGTATATGTACCACCGCTTTCTTATCCATTCGTCTGCTGATGGACATCTAGGTTGCTTCCATGTCCTGGCTATTATAAACAGTGCTGCGATGAACATTGGGGTACATGTGTCTCTTTCAGTTCTGGTTTCCTCAGTGTGTATGCCCAGCAGTGGGATTGCTGGGTCATAAGGGAGTTCTATTTGCAATTTTTTAAGGAATCTCCACACTGTTCTCCATAGTGGCTGTACTAGTTTGCATTCCCACCAACAGTGTAGGAGGGTTCCCTTTTCTCCACACCCTCTCCAGCATTTATTGCTTGCAGATTTTTGGATCGCAGCCATTCTGACTGGTGTGAAGTGGTACCTCATTGTGGTTTTGATTTGCATTTCTCTAATAATGAGTGATGTTGAGCATCTTTTCATGTGTTTGTTAGCCATCCATATGTCTTCTTTGGAGAAATGTCTATTTAGTTCTTTGGCCCATTTTTTGATTGGGTCGTTTATTTTTCTGGAATTGAGCTGCATAAGTTGCTTGTATATTTTTGAGATTAGTTGTTTGTCAGTTGCTTCATTTGCTGTTATTTTCTCCCATTCAGAAGGCTGTCTTTTCACCTTGCTTATATTTTCCTTTGTTGTGCAGAAGCTTTTAATTTTAATTAGATCCCATTTGTTTATTTTAGCTTTTATTTCCAGAATTCTGGGAGGTGGATCATAGAGGATCCTGCTGTGATTTATGTCTGAGAGTGTTTTGCCTATGTTCTCCTCTAGGAGTTTTATAGTTTCTGGTCTTACATTTAGATCTTTAATCCATTTTGAGTTTATTTTTGTGTGCGGTGTTAGAAAGTGATCTAGTTTCATTCTTTTACAAGTGGTTGACCAGTTTTCCCAAAGCAATTTACAAATTCAATGCAATCCCTATCAAGCTACCTGCCTTCAGTTTTAAACTCAGACTCGGGAAGCAATGAGTCTGTTGTTTTTGGTCCATCACTTGGAATCCCATGACTGGTGTAAATTGGTTCCAGTGTTTTTGTTTTTTTAAATAATTGCACAGCACTTTATATTTTTTTCAATCAGAAAAATAAGTCCCATGTTTCTAGGAGGGAGACCAGGTATCTGCAGGCCCTGCTCTGGGTGTCAGGACCCCAGAGGATCAGAGTCCTCATGACTAAGCAGGGAGGAAGGCTTGGACCTGGAGACTGGAATGAGGTGGGTGTATGTGTGTGTCTGTGGCCTCTATGAACCAGGTCAGTACTAGAGGTGACCATCACAACCAGGTGAGATGGGCACACAAAGCCCTGAGTGGGAGCCTGGCCAGGGCACACCTGCTGGCCCACATGGCTCTTCCACCTGGGGCAGGACTCCTGGGGTCAGGGGTGGGGACCCTTGAGTGCAGGTGTGGGTCCATTTCAATGTTTTCATGGAGAATTATGGTATACTTAAAATTTGAGGAGCATTGACCTACAAAAATTCAAATATCTTACATAAATGAAAAGAAAGTTACATTTCATTTTAGTATTGTGATTATTTTTCTAATACTAAGCCTTTGAGCAAAAGGCAGTTTCTATCTGATACTATAATTCAGAGATAGTTGAAAAAAAATTGATTTTAAGTAGAGACCAGCTATTGATCAGAAATGGGAATGGGAAACAAACATTTCTCAAATAAGAAGTTCAGAATTAGAAGCCAGAGGAATTGCTGTTTGGAAAAATGCAATCAGGGATTTTCACAATATTTAGATGCACTATAGGACTCCCCTACTTTGAAAGATGGAGAGGCTGGGAGTAGCTAAGGAGCAGGGGACTCAGAAGGAATGAGGTCTGTCTCTGTTCCTTGATTAAGTCTTGCATGACAAGCAGGATTGGCTGAGCAAGTGCAGCTGCATGAAAGGACTGTTGGGCTGCCTGGAGTCTAAGGCATCAGACTGAGTATACCGGAAGATTTAGACCCCCAGCTAAAGATAAAGTTCCATTACTTCTACTCATATTAAGGCAGGAGATAGATGGACCCCAGCATTGGAGAAGGAAATGGCAACCCACTCCAGTGTTCTTGCCTGGAGAATCCCAGGGACGGGGGAGCCTGGTGGGCTGCCATCTGTGGGCTCGCACAGAGTCGGACACGACTGAAGCGACTTAGCAGCAGCAGCAGCAGATGAACCCCAGACTGAGCAGCTGTAGTTCATCCCCTGTGGACAGATACTCCATAATAGCAATTTGAGAAGCTGAATCCTGCCCAGATAAAAAACAGAGACCACACATTTCTCATTCTCGAAGTCAAGGAGACCTTCCCAACTATACAGTTCCTTGAAGGTCAAAAAAGGAGAGGGCACCTCCAGAGTAGGTGGTGTCAACTTGCGTATAGGTTTCTTCACTGGAATTCCATCTTGGCTAAGAGATCCATGTGCACACATGGGAGGACCCTGAGATATTTCAAAAACAGACTCAGGACCAATCAAAGCAAAATGACTGGCCAGAGGAAACCTGGAAGAAACGCCCCATATAAGTGATTTTAACTGTCAGTACCGTGAGGGCGCACATACATCCCCTCCCTCTTGATCTCCTTCCCACTTCCCACCCCATCCCACCCCTCTGGATTGTCACAGAGCGCTGGTTGGAGCTGTGCTGGGTCTCTGCTGCTGTGTGCAGGCTTTCTCTGGTTGCAGCAAGTGGAGGCTGCTCTCTCCTTTTATGCATGCACTTCTCATTGCAGAGGCTTCACTTGTTGCGGAGCACAGATTCTAGGGCACGTAGGCTTGGTAGTTGTGGCACACAGGCTTAGCTGCTCCACGGTATGTGGGATCTTCCCAGACCAGGGACTGAACCTGTGTGTCCTTCATTGGCAGGTGGATTCTTTACTGCTGAGTCACCAGGGAAGCCCTCATTATACTGATTTTTAAAAAATTCTTTATAGGTGGCAGATTAGCTCCACCTTTGCAAATCTATTTCATCCTCATTTTCTCTCCATCTTTCTCAGCATCTTCTTTTGTACTTTCAGGTCTCAATTTATGTGTTATTTCTTCCAAAAGCTTTTCTTTGACTTCACAGACTAAACTAGGGTCTCCTGCCTCATGTTCTTGCCATATGGTTGTCCCAAGTGATATTTATCACCCTTTTTGTAACTGTCTGACTTCCTTGCAAGACTAAACTTTGAGCAGGAATCAAGTCCACCATTATTATTGTTGCGTGTTCTATGTACAGTATGTACTATGCCAAGGACATAATAGGCACTCAACACATATGTGTTGAATGAATGAAGGAATAATTATTTGTTTTGAGGTTGGTTTTATCAAAAGTATTATAAGCACTTTGAAAGCAAAGAGGGGATATTTTCACTTCTGTATCTCTTACCAGGCAGAGTAAGTATGCATAGTAGATGCTTGATAAATATCTATTGAACAGAAATAGTCTACAACCATTTGGTTTTAATGTCAAATAGTTTATGGCTTTAATGATAGGCAAAGTAGTGGTTGATTGTGACATTGAGTTCTAAGATTCTTATAAAAATTCTTTGCAAAATAAAAGATTTTCAAAATAGGGGCAAACTACTTTTATAAAACAGATGGGAAGTATTTCCAGGATGCCAAACTATGAGCAGAAAAGTGCCAGACATTCCCCAGGCCCCTGGGCAAGTGTTCGCACACCTCAAGGACAACCCTACTTTTCTTCAAAGTACAGCTACTGAGTTAAAATCATGCAGCAATTAGCAGATGAAAACCATGCTTTATTAAAAGAAAGGAAGTGAAAGGTGAAGCAGGCTGGCCAGTGCTTTATGAATGCTTACAGCTTCCCTATTGTGTTTTTAAAATGTTACATTTCAAGGGACAGTTTTTTTCAATTTGGTTTCATTTTCTGAGGCAACACTGCAAATAAAAATCACTCAGAGGACCCAGATTCTTGCCAACGCTTGCTGATGCTACAGAGCCATGCTTGAGTGTCTGAGTTCAACTGTTGTGAAAGATTGTTATGAAAAAGAGATCAGGCAGAGTTGAGCTGCACCATGAGCAAAAGCTGTTCTGTTTTCACAGTGGGGGATCACTGCACACCCAGCAAGTGGGAAGAAATGAGAATACCTGCCGTGGAGATTTGAGAGGGAGAAATTGATTGTACGCATTTAAATAGATGGGGCTAAGAGTTTTTCCTGACAGTAAAATTCCAGAATTCTAAGAAGGCAAATTTAAGGACAAATGCTTTGAGGTGGACATGGAGAAGTGTGAACTCTCTTTTATCCTCCTAGATCCTTCCTGGATGCAAGCCAGAAAACTTCTCAAGTCACTGGCATAGCTGTAAGTCTGTGGGCAGAGTGTGCTGAGTCCTTGCTGAGTCCCATGCAGGCTTGGGAACCCTGCTTGCTGTTTTTCTGCAGAGATGTCTGTTGCAGAGGGAACTCATCTGGAAGGCTATGGAATCTTGGCTCCAGCCCAACTCATTTACTGGTCAGAAAAGGTGATGGAAAACGTGCTTTGGGAAAACACAGATGGGTATGTGAACCAGCAACCTTGCGCTTAACCCTTGATAGCCTGAGGGACTGGATCTCACAATGTGGTCCTGGAACTAGAAGCATCAGCACCAGAATAGGGACTTGTGAGGAATGCCCATTCTGAGGCTGGGGTCGACTGTAGACCAACTAGATCAGAAACTCTGGAGGTAGGGCTCAGAAATACATGTTTTAAGAAGCCCTCCGGGTAGTTCTTCTGGCCACATCAAAACCTGACAACTCCTTGCCTAAGATGCTCAGAGAACATGGAAAGTTTGTGTACCAAAAAGAATACAATGACAATGACTCAGAATCAACGTATTACACGTGCTAATAAAAGTAGGGAGAGACCAGACAGTCACAAATATCTTGAGGTGTGGCAATTTCAACGTCATTATCAGTACCAGTTAGTGTTAGGGAAGATCAATGAAGTCATCAGCTATTGCCATGAAACTGTTGCGCAGCAAACCAGCACAGCAGCTCCAGGTATACTACGATGGTAGACCTTTTCTTCCCCTGCATCTACAGGGCTCCTTTGATCTCAGCTGGGCTCTCTTTTGTGTCTGAGGGCTTGTTAGATCTAGTTTGGGTTGTTTGGGGTGACTTGGCTTTGCTCTACATGTCTCTCATCCTTCTCCTGAGATTCCCAGATAACACAGGCATGCCCTTTGTCCTGGCAATGGCGGAAGTGCGAAACAAGCAGAAACACGCAGGTTTCTTGAAGTCTAGGCTTAGTACTGGCACACTTGTCAGTTTCATCTCATTCTGTTGGCCAAAGCAAGTCACACGTCCAAGACCAGATTCAAGAGATGACAAAACAGATGTGTCTTTTAAATGAGAGGAACTATAAAGTCACAGGGCAAAGGCCTAGATACAAGGAGTGAAGGACTGAGGCTATTCATGTGATCAACCACAATCAACTGTAAATAAGCTTCTCTTTGAGCTCATTATCAGCACTTGCGTAAACAAATCACAAATGTGAATTTGACCTAGAAAAATAATGTATCTTTTTGAAAAAAATGTATTCTTTCCAAAAGAATATTAATTTTACTGATTTCAGTTGATTAACTGTATGATTCTCAGTGAAGACATGGTAAGTCAGATTAACTATGTGAAGAATTAGGGAAGGAATAAAAGGAAAGTAACTATTTTAAAACTCTGAATATATTGATCATGTTTAAGTCATTTTGTTTCACAATGGATATTAAACCCAGTCCTTAAAGAAAACTTTTCTTATCTACCCTGGACTCTTATTCTTCAGTAAACTCCTGGCATTCTATATTTAAAAGGAGTCATCTTATGTACACCTCTGTCTCAAACAGACTTTGTAAACTAGATTCCGCCACAGCTTTTTGGGCTGGTTTAATGATTGTGTTCATACTGTATTTCTAATTAGCTGCTGACTCGGAGGTGTAGTGGGTAAGTGAGCTTGCCCACAGCTGCCAGGTGTGATCATTCATGAGCAGAGATTCAAAGAAGGGAGAAATCAGCATTGTGGGAAACGTGCTGCAAACACCCAGAGGCAGGGAGATTCTTGCCTTTTTTCCCTGCCAGGATCTTCGAAGTGTGGACTCAGTAGAAGAAGTAGCAGATAGCTATGGTCTAAACTGTCTTTAATGTCTGAAAATGAGCATTTACTCATGTTGGTGGCCAAGCCTTATTTTATTTATTTTTTTGCATGTGACAAAACAAAATGACTTTTTACTCACTGCCCTGAGTCTTAAAGCTGTTTATGAACTGAAAGAAACCTCAGATCATTTTTGAAAACACTAATTTTTTGGTGAAAAGACAATCCCTAAAGCAATGACAGAACTTACTAGAAGTCACTTGCTTGGTTAAGAAAGGCCAACCAGTCAGAAAGAGAAAAAGAAATATCATATATTAATATATATGTGTGAAATCTAGAAAAATGGTACAGATGATCTTATTTGCAAAGCAGAAATAGAGGCACAGATGAAGAGAACAAATGTATGGATGCTGCTGCTGCTGCTGCTGCTGCTGCTAAGTCGCTTCAGTCACGTCTGACTCTGTGCAACCCCATACACGGCAGCCCACCCCCGTCCCTGGGATTCTCCAGGCAAGAACACTGGAGTGGGTTGCCATTTCCTTCTCCAATGCATGAAAGTAAAAAATGAAAGGGAAGTGGCTCAGTCGTGTCCGACTCTTCGCAACCCCATGGACTGCAGCCTACCAGGCTGCTCCATCCATGGGATTTTCCAGGCAAGAGTACTGGAGTGGGGTGCCATTGCCTTCTCCCAAATGTATGGATACCAAGGGGCAAAAGGAGGGGTGGTATAAATTGGGAGATTGGGATTGTCATATATACACTACTATGTATAAAATAGATAACTAATGAGAAACTGGGGTTTCCCAGGCTGTTCAGCAATAAAGAATCCACCCACAGTGCAGGAGCCATAGGAGACAAGGGTTCAATCCCTGGGTTGGGAAGATCCCCTGGAGGAGGGCATGGTAACCCACTCCAGTATTCTTGCCTGGAGAATCCCATGGATAGAGGAGCCTGGTGGGCTACAGTTCGTAGGGTTGCAAAAAATCAGACACGACTGAAGGGACTGCTGTGCTTAGTCGCTCAGTTGTGTCTGACTCTTTGCAACCCCATGGACTGTAGCCCACCAGGCTCCTTTATCCATGGGATTCTCCAGGCAAGAATACTGGAGTGGGTTACCATGCCCTCCTCCAGGGGATCTTCCCAACCCAGGGATCGAACCCAGGTCTCCTGCATTGCAGGTGGATTCTTTACCATTCTAGACACCAGGGAAGCCCACTGTATAGCACAGGTAACTTCATGCTCTGTGGTGACCTAAATAGGAAGGAAATCCAAAAAAGAGGGGATATATGTGTTTGTACGGCTGATTCACTTTGTTTTGGAGCAAAAAATGACACAGGAGTGTAAAGCAACTATACTCCAATAAAAAAAAGAAAGGCCAACTAGAGAAGCTGCTGCTGCTGCTAAGTTGCTTCAGTCGTGTCCGACTCTGTGCGACCCCATAGACAGCAGCCCACCAGGCTCCCCCGTCTCTGGGATTCTCCAGGCAGGAACCCTGGAGTGGGTTGCCATTTCCTTCTCCAATGGAGGAAAGTGAAAAGTGAAAGTGAAGTCGCTCAGTTGTGTCGGACTAGTAGCGACCCCATGGACTGCAGCCTACCAGGCTCCTCTGTCCATGGGATTTTCCAGGTAAGAGTAATGAAGTGGGGTGCCATTGCCTTCTCCAACTAGAGAAGCTAGTTTGCTCATTATACTACACTTTTCCTTTTGGAAGGGAGTATTCATGGTTTGATGAATTAAACACAAAATCTAGACATTAATGGAATTCAGTTTTCCTATTTATGAACTGGAGATAAATATGCTTGTTAGGTGCATAGAATGTTTGAGTCAGGAACAAGTTCTTTTCTTTTAAAAATTAGTAACTGTCATTAAGCGATTTGGAAAAAAGCACCACTGGCTAATCATTTTGAATAAGTTCACTTGGTCAACAGTGAGCTCCAGCACTGAGATGAGATACGCTAGGCATAAAGTGAGTAGTGGAGTTCAATGTCTTTTCCAACAACTGGAGTTATTTGCTTAAGATGTTTATTTTAAAAAAGACCTTTGAGGTACAATATGAGCAGGGAGTGGGGCATGAGAACTGCTCTAACACCTGCCACTAAGCACTCTCAGGCACCCCTCCTGGCCCTCTTGAATGAGGGACTGCCAGAAGCAATGTCTAAAATTTGCTTGGAATTCATTTCTTCCCTTTCTTTTTTTTATGATGCTGAAGCAGGGGATAAAAAGATAAACGATTACATAGCCTGGCACGTGAATGCTTCCCCACTGCGTGCCGCTTTTGTGGGGAGCAAGTAGCAGCCGCCAACCGCTGTTTTATTAATAATGAGGTATTCACATAAATTCCATGCAAAATTGATTTTTGACTGTTATATAAGAATCAAATACCAGGCTTTAAAAAGTAATTGAGAAATCTATTTGTAATTTACTTTGCCTATAAGAACCCGCTGTCCTGCCATAAACAATTTTACAGTATTTTCCCCCCTGTTAAACAGCTATTTTTACACATCTGTTTGGCCTCTCTTGGATGACATGCAGTCAGGAGGTGTAATGAATACAGGTTTGAAACAACATGTGGCCACAATTTCTTTCAATTTCATCTTCAAGGGGATCTCTTGCACGTTGTGATATTATTTTCATCACAGTACAGGTGAAGTATGTTAATGGCTACTTATCTGACCCTGGATGTTGACTGATGAATCATAAAAACTCTTTGTGACAATAAGAAAGCATGATGAGGTGGCTAAGCACTGCCAAAAAAAAAAAAAAAAAAAAAAAACACCGCACCCTGGAAACCAAAAAATAAAAAACAAAACCTCTCAAACACCCAAAACTAACAAGCTGAAACATTCTGTTTCTCACTGTCTTCAAATGCCTTAAGGAGCCATGGTCCAGTGAAAAAGTCTCCTGTAACGAAGATTTTTCTTTGGGAATCTATTTAAGTAGTTTTGTATATATTTAAACATACAGGTAGTTTTGTATATATTAAAGTCAGCCAAAATCATTTAAGATGTAGCTTATTTATTTCTAATTTTTATTCAGATGGAGATTAGAGGGACAAAAAATTTCAAAACAGCTTCAAAAAGTCAATCTTTTACATATATTATATAACTTTTATGTATATTTCTTTGGTATTATTTTGCAGAAATGTACATACTCAGTTCTAATGCTAAAATTTTTTTTCTTTCTTTTTTAGGGTGAAGCCCTAGTATTTAAAAGTACTATTTGCCTCGGTTTTATTGACGTATACATTACATAGGATAAAATTCTAAGTGTACAGTTTAATAAATTTAGGTAATTGTATGTGGTTGTCTAACCATTTCCATGATCAAGAAAGAACATTTCCATCACCCTAAAAAGTTCCCTTGTGCCCCTTTTCCATCAATCCACTCCCCCAGCTCCTGCCTTCAAGGCAACTGCTGATTTA
This sequence comes from Budorcas taxicolor, assembly GCF_023091745.1. NCBI lineage: Eukaryota > Metazoa > Chordata > Mammalia > Artiodactyla > Bovidae > Budorcas > Budorcas taxicolor. Next base: position 64,298,806 of record NC_068911.1, read on the forward strand.
CAGTCACTCAGTTTTGCCTTCTCTTGGATTTCATATAGTTGAATCATAGTATGTAGTCCTTTGTGTTTAACTTTTTTTCACTTAATGTTTTTGACGTTCATCTATATTGTTGAGTGTATTAATACATATAAATGCGGTGTATTTGTTTCTGTGTTGAGTAGTATCCCATGGTATGTATATACCAAATTTGTTTTTCTGTTCACTAATCAGTGCTTGGGTTGTTTCCAGCTTTTGACTATTATAAATAATGCTACTATAAACATTCATGTGAAAGTGTTTGCGTAGACATATTCTCATTTCTTTGGGGTAAATATCCAGGAGTGAGAGTTCGGTGTCATGTGGGGCTTCCCAGTGGTATGTTAATAAATGTATAATATTGATGAACTGATGAACAGCGCTGGTGGTACAGACCTGCCTGCAAATGCAGGAGACGTAAGAGACTGGGTTCGATCCCTGGGTCGGGAAGATCCTCTGGAGGATGGCATGGGAACCCACTCCAGTATTCTTGCCTGGATAATTCCAGGGACAGAGATGTCTGGTGGGCAGCAGTCCACACGGTCGCAAAGAGCCAGACACAACTGAAGTGACTTAGCACGCATGCACATGTGATAAATAGTTCATGTAGTTTTAATTGGCATTTTTCTCATAATTTGCGATATAAAACATCTTTTCATATACTAATTGGCATTTATATATCTTCTTTTGTGAAATGCTCAAACCCTTTCCCTATTTTTATTGTGTTGTTTCCTTCTTATTGGGGCTTCCTTGGTGGTTCAGACAGTAAAGAATCCACCTGCAAGGCAGGAGACCTGGGTTCAATCCCTGGGTGGGGAAGATCCCCTGGAGGAGGGAATGGCTACCAATTCCAGTTTTCTTGCCTGGAGAATTCCATGGACAGAGGAGCCTGAAGGGCTCCATGGGGTTACAAAGAGTCGGACATGACTGAGAGCCTAAGCATACCCTCTTATTGAGTTGTATAACTTTGTTATATATTCCGGATACATTTGTTAGATATATGTTTTGCATATCACAGTTTTTTGCTTGCCTCCCCTCCCCAACCTGTAGTTTTATTGAGGTATAATTGATATACAGCAGTCTGTAAGTTTAAGATGTACAACATAATGACTTGATTTATATATATTGTACTGTGAAATCATAACTTTGTCTTTTTAGCTTTTTTTTTTAAGAGCAAAAGCTTTTAATTTGGACAAGTTAATTTAGTGACTATTTTCTTTTATGATTTGTGCCTTTATGCTTTTTCTAACTGGTTATCACAAACATTTTCTCCTGTAGGTCTTGTGTTTAAATCTATGATCTATTTTGAGTTCATTTTTTTGTATGTGATATAAGATATGGGTAGAGGCTAAAGTTTTTCTGTTACAGATACCCAGTTGTTTTAGCTGGATATCCCATTTGCTGATTTTTTCATTTAATTATCTTGACATCTTTGTTGAAAAACCAGTTCACCATGTAAGTTTGGTTCTGTTTCTGGACTCTGTTCTGTTCAACCACTCTGCAAGTCTATCTTTGCTCTAACTCTTTTGATTTTAGTAGCTTTCTTATAAGTCTTAGAATCAAGTAGGGTAAATCCTCCAACTTTATTATTCTTTTTCAAAGTGGTTTTGGCTAGTCCAGGTCTTCTGTATTTTCAAACAAATTTTAGTATCTGCTTGTCAGTTTCTTCAAAGGTGACTTGGGATTTTAATTAGGGTTAAATTTAATGTTTAGATCAATTTGGGAGAATTCATTCTGAAATAGTAAATACACTTTAAACTATTACTAAAATTGTAATAAGTACAACATGCCACACTAAAATGTCACATATAACAGTTTTTAACATACTGGCGAAAATGTATGTCGGTTTCTGCAACCAGTTTAGCAACCTTTTTTTGCAGACATAATAACTCTTTCTGTCATATCTGTTTAGTCAAGATATGACTTGAGATCACAAACCACTACTGAGACTATTAAAACTATTATTAAAAGACATTTGTACCTACTGAACCATGATTTTCTCAATTCTGTGCACTCTAAATAAAATATAGCTTGAAGTAAGAGGCCTAGCTAGAATGCCCATTGCAGCTGTGCTTATCAAGGCAGTTTCATTATTTCAATAATTGAATTTATAATAAATATATTATCAGCATATTTAGAAATTGGAATGTTCACAAATTTATACTAACAGAAACTACCTCAAAATGTTTCATACAATTTAACTGCAGGCAAGATTTCGATTGAAATTCTAATAGAGAGAATAGAGGTACTGAATTTTATCAGAAAGAAAAGAGATTTGAAACAAGAGAGACCTGAGTTTAAACAACAGCTCTATCCCCAAGTGGCTTGAGCAATTTATTCATATTTATGAGCCCAATTTGTCCTGTAAAAAGGGGATAATAATGCCTAACTCACAGGTGTGATGCAATGAAATCTATGTAAAACGCCTATAGATGATATATATAAGGGAATGGTGTTAACAAGAGTGGGGGCAAAATGTAGGTCTTGGAATCTGTTGAAAATTTTGGGGGGGCCTGATGGATGTTGAAATGGATTGAAATGCCACACTAGGCAGCTTGTTCTCTGAATGGTTTACACCTGGTAGTGTGTTCTTCTTTGCCTCTAGGTCCCTAGTAGCAACTTACCTACTCAAAGCTCAGCGTGAAGACCATCACATCACTCAGCAATGTTCCAGGGGGAAGTCTGGGACTGGATGAGTAGTGCTAAGTTTAAGTGACCCTCCACAATCTGTTTGGAAACCCTCATTCCTTAAAAACTCTCCGTAGGTGCTAATAATTGTGCTTCATGTGTTGGTCTTCAGTCTCCTCATATATTTTTTCACTAGTTCCGTGGACTGTCCCTTTACTCGTGTTTCACCCTTTCCTTTGCTCAGCCCGGGCATGTCAGTGAATAGCCATCCTGTGACCGCTGTAAGCAGCTACAAGCCGTCGATACTTGGCCTCAGCTGCTCGTTCTTCACTGTCCCAGTGCCCTTGGAGGTGGAGTGGTGCAGTGAGGCCATGTGATGACCACAGACTGGGAGACCAGAGCCGCAGGGTCCATCACTTGACAGTCTGAACTGGGCCAGTTTCCAGATCTCAGTTTCTTCCTTGATCAAATGCCTGACTTATTCAAGGGCCTGTCATGGGGACCTGTATGAGAAATTGCATGGAGAATTGCTTTGTAAACTGTAGAGGGCTATACAAGCCTCTGAGGCTGGTGTCATACGCTGCTACTGTCAGCTTGTCCATTTCCTCCTGCCACCAGAGCCACGGGAAGTTCCATCCTATCTAAACTCCTCGGCTTGAATGAAACAGAGCGGAGGTAGGTGAAGGTGGACTGGAGTGGAGTGGCGGTGGAGACCGCGGTGGCTACACACGTGAACAGGGAACTGGAGTCATAGGCGCCTGGGACTGCATGAGAGCACCCAGGGCATCTCTTTACGGAGAAATATTTTCTCCATTTATGTATGGAGAAAATAAGCACAGGTTCAGGAGCCCCAGGCTGGGGGTGGGGGAGCGGGGATTAGGCTTCCCATTGGCATCTTACCTGAGTATCAGAGATGCATGTATTTTGTAGTTTATGATTGAAGGAATTTAGACTGAAAGATTTGCAAGTGAGTTGAAGGACAAACAATTCTGGAAACAATTGAAATATTCTTGGTGTCTGGTAAAAAAACAGAAAACAAACAAGAAATGATTCCAACAAAAGGTGAAAAACTATTATTTCTAATTTTTTAACAAAGTAAAAAAGTTTTGGATGAACTAGATGAGCTGAATTTTACTGATTTGTTTTTGGTTACTGGTCATTTTATTCAGTCATTTTTCTGGTTTACTGAATGTTACTGATTTACTTGCTATTTGTTTTAGTTGGTTAAACCGCCAAATGGCTGTGTCCAGAAATCTAATATATAAGTGATAAATGAATTTTTAAAATGTGGTATATCCATATAATGCAGTATTATTTAGCCATAAAAAGGACTGAAGAGCTGACACATGTTACAACGTAAACGACTCTTAAAAACATCGTGCTAACTGAAGGAAGTCAGATATAGAAGGCCACATATTGTGTGGTTCGGTATACAGGAAATGTTCAGAATAGGCAAATAGGAACATAGGAACAGAAAAGAGATTAGTGATTTCCAGGGCCTTGTGGGAGAAAGGAATAGGGAGTGAATGCTAATGGACATGGGTTTTTTGGGTTTTTTTTGTTTGTTTGTTTGTTTTTGAGGGAGGGAACATTGAAAATATTTTGAAATTAGATGGTGGTAATAGTTTCACAACCTTGTTAATATACTAAAAAATCACTGAATTGTACATTTCAAAAGGGTGAGTTTATGGTATGTTAATCATATCTCAATAGCAACAACAAAAATATATATATAAGAGAATTCCAGAAAAACATCTACTTCTGCTTTATTGACTGCTCTAAAGCCTTTGACTGTGTGGATCACAATAAACTGTGAAAAATTCTCCCAGAGATGGGAATACCAGACCACCTGACCTGCCTCCTAAGAAATCTATGCAGGTCAAGAAGCAACAGTTAGAGCTGGACATGGAACAACAGACTGGTTCCAAATTGGGAAAGGAGTACATTAAGGCTGTATATTGTCACCGTGCTTATTTAACTTATATGCAGAGTACATCATGAGAAACGCTGGGCTGGATGAAGCACAAGCTGGAATCAAGATTACTGGGAGAAATATCAATAACCTCAGATATGCAGATGACACCACCCTAAAGGCAAAAGTGAAGAGGAACTAAAGAGCCTCTTGATGAAGGTGAAAGAGGAAAGTGAAAAGGCTGGGCTTAAAACTCAATATTCAGAAACCTAAGATCATGGCATCTGGTCCCATCTCTTTACAGCAAATAGATGGAGAAACAATGGAAGCAGTGACAGATTTTATTTTCTTTGGCTCCAAAATCACTGCAGACGTTGACTACAGCCATGAAATTAAAAGACGCTTACTCCTTGGAAGGAAAGTTATGACCAACCTAGATAGCATATTCAAAAGCAGAGACATTACTTTGCCAACAAAGGTCTGTCTAGTCAAAGCTATGGTTTTTCCTGTGGTCATGTATGGATGTGAGAGTTGGACTATAAAGAAAGCTGAGCACCAAAGAATTGATGGTTTTGAACTGTGGTGTTAGAGAAGACGCTCGAGAGTCCTTGGACTGCAAGGAGATCAAACCAATCAATCCTAAAGGAAATCAGTCTTGAATATTCATTGTTAGGACTGATCATGAATATTCATTGGAAGGACTGATGCTGAAGCTGAAGTTCCAATACTTTGGCCACCTGATGCGAAGAGCTGATTCATTAGAAAAGATCCTGATGCTGGGAAAGACTGGATGCAGGAGGAGAAAAGGGGCGACAGAGGGTGAAATGGTTGGGTGGCATCACTGACTCAATGGACATGAGTTTGAGCAAGCTCTGTGAGATAGTGAAGGACAGGGTAGCCTGTTGCAGTCGGTGGGGTTGCAAAGAATCAGACACTACTGAACGATTAAACAACAGCAACAATTCTGCTTTAAAAAATAATTGTAGTAACTGGTTATGGATGTACCCTTTTAGTCTGTGTACTCAGACTGGTGAAGAATCCGCCTGTAATGTGGCAGACCTGGGTTTGATCCTTATGTTTGGAAGATGCCCTGGAGAAGGGAAAGGCTACCCACTCCAGTATTCTGGCCTAGAGAATTCCATGGACTGTATAGTCCGTGGGGTCCTAAAGAGTTGACGGAGAAACTTTCACGTTCACTTTCTTTCAGGCTGGTGGTTAGTAATTGAAAAATTTGGTTTAAAGTGAGGGAGGTAGACACTGTTGTCATCTCCTGCCAAAACACTTCCCCTCTTTGTCTTAGCTGAAATGACTCTGATTTTGTTCAGATGTGTAGAAAGAATTTGTTCAGAGAAGGTGCACATTCTCTAGGCTGGGAGGATAAACTTGGATATCCATGTAAGCCCCAACATTGAGCTGCCTATGATTGTTCTAGGCCAGTCCCGACGGTCTCATTCTTTTTGCCAGTGAATAGTCTAGGGGTTACTATGTGATCCAGTTCTGCCAGACAGACATAAGGGGAAGTCTGCTAAAGGCTTTTGGTAAAGGGTTTCCTCTGGCTAAGGAGAGAGAAGCAGGACACAAAACTTTGCCATCTCCAATCTCCAGCTCTCCTGCCATCGGCTCCCTGGAGCTGTGGTTGTCATCTTGTGAACACTGGGGGGAAAGCGAAGACCACCTCAGGGATGCCAACTCAGAGCCCTGCTGTGTTCTAGTCGCTGGATTAATCAACCTTGGAACCACATGCTTTCAGACTCCTATGTGAAATAATGAGTGCTTAACTAACTGTGGCCCAGAGTGAAATAGCTGGTGGGAGCAGTAAAATAAATGATGTGGAATTATTCTTAAAATGCACATGCTTCTTTTTCCCCCACTTTGTTATTTATTTTCCTTCCAGTTTTACTGAGATAAAATTGACATACAGCTCTGTAGAAGTACAGCGTAATAATTTGACTTACATATATCACAAAATGATTAACATGTTAAAGTTTAGTAAACATGCTTCATTTCATATAGATATAAAAGACAAATATTTTTCCTGTGATGAGAATTCTTAGTATTTATTCTCTTAACAACTTTCATATATAACTTACAGCAGTGTTAGCAATATTTATCATGTACATTAAATCCTTAGTACTTACTTATCTTATAACTGGAAGTTTGTACCTTTTCACTACCTTCATCCAACTCACCCACCTCTCCCAGCCCTGCCTCTGGTAACGACAAATCTGATCTCTTTTTCTAATGAGTTTGTTTGTTTGTATGTGAAGTATAATTGACCTATAACACTAAGGTGTTTTTATCTCTCTCACTCTCATCTGATTATGAGTATTCAGCAAAGTTTTCTAGAGGCTACATGACATGATATACCACAGTAGATTGAAAACTGAAGCAATGTGAATAGCCAACTGCCTTCAATTATGCCAGGTATTAGAAATTTGTAACAGTCTCACCACTCTAAATATTTCTGGGAATGTACTTACTTATTACAAAACAATGTTATTTATGTAACATGTAATGGATTTATTATTGGTTTCCCTGATAGCTCACTTGGTAAAGAGTCCACCAGCAATGCAGGAGACCCTGGTTCAATTCCTGGGTCAGGAAGATGCACAGGCGAAGGAAAAGTCTACCCACTCCAGTATACTTGGGCTTCCCTTGTGGCTCAGCTGGTAAAAATCCACCTGCAATGCAGGAGACCTGGGTTCAATCCCTGGGTTGGGAAAATCCCCTGGAGAAGGGAAAGGCTACCTACTCCAGTATTCTGGCCTGGAGAATTCCATGTATAGTTGCAAAGAGTTGGACACAACTAAGCGACTTTCACTTTCAGTGGGTTTATTATTGTTATTTTTAAAAAATGAATTAAAAGTTAATAATTTATTAATTTTTAATATGGCAAATGTCCATATATATTTCCCACCTAAAGAGAAGCTATTTAAGGTTCTCAATCATTTTTAACAGTGTAGTTCAGTTCAGTTCAGTCGCTCAGTTGTGTCTGACTGTTTGCGACCCCATGGACTGCAGCATGCCAGGCCTCCCTGTCCATCACCAACTCCTGGAGTTTACTCAAACTCATGTCCACTGAGTCTGTGAGGCCGTCCAACTGTCTTATCCTCTGTTGTCCCCTTTTCCTCCGGCCTTCAGTCTTTCCCAGCATCAGGGTCTTTTCCAAGGAGTCAGTTCATCACATCAGGTGGCCAAAGTGTTGGAGTTTCAGCTTCAGCATCAGTCCTTCCAGTGAATATTTGGGACTGATTTCCTTTAGGATGGACTGGTTGGATCTCCTTGCAGTCCAAGGGACTCTCAAGAGTCCTCTCCAACACCACAGTTCAAAAGCATCAATTCTTTGGTGCTCAGCTTTCTTTATAGTCCAACTCTCACATCTACATAATACTACTGGAAAAACCTTAGCTTTGACTAACAGACCTTTGTTGGCAAAGTCATGTCTCTGCTTTCTTTTTTTTAAATTTAAATTTATTTATTTTAATTGGAGGCTAATTACTTTACAATATTGTATTGGTTTTGCCATTCATCAACATGAATCTGCTACAGGTGTACATGTGTTGCCCATCCTGAACCCCCCTCCCATCTCCCTCCCTATCCATCCCTTTGGGTCATCCCAGTGCACCAGCCCCAAGCATCCTGAATCATGCATCAAACCTGGACTGGCGATTCATTTCATATATGATATTATACATGTTTCAATGCAATTCTCCCAAATCATCCCACCCTCTCCCTCTCCCACAGAGTCCAAAAGACTGTTCTATACATATGTGTCTCTTTTGCTGTCTCGCATACAGGGTTATCATTACCATCTTTCTAAATTCCATATATATGTGTTAGTATACTGTATTGGTGTTTTTCTTTCTGGCTTACTTCACCCTGTATAATAGGCTCCAGTTTCATTCACCCATTAGAACTGATTCAAATGCATTATTTTTAATGGCTGAGTAATATTCCATTGTGTATATGTACCATAGCTTTCTTATCCACTCATCTGCTGATGCACATCTAGGTTGCTTCCATGTCCTGGCTATTATAAACAGTGCTGCGATGAACATTGGGGTACACGTGTCTCTTTCAATTCTGGTTTCCTCGGTGTGTATGCCCAGCAGTGGGATTGCTGGGTCAAATGGTAGTTCTATTTCCAGTTTTTTAAGGAATCTCCTGTTCTCCATAGTGGCTGTACTAGTTTGCATTCCCACCAACAGTGTAAGAGGGTTCCCTTTTCTCCACACCCTCTCCAGCATTTATTGCTTGTAGACTTTTGGATAGCAGCCATTCTGATGTCTCTGCTTTTTAGTATGCTGTCTAGGTTTGTCATTGCTTTTCTTCCAAGGAGCAAGCCTCTTTTAATTTCATGGCTGCAGTCAATGTCTGCAGTGATTTTGGAGCCCAAGAAAATAAAGTCTGTCACTGTTTCCCCATCTATTTACTGTAAAGTGATGGGACCAGATGCCATTACCTTAGTTTTCTGAATGTCTAGTTTTAAGCCAACTTTTCACTCTCTTTCACTTTCATCAAGAGGCTCTTTAGTTCTTCTTCACTTTCTACCATAAGGGTGGTGTCATCTGCATATCTGAGGTTATGATATTTCTCCCAGAAATCTTGATTCCAGCTTGTGCTTCATCCAGTACAGCTTATCTCATGATGTGCTCTGCATATAAGTTAAACAAGCAGGGTAACAATATAGAGCCATGACATTCCTTTCCCAATTTGGAACCAGTCTGTTGTTCCATGTCCAGTTCTAACTGTTGCTTCTTGACCTGCATACAGATTTCTCAGGAGGCAGGTCAGGTGGTCTGGTATTCCCATCTCTTGGAGAATTTTCCACAGTTTGTGGTCATCCACACAGTCAAAGGCTTTGGCATGGTCAATAAAGCAGTAGATGTTTTTCTGGAATTCTCTTGCGTTTTATATAATCCAACTGATGTTGGAAATTTGATCTCTGGTTCCTCTGCCTTTTCTAAATCCAGTTTGAACATCTGGATGTTCATGGTTCACATACTGTTGAAGCCTGCCTTGGAGAATTTTGAGCATTACTTTGCTAGTGTGTGAGATGAGTGCAATTGTGCAGTAGGTTGAGCATCCTTCGGCATTGCCTTTCTTTGGGATTGGAATGAAAACTGACCCTTTCTGGTCCTATGGCCATTGCTGAATTTTCCAAATTTGCTGGCATATTGAGTGCAGCACTTTCACAGCATCATATTTTAGGATTTGAGATAGCTCAGCTGGAATTCCATCACCTCCCCTAGCTTTGTTCATAGTGATGCTTCCTAAGGCCCACTTGACTTCACATTCCAGGATGTCTGGCTCTAGGTGAGTGATCACACCATCGTGATTATCTGGGTCACAAAGATCTTTTTTGTGTAGTTCTTCTGTGTATTCTTGCCACCTCTTCTTAATATCTTCTGCTTCTGTTAGGTCCATGCCATTTCTGTCCTTCATTGAGCCCATCTTTGCATGAAAAGTTCTCTTGGTGTCTCTAATTTTCTTGAAGAGATCTCTAGTCTTTCTCATTCTACTGTTTTCCTCTATTTCTTTGCATTGATGACTGAGGAAGGTTTTCTTATCTCTCCCTGCTTTTCTTTGGAACTTTGCATTCAAATGAGTATATCTTTCCTTTTCTTTTTTGCCTTTCACTTCTCTTCTTTTCTCAGCTATTCATAAGGCCTCCTCAGACAACCATTTGCCTTTTTGCATTTCTTTTTCTTGGGGATGGTCTTGATCCCTGCCTCCTGTGCAGTGTCACAAACCTCCGTCCATAGTTCTTCAGGCACTCTGTCCATCAGATCTAATCCCTTAAATCTATTTGTCACTTCCACTGTATAATTGTAAGAGATTTGATTGAGGTCATACCTGAATGGCCTAGTGGTTTTCCCTACTTTCTTCAATTAAGTCTGAATTTGACAAGAAGAAGTTCACGATCTAAGCCACAGTCGGCTCCCGGTCTTGTTTTTGCTGACTGTATAGAACTTCTCCATCTTTGGCTGCAAAGATATAATCAATCTGATTTCAGTACTGACCATCTGGTTATATCCATGTGTAGAGTCTTTTCTTGTTTTGCCAGAAGAGAGTGTCTGCTATGAACATGAGTTCTCTTGGCACAACTCTATTAGCCTTTGCCCTGCTTCATTCTGTACTCCAAGGCCAAGTTTGCCTGTTACTCCAGGTAGTTCTTGACTTCCTACTTTTCCATTCCAGTCCCCTATAATGAAAAGGAAATTTTGGGGGGTGTTAGTTCTAGAAGGTCTTGTAGGTCTTCATAGAACCGCTCAGCTTCTTCAGCATTATTGGTTGGGACATTGACTTGGATTACTGTGATACTGAGTGGTTTGCCTTGAAAATGAAGAGATCATTCTGTCGTTTTTGAGATTGCATCCAAGTACTGCATTTTGGACTCTTTTGTTGACTAAGATGGCTACTCCATTTCTTCTAAGGTATTCTTGCCCACAGTAGTAGATATAATGGTCACATGAGTGAAATTCACCCATTCCCGTCCATTTTAGTTTGCTGATTTCTAAAATGTCAATGTTCACTCTCGTCATCCCCTGTTTGACCTCTTACAATTTTCCTTGATTCATGGACCTAACATTCTAGGTTCCTCACAATAGAGTGTAAATGGACCAAAAATTTTGAGAATGACTGCTCTAGAGTGTATTGATTTTCCTCTGTTGCCTAGTAACAGTAACTTCCTTTCCTTCCTTTTTTCTTTTCTTTTTTAGCAATCTGCTTTTAGCTAAGTTTTGCAAAGCACTCAACTTTCATGGAAATAGCTATTGTCTTTCTTTTGCATTCATAGCAACAATAGCAGGTTCCAAGTCTGTGCAAAGGCCTAGGCACAGATGGATCCCACTCTTGGTAAATGTCCACCTAATTGTGGGGAGGGACAGTACATGGGTTTATGAATGAGGAATATTCAGTGTTTAACAGAGTCCTAATAAGTGACAATAATTGATAGACTACTGACCATTCAGGCAAGTTAGTTAAGTACAAGCACATTGAGAATGCTTCCTCTGTATGTTCTTAAACATTTTCATTTTCACATTGTTGAACAAATTTTTGTTTAAACTTTTTAACCTTAAAAAAGCAAAGCTAGAATTAATGTTTTTATATGTAAATCTTTGCATAAATATTTTTTATGATAAATTCCTAGAATAAGAATTGATACATCCAAAAGTTACAGACATCTTCAGTGGTTAAGGGTCTGCCTACCAATGCAGGGGACAGGGGTTTGATTCCCTGGTCTGGGAAGATCCTGCTTGCCTTGGAGCAACTAAGCCTGTGTACCACAACTACTGAAGCCACACTCTAGAGCCAACTAGCAACAACTGTTTAGCCTGTGTGCCTAGAGCCCCGTGCTCTGCAACAAAAGAAGCCACTGCAATGAGAAGATTATGCACCACAACTAGAGAGCAGCCCCCACTCACCACAACCACAGAGAACCTGCGCACAGCAGTGAAGACCCAGCACAGACAGAAATGAATGAATGAATGAATTTTTAAAATCCTTAGGAAAAAATAATTCTTTTATCTAAAAAAAAGTTATGGACATCTTGAAGGTTTTTGGTGTATATAATTAACTTTCTTTCTTAAAAATTATATAAATTTGTGCACCTATCATTTCTCCATGTGTTTACTAATTCAAAATATTATCATTAATAAAGAAGCATGCTAATTTTAACCCCAAATTATGCCTTTGATTTTCTAGAAGTAATTAATTTGATACAGTAAGACTGAATACTTTAAAAACATTAACAACTTGTGCTTCTTTCTCTGTGACTTTCCATTTTATGTCTTTGACCATTTATTTAGAGAGGTGTACTAGTCAGGATTCTTGGTTACAAATGGCAGGAACTTTCAGTTAACTTTAGAAGATGCCACTTAAGAAGAATTGGCTGCTAAGAGTGTTGAGTAGCTCACAGAACTGAGAGAAAGGCTGAGAAACAGGCTTGGGCAGTAGCCAAAGAGAGACCAGGAACGCTGACATTCTGCCACAGGAACAATTAGGCCAGCACAGCTACCACTGGCTGTAGCTGGACAGTGGTTGGCAGCATGACTTCTGGTACCATGGTTGTGCGACAATGAATCCTCTGGCCTTTGAATTCCACTACAGCATCTGTGAGTAATCTCTAGTAGATTCTATGTGTTTCTGTCTCACCTTCAAAAAGGGAAAGGCTCAGCATATGATTGCCTGTGTTTAGATCACATGGCCTCCCACCATTGGCCAGTGGGCAAGGATGGCAGCCTGTCCACAGGAGAATTTCCTCCAAATTAGAGGGGTGTTGGAAGTGGGCACCTAAACTATAGACACACGGAATTTTATCCAGCTGTGTGAGCTTTTTATACACAAAGTGTATCAACCTATTGTCTGTCACATAACAAAAAATATTTTACCACTTTGCTTGCTTTTACACCTTATTTATATTTCTCTTTGAAGTAGAGAAATTTAACAGTTTTGCTGCAGTCAAGCCTATTGACTTTTTACCTTTTTGATATTTTCCATCATGTTTATGCCTGGAAAACCTTCCCTTAATCCTTATATTATGTATTCATCTACTTTCAAAGGTTTTGAAATAATTTTGAATTTCTTCTGTCTTATATTTATGTCTTTAAACTGTGTGTGTGTGTGTGTGTGTGTGTGTGTATATTGTGTAAGCGAAGGATCTAATTCCTGTCCACCCTCTGTCCTTCATAGTTATCTTTCTGATTTTATTGGAACCTTTATAACATGCTAATTCCTTTATATATCATGTGTGTTTCTAGGTGTTTATTCCATTCCGTCAATCTACCCAGTGATTTTTGTAGCAGTTTTTTACAGTTTATTTTATAGTTTAATTGTGCAAATTTTATAGGACATTTTAATCACTTCATTACTCATTTAATCTTCCAAAAATTTGTTTATTCTCTTTTTTTGTTTGCTAAACATTAGAAATATTTTGCTGAATTTTGAAAATTATCCCCATGAAGATTGAGTTAAATCCTCAAATTAATTTTAGAAGAAATTTTTTTAACATCTTTATAAAATTGAGTTTTCCTATTTAGGAACATATGTTCACATCTTTCTTTGTGTCTTGATAAAATGTGACATTTGTTCATTTTGTTTCTCTATCTTAGTTTTAAAGAGTATTCTTGTTTGAAACTTAAGATTCACTGGTAAATCACTCTAACCATTGTGCCTTTGATAATTTTCCATTTTCCCCACAGCTATTAGTTTTTGTTCGGATTATCTACTTCTTTCTCTACACAATCAATGATTTATATATTATTATGAAATAGACCAGTTCATCAATATTTATAAATTTATTAACATAAAGAATAATTCACTTAAAATTATAATGTATCTGATATACTCTCTTTCTTCTTACTGAAATGCTTTTTGTTCTTTCTTTCTATCTGTTTTCTATATTAGGTTTGCCAGGTTTTTTCCCAAAGAGCCAAATTTTGTTTGTATTTATCATTTAGACTCTTTGTTGTTTTCTAGTCCTATAATAGCAGTGATTAAAGGCAAAGACTTTGGAGTCAGATAAACCTGGAATAAATCTTGATTTTTGTCATTTATTGGCTGTGTGATCTTGAGCAAATTACTTAATGTGCTGAAATCTTAATTTCTTTATTTATAAAATACAACTAATAATACCCATCTTTCTGGGATAAAGTGAGAGTTCAACAAGATAATTGTATAAGGCATTTGGTTCAGTACCTGACTCATGATCAGTGCTCAAACATCTTTATCATTGTCATTTTATTTTCAACTTATTTTTATCAATTATCAGATTAACCAGTTTATCATATTACCTATTTTTATGCTTGATTTTAAAATTCATTAAAAAATATGAATTCATTCTTGATTGGAATTTTGGCCACATCCCACAATTTTTATTAGTATTTTTAGTCCTGTTATTTCTTAGTTACGCTATTTAAAATCTAGTCTATAATGAAGGATTTGATATCCCTTGTAACTTAGTATAGAAGATTGTTTTCCAGAAGTTCAAAGTTATTGGTTTTGCTTATTTATGATTTTTTTGTTTAAATATGTGATAATAGTTTTTGTTTTGATTGTATCATGGTTAGAAAAATGTAGAATTTCTGCTTTGGGAATTAATTGTTGTTTTTTATGGTCTGATATATGGGCATCTCTTATTAATTCTTGCTCTGATGTTTGGTGCATAAAAAATTTGTATTTTCAAGTCTGCCATGTTTTAGGGCCATCAAAATTTGTTGTGGTTAAGAAAATCCATAAGATTAAAATTTTTAAGTGTACAGTACAGTATTATTAACTGTATGCACACTGTTGTAACACAGATCTGTATAACTTTTTCATCTCACATGACTGAAACTCTCTACCTATTGAACAACTCCTTGTTTTTCACTTCCCCAACACCCTGGCAGCCACCATTCTACTTTCTCCTTCTAAGAGTTTGATTACTTTAGATACCTCAGATAAGCAGGATCATTCAGTATTTGTCTTTTGTGATTGACTTATTTCACTCATTAATATCCTCAAGCTTCATCCATTTTGTAGCATTTGATGGGATTTCCTTCATTTTAAGGCTGCATAGTATTCCAGTATACACACACACACCACATTTTGCGTATCTATTTGTCTGTCAATGGACATTTGGGTTGCCTCCACCTCTTGGCTGTTGCAAATAGTGCAGCTGTGAACATGGGTAAACAAATATTTCTTCAAGATCCTATTTTAAGTTCTTCTATATATATAACCAGTATTGAGATTTTTAGGTCAGTGAAGTTTTGATTTGCATTTCCCTGATGATTAGGGTGATATATATAGAAGAACTTAAAATAGGATCTTGAAGAAATATTTGTATACCCATGTTCATAGCAGCACTATTTGCAGTAGCAAGAGGTGGAGGCAACCCAAAAGTCCATCGACAGACAAACAGATAAACAAAATGTGGTGGATATGTATGTTGGAATACTATACATATTGAACATCCTTTCATATGCTTCTTGGCCAACTGTATATCTTCTCTGGAGAAATGTCTGTTCAAGTTCTAGGTCTGTTTATTGTTGTAGTTGTTATTGAGTTTTAAAAGTTCTTTTAAAAATTATTTATTATTTTGATTGAAGTATAATTGATTTAAAATAATAGCAATCCTTTTTTATTTGCGCATGTTCTTTACATCTCGTATTGCTGTCTCTTTCTTGTGACCTCGTCTCTTCTCATGGATATCTGCTCCTGGCCCATAAAGGGTGCTACTTCTTGAATTCTACTGAAGATGAACTTTCTCTGAGAATTTCCTTCAATTCCTGTGATAAACTGTTTGCAGCGGTTGGTGTTCCCTCTAAGTCTTAGGATGATAGTCTCTATCTCTATCTCTTTGTTATTTATCAAAATGCATGTGTTAGTTATTCTTCTTGTCGTTTTTCTTAACACAAAAGATCTACCCAGACTTGGTGTTTCACTCAAAAATGAGTTCAATTCCCTTTCCAGAGCTCTATCCAGAGTGCAAGTTGGTAGCTCGATTTCTGGTGTTTGACTTGCTTTCATTCCACTAATGCCCACCCAGTGTTAGCTCTTGTCATACTTCCATTGCATTTCTGTATGTGAAGTCTGTAATATTCAGTATGAATGGCAGCCAGAGATGTTTTTGTTCTCTCTTCTCTCATATGTACTTTCTTCATGGGGACACCTTCCTGGTTTGAATGAGCCCCTCCTCCCATTCCCTCACTGTTTTCTTGACCAGAGCTGTGGCTGAGGGGTTGGATATGGAAAGAAAATAACACTCCAGCTTTTAGGGCTCTTGCATAGTAGAAGGATGGTTGTCTGATTTAATGAGCCAGGTGGCAGACAGTGGGGAAGGTATAATGGGCCTTTCTCATTCAGACAGGTGGGCTTTCTCTAAATCTGGTAGCAAGCACAGGTGGGCCACTAATTGCCTTTAAATATCCAGGTTCATTGACCTTACAGTTAGTAGTAAGGAGTTGACTGTCAATCTCAATTTTTGGTGGCAATGTAAATATTTGTCTTTTAGTGAATGTGTGTAGTGTGTGTCTGTAAAAGACTATATCAGGGCTATTAGCCAGATGTCATTTTAAATTGAATCTCCTTGGCGTCTTTTTATTTCAAAAATTAATTGCCAGGTTACTTTTACTTTCCAGCTGTCCCCTGATGTCCATGACTTCTCTTTATTATCGCTTCTTGTTTCCTCTTCTTCCTAAGCCTGGATTAAAACCTTATTTTACAGCCATTCCCTCAGGTCTACTTAATACAGGCATTATGTTCATTCTGTCATTGCCTCCTCAAGGTTTTTTTCATCTGGTTTTATTCATCAAGATCTTGGTAGACCCTGATGATCATGTTCTCAATTACTCAGATACAGTATATGCTGGGTGAACTTGCCTTTTCCTCCTACTCTTTAGGGAGGACCAGTGTGTCGGCTGGTTCCTTGGTTGGGAGGCCTTTACAGGTAACAGGTGGAGGAATGACAGCCTTGCTTCCCAGTAGCTTGCAGATTCAAGACTGACCCCACTTTGATGCACAGGTATGGCGTGTTTCATGGGCAGAGGATTTGGAACTGGGCATCCTGCCTGTTCCCACAGGGGTGATTGCTGCCACGATGTCTACCCTGGTGGCATAGCCTAGACTCCCATTTTGTGGGAAGCTGCAAAAGGAAACCAAGGACCAGATTCTACTTGTTGCATGTCAGATCAAGATGAATAACCTGACATCACAAATGTCAAGTGGTTTCAATCCTGTTCGTTAAACTGACAAATTTCTATGATTGTACAAGTTGAGTATATATGTAAAACACCTTTAAAACAACAAAAATTAAAATCTTGGAAGAGAAGACACAGGTCACCATTACAATTCCCTTTATGATCCTGATATTGAGGGTCTAGGGTGTTATCATATTTCAAGTATGTTAAGGGTTTAATGTACCACAGCTTATAGATAAATCCCATATTTAATCTCTCTTCTTTTACATTTCCATATTTTTATAGCTCTTGCTAGCATGAATATCATCCTCTATAAAAGCAGAGTAATTTCAAGAAATATCATAAAGCCTGTATACTTCAACCATACTTTACCTTTTTATTGGGTTGTTTTGTTATACCTGGTAAAAATGCACGTGTACAGTGAAAACAGGAAGCAATGAAGGTGAGCATTTCAGAATATCAAATACTTTTCTCAAATAATCTTTCACCTTTCATTGTCTTTAAAGAATGGATAAGAACACTAAATTCTAAGTATTTTAACCATATGTTGTTACTTTCTCTTTTAAAAGAGAAATAATACTTTCTCTTAAAAAAAAAAAAAGGTTGTGTCATTCATCTTGTGTGTCCCAGGTGTCTTGTACATAGTCATGTTAAATAATTATTTGATAAATAAATCAATATTTGGTGTGTTGCTACTATAATTTAGATGAGCTCTGGCATCTAACACCTAATAACATGAGGTTGGAAAGGAAAGAATGATCATATTTATGGTTTGCAGGTAAAGGAGTAAGTTTAGACCATAAGAAGTTAAGAAATCAAATCGTGAAATTTTAAACTGTGATGCATTTAGTGACGTGAAAGTGAAAGTGAAAGTGTCTTGGTCGTGTCCGACTCTTTGCGACCCCGTGGACTATACAGTCCATGGAACTCTCCAGGCAGAATACTGGAGTGGGTAGCCATTCCCTTTTCCAGGGGTTCTTCCTAACCTGCGGATCAAACCCAGGTCTCCTCATTGCAGGTGGATTCTTTACCATCTGAGCTGCCAGGGAAGCAGTGAGGCATTTGGCTTTTCCTGAAACTGACAGCCTTGTCTAGGCATGGGCTAGGAACCTTGTTCTGTATCTGTGCTGAGGCTCCTCTGTGCTCTGGCTGGAGGAGGTTTTTGTCCCCCAAGGGAGGCACCCTGCGACATCCCTGGGGCTCATGGAGCTTTCTGGTTCTCTTAAGATTCTCTTTTAAGTGAGTGTACAGGTGTAACCAATCAAGCAAGAGTTGATCAACTGGCTATTTAAAACTATGTGCTACTTGTTTTAAACAAAATGACAGGTTATAGCTGGCAGACATTTTACATTTTTATTTTGGTTGTTCTGATGTTATAGAAGTATCCATTTAAAGTAAACACCGAGAAGCGTGGGCTATGAACTTAGGAGGCCAAGATGCTGTGAATCCTGCAACACGAACTAGTTGTTGGGAATTCAGAGGATCCAGAGTTCCCCATTTTCTGCTCTGAGCCTGTGAGATGCTAGACTGGTGCCCTGTCAGCCTCAAAGGGGCGAAAATAAGCTGTCTGAGTGACAAAGTAAGGCCAACATAATTCTCAAATCAAATAATATTTACTGAGAAACAGTAAATTGTACATGTGTAAAACACCTTCAAAGTATTTATTTGATCTTCACAGCAATGCGATGTTGGCAGGCAGTGCCAACAGAAATGCCAAAATCAGCATTTCTGATTTTTCCGAGTGAAAGATTTGAGGTTCGGATAATTTAATCGACTATGAAAGTCACAAACTACTCTTTGATCGAAGTGGAACAAAGTTTCAGTTTTACTCATTTCTAGTGCTATATTCTTCCTTTTCCCCTAATGGAATATTGATAATACTAATAAAATATGTTATCCGACAATGATTGAATCAGTCATAATTTCCTCCTCACAGTCTCCCTTTCTCTTCACAATAGGTCTGTAAAGTAAGTACTATCATTATCCCCCATTCTACAAATGAAAAAACTAAGGTACAGAGCCTACTAGAGCAACTTACCAGGGTCTTGTGGGAACACTCTGGAGTGAACGACACAAAGCTTTCTCTCAAGGAATTTATAATCAAATCGGAACAATAAACTGTGCATATCTAAAAGATACTAATAATAATTTGAATAATACTTTGATAGCAGAAGAGTGGCATCACAAAGCAGTACTTGATTATAAAATGGATTGCTTTGGAGAAGTTGAGAACGATGTGGTGATTCCTTGGGGCTGAGTTAGTTTCCAGGAGTGAAGAGTGTAGGTGGAGGCGGAGCTGTGTGGGAGAAGGGCTGGTGCAAGGTACTGGGGGGCCCTTCCAGGCAATGAAACTGTGGGTGCGTCACAAAGCTGCAGATGTGCCCCTGGGGCGTTCTGAGTCTCACTCCTCCTTCTATACTTTCTCTTTCTCGGTGGAAGTTCTTTCACCATTTCATAACTTAAGATAAAAAATAACTGAAGAACATTTTCTGAGAGTTCAGTACTTAATAGAATTGATCCGCATATAAGCACAGCATATTGTTTTAAAAATTGAAGTATAATTGATTTACAATGTTGTATGAGTTTTTGGTTTACAGCAAAATGATTCAGTCATATTTTTGTTGTTTAGTCACTAGGTTGTGTCTTGACTCTTCGCAATGTCATGGACTGTAGCCCACTAGGCTCTTTTGTCCAAGGGATTTCCCAAGAATACTGGAATGGGTTGCCATTTCCTTCTTTGTGACTTTCAGAGTCATAAAGAAAGGGGATCTTCCTGACCCAGGGATCGAACCTGTGTCTCCTGCATTGGCAGGCAGATTCTTTACTGCTGAGCAATCTAGGAAGCCCTTCAGTTGTATATATATATGTGTGTGTGTGTGTGTGTGTGTGTAAATTTTAGATTCTTTTCCATTATAGGTTATTGCAAGATATTGAATACGAGTTCCTGGTGCTATACAATAGGGCCTTGTTCATCTATTTTATACTGAATGTATCTGTTAAAGCCAAACTCTTAATTTACACTCCCCTTTCCCCTTTGGTAACCATAAATTTGTTTTCTATGTCTGTGAGTCTACTTCTACCTGGTAAATAAGTTCATTTGTGTTATCTCTTTAGACTCCACACATAAGCGACATCATATGGTATATTTTTTCTGACTTATTGGGGTCTCAAAGATTCGGACATGACTGAGTGACTGAACTGAACTGAATTGAATCTTTATTTACATACACGTCCTTGCAAATCGCATTATTTTGTTCTTTTCTATGGCTGAGCAATATTCCATTGTATATATGTACCACATCTTCTTTATACATTTATCTGTCAGTGGACACATAAGTTGCTTTCATGTCTTGGCAGTTGTGAATAGTGCTGCTATGAACGTTGGAGTGTATGTATCTTTCAGAATTGGACTTTTCTCCAGATATATGCCTGGGAATGGGATGGATGGATCATATGGCAACTTTATTTTTAGTTTTTTAAGGAACCTCTATACTATTTTCCATAGTGACCACACCGATTTATATTTCCACTAACAGTGTAGGAAGCCTTTTCTCGACACCCTCTCCAGCATTTATTATTAACACAGGTATACTTGCAACCTGAGATAGTTTTGCTTAAGCAAATAAAATTTGGAAGACTTCTGAACTCCTTCTGCCGTGGATGGTCCTGGTGATAAATAAGGCCCTTTAGTGGGTCCTGTTTCTGTGTTAAGGGTTACAGGTCCCCTCATTAGGTGATGTGCTGCCCAATCCTGCCACCTAACTCGATGCTTTTGGCAAGCATTGCTCCTCTGCGAACCAGGGAAAGATGTTTTGGAGCTCACACATCTCTGAGTTCCTGGTTTTCTCTTCCCAGCCAAATTTGCCTTTGTTTTGCATACTTGACTTCCAGTGGGAAGTGAAAAGCTGTCTGCAGAGAGGATATGAAATTGCAGGTTTCTCCTGCCAGGCTCTGATGAAGCCCTTTCCTTAGAGTGTGAAAACTAAAAATGAGCATTGTAAACTTTGGCCTAAGGTTCTGGTGGCAAACATTAATTGCCAGCCTTCTACTTGCCTCAGTAGAACAAGCCTAAAACTTTTAGATATGGAAGGGGCTGGAAATCTAACCTCCAACACATTCGTTGTGCATGGGGGTGGAAGAGCCTGAGGCAACAGAGGAATCCAATAACAGGTACAAGGTTACCTAGTCAGGGAATGTCAGTGTTCAGAGAAGAACCCCAACATTTGACTGTTAGTTCATGCAAAGAGTGTCTCTGAAGTGTTTGCCAGAATACTTAAAGTTCTAAGAATAGAGCGTTATGATTATTTTTTTCTTTTGTAAGTAGGGGCTTAGCCTGGAGACCTTGGACCTGGCTGCTGGTGGTAGTCATGGGGGGATCACATGTGTAATCACTGATAACACCCACCCAATGCTCTACCCATAGTGAAGCTTCAATCCATGTGTTCTGCACATACCTGACTCTATGGGATGTGGACATCTTCTGACTTTGTCTGCACCCCTGGCTCCTATTTCCGTCTGTTTTGTTCTTTATTCACCAACCGCTTTCAGCCTTGGCTTCTCTATGCTTTCTTTCCGTGAAAGCAACTAGGGCCACTGATTTCAGTTATTTGCCTTCTTCTACCAAGTTCCAGCCAGTGATGAAAACTCGATTGTCTTAAGAGTGTCACGTAGAAGAAAAAAGCAGGAGTGCCATTTTGTTAATGTCAGATATAAATATTTTTATGAACCTTATATGTCTGGATTCATTAGCCATTTAATGAATTTGATGCACAGATGTTCAGGAAATTAAGAGCTACTGACTTCACTGGGAAATTATAGTGAGCAGAGTGCCATCCAAGATATCAAAAACATGCTGTTCCCACAATCTGCCAAGAAACCAGGTATAGTAATGGTCTCTGTGTTTTATATAAGCTCACTATTAACACTCAATAAATGTTAATTGTGTAATAATAAAGAACATTGTGCGTGACTCCCCAGTGAAAATCAGGTTGTGGACATAAAGGGATGCCCTCTGTGTTGAGAATATATCTTTCCTTGGATTTACGCTATAGTCATCTGATGGAAAGAAAGAGCTGAGAAAGAACTAATCCATGCCTTAGGCTGAGGTTATTAACTTTGAGTCCAAGAACTGAATTTGGCTGACAGAACTTTTCACTGAAACAACTGTACCAAATGTCTCTATTTGCTCTGCCAATCCCCTTGTGGTTTACAGGTGAGGTGAGGGAAGAAAGTAGTTGGAGGGAACTGGCAGAATCAGGTCCGACTGGGCCCTGATGCTGAGACTGTGTAGGGACATACGTAGTCTAGAGACTGGCACCATTTTTCAGGGTATTAGTCCTGCTTTATTGCTAACGTTGTCATATTACGTGTTTTGGAGACAACAATATGGAGAGGAAGAATGGGCCAAATAATTCTATGGTACTTGGAAATGTTCCTCCTTGGCTGTGCTATGTTGGTAAATGTTTAAAAAACTCATGCTCTCGTTCCCTTAAGAAAAAGCCCTTATTTGTTCGGTTTGCCTACTTCCATTGTGCAAATACTCCTTCTGTGGCCAATTTTAAGCCACCAACATACAACAACCAGCTCACAGACTTCTTGAAAATTTAACAGTTAGCTTTTCCAGGGTGATGCAAGTGCCTCCAGCAAACCCCTGATCCCCAGTGTACAATAATCATGGTGAAAGATGTGGGGAGTGATTGGAGCAGCTCTAGGGTGAGTGATATTCCAGGTTAAATTCTAGCTCTGCTGCTTCCTAGCTCTGTGATTTCTAGCCAGCTATGTAACCTCTCTGATCCTCAGTCTCCTCCATGGCAAAATGGAAATAATATCTATCATAAAGTTGATAGGTTGTACAAGGGAGATAATAAAGTACCCAGCAAGGATCTTGACTTGTAAGTTATCAAAAAGGGTGATTGTTATTTGTATTATTATATCTTTAGATTACATATAGCAGTCCCTAAATCTGTGTGAAATCTTTTGATTATCAGGTAATGTGGAATATTATACATATCAATTGGTCCTGGCATTTGGGTTATGGGAAATACACATCTTAATATTGGCCAGATATTAATTATGGCTTGTGTACCTACATGGGAAATTGCCTCACAAATAACCTTGCAAAGGAAAAACATATGTGCTTGATTTCTGAGAAAGACAAAGAACCATCCACGCTGTATTATTTTAAAGATGCTGCCTTCAACGTGGATAATGTATGTTGCGTCTTCCTTCTTGGTGAGGTGTTAGCAGGTTTTATCTTTTAAAACTTTTTTGAAATAAGGTGGGCATAAACAATAGGGGCAGATGCAAAACTATCCACACGTGCTGCTTCTCCCAAGCTTGAAAGATCCAGGTTCCTTACTCAGCTCAGAGAAACACTGAGCATCTCTAGGTGCCCCCCTTCACCCCTCCACCCGAACCCCACCCCCCCTTCATGGAGCCCATCTCCACCCCTTCAAGCACAGATCAACTCGACAAAGGAAAGTTCAGAGAAAACAGGTCTTCTTCCCCAAGAGAACCGTGGAAATCTTATATCTCTCTTTCTCAGCCTCTTAAAGTGATAATTGATCTGGCTTTTGCACTCTCTGAATCAGTTCATTGTGTTGGAATTATTTGAATAACAATTGATGAGGAAGTCAAATGTGTAACAATTGGTAAAATAGTAATTCTAGGTAAAGAAAGGAATCTTTGAGCATCGCCCTTAAGCATACCTTAATCTTGTCATACACCATTAAGCATCCCAAATAACTCCTTGGCTTTCCCCTTCCCACTCTTTTCTGGAAAAGCTTGTCTGCTGTTACCAAAATCTAACATAAACTGCTCAGGGCACCATATTTTTCCATTGCTGTTTACTATCATACCACTAATTCTAATTTGATTCAGATTCAGCTAGCTCTTTCTCTTCATAGCACGAAAGCATTTAGGCAGCCATTAGCCCCACGAGCAGGGATCATGAGCAATCACACACACAAAGAAACTGCAAATTAGAGCTTGTATTCCTTATATCTTCACATGGCTGACTGAAGGAAGACAACTCCACAAACAATGCATTTTAAAGAACATTTGCAGGGTGAATATATTACAAATATGGCTAGGAAGTGGGCTGCAGTATATCTTCAAAAGTGACTGATTTAAACCCAAACTTAATGTATTTTGGAGGCCAGCAATAATTTGACTTGCTGAGTGGATGGAATTTATGAGTATAATGCAGTGCAAATAAAAACATCCTCTTTCAGTCATAAAGGTGTATGCTGTGTCCATGCTGGGAAATATAGCTTTCCTTACCCCTGACTTCTGGAGAGAGCTCAGGGGAATAACTAAGTCAGGCCCAATGCTTTTTCTTTGTGGCCTTATGGAAATATCAAGTTTTATTTTTGGGTTTAAGGAGGTTTATAGTGCCGTCCCTGGATACAGGCTTTTGTGTTTGAGAACGAAATAAATAAGAGAAACTCAGGAATGTACTACTGAGCTGTAAGTTGTTTTCTTCATGAGGTAATCCAGACCAGAGTGAAGGAAAAGCCAAGGGTAGCAGTAGGATTTGGGACACAGGGTGTTCCCATGCACCTTTCAAAGGGATGACCCAAGGGGAAGACCGAGGATTGTAAGAAGCTCACTGTCAAGGGCTTCTGACGTGGGGGCTTCCTGTTTCTGGCCTGTGTGCTTATGATGCGTAGCCCTGACAAAGAAACCTCTCCTGGGTCAAACCCCGGTCTCCTGCATTGCATGGTGGGCAATTTCCTGTCTGAGCCATCAGGGAAACCACATGTCTGAGCCACATGGTGTGG
This sequence comes from Budorcas taxicolor, assembly GCF_023091745.1. Lineage (NCBI taxonomy): Eukaryota > Metazoa > Chordata > Mammalia > Artiodactyla > Bovidae > Budorcas > Budorcas taxicolor. Next base: position 64,323,822 of record NC_068911.1, read on the forward strand.
CAAAATGTCCATTGTGTGCTGAGTTTGAGGTTGGAATACAGGAAGTGATGAATATCTGTGGGTGAACTGTCATGAAGCGAAACAGGCTGCAGGCTCCCTCCGCCACATCCTCAGCATTTGAGAGAATCCCCTGCTCTGCCCTTCAGCTCTCAGCCTGATCCCTACCCATCCCCCTGTGCTAGCCCCTCCCCCAGTACTGCAGTCATTGTGCACCCAGCCCAATGATTCCAGTTCTCAGTGTAGGTGCCCAGGAGAAAGAACAAGATCAGGTCAGGAAGGGGGGTCATGGGCACGGGAGTAGGTCATCCTTCCTACTGTAGCTGCTCTTCATTCATGAAGGACCTATAAATTCCAGGGAGGTGGCTCTACCTACTTGTCTGCTAAACTTAGGATGTGATGGGGTGCAAAATTGTCAGAGACTGGGGAGAAGGCAATGGCATCCCACTCCAGTGCTCTTGCCTGGAAAATCCCATGGACGGAGCAGCCTGGTAGGTTGCAGTCCATGGGGTTGCCAAGAGTCGGACGCAACTGAGCGACTTCACTTTCACTTTTCACTTTCTTTTTTTTTTTTTTTGATTAAAACTAGTAGTTTTTTATTAATTATTTTTAAACAGGTCCCTTGTATCATTGAAATGTCTTTAATTCATAATACATTACATAGGTGTAATAACTCACATAGCTCCTCCAAATACATCAAGGAGTTATGAATCATATTCTACTTCATCAATTTCCTACTCAAAAACTTCACCTTTTCTATTCTGGGTTTTCTTTATGCACAAAACATATAGACTGTTGAGGGGGGAAATTCTAGTTACTATTTCATGATTGGCTTTTGAAAGTCAGTGCCTCAATTGCATGTTTATTCAAGATGTAAACTGCTATCTCATCTGGGCTTTGGCATATTGTTCTGAATTTCATACTTCTCTTTGTCTGATAGGGTAAATGCTGGAATATTTAAAGCAACTTGAGGTATAATTTATATATCATAAAATTAATTCCTTTTACATTTACAGTTCAAGAATTTTTAGTTACTTTTGAATGTTTCATTCCCATGACCCTCATGATCCCTTATAGTCAGTTCTAGCTCACAACTCCAGCTCTAGGCAATCACTGATCCTTTTTCTATTGAGTTGTCTTTCATCTAAAGGAATCATATATTGTGTACTATTTTCTGTTGGCTCCTTTAAATTAGAATAATGATGTTGAAGTTCATCCATGTACCTTAGACTCATTTGTTTTATTGGTGAATAACATTCTGCTATATGGATATACTATATTTTATTTACCTATTTTCATAAACATTTATGTATATTTGTGTATGAGTTTTTGTGTGGACATATGTATTATTTTATTTTAGGTAGATAATAGGTCTTAGCATTGCTTTAACTTATTAAGAAACTGCTAAAATATTTTCCACAGTGGTTGTACCATTTTACATTCTTATCAGTAATATAGTAGATTCCAGTTTCTTTACATCGTCATTGTCACATATTGTCATTCATTTTGATTATAGACATTCTAGTAGGTATATCAGTCAGTTCAGTTCAGTTGCTCAGTCGTGTCTGACTCTTTGTGACCTCATGGACTGCAGCATGCCAGTGTCGCTGTCCATCACCAATTTCTGGAGTTTATTCAAACTCATGTCCATTGAGTTGGTGATGCCATCCAACCATCTCATCTTTCATCCCCTTCTCCTCCTGCCTTCAATCTTTCCCAGGATCATGGTTTTTCCCAGGAGTGAATTCTTCAGATCAGGTGGCCAAAGTGTTGGAGTTTCAGCTTTAGCATCAGTCCTTCCAATGAATAATCAGGACTGATTGTTTTTTTAGGATGGACTGATTGGATCTCCTTGCAGTCCAAGGGACTCTCAAGAGTATTCTTCAGAACCATAGTTCGAAAGCATCAATTCTTCGGTGCTCAGCTTTCCTTTTGGTCCAACTCTCACATCCATACATGACTACTGGAAAAACCATAGCTTTGACTAGATGGAACTTTATTAGCAAAGTAATGTCTCTGCTTTTTAATATGCTGTCTAGGTTGGTCTTAACTTTTCTTCCAAGGAGCAAGTGTCTTTTATTTTTTATTTTTTTTATTTTTTGATATTTCTTTTTTTTTTTTTTTAATTTTAAAATCTTTAATTCTTACATGTGTTCCCAAACATGAACCCCCCTCCCACCTCCCTCCCCATAACATCTCTGTGGGTCATCCCCATGCACCAGCCCCAAGCATGCTGTATCCTGCGTCGGACATAGACTAGCGATTCAATTCTTACATGATAGTATACTTGATAGAATGCCATTCTCCCATATCATCCCACCCTCTCCCTCTCCCTCTGAGTCCAAAAGTCCGTTATAGACAGCTGCGTCTTTTTTCCTGTCTTGCATACAGGGTCGTCATTGCCATCTTTCTAAATTCCATATATATGTGTTAGTATACTGTATTGGTGTTTTTCTTTCTGGCTTACTTCACTCTGTATAATCGGCTCCAGTTTCGTCCATCTCATCAGAACTGATTCAAATGAATTCTTTTTAACGGCTGAGTAATACTCCATTGTGTATATGTACCACAGCTTTCTTATCCATTCATCTGCTGAGGGACATCTAGGTTGTTTCCATGTCCTGGCTATTATAATCAGTGCTGCGATGAACATTGGGGTACATGTGTCTCTTTCAATTCTGGTTTCCTCGGTGTATATGCCCAGCAGTGGGATTGCTGGGTCATAAGGGAGTTCTATTTGCAATTTTTTAAGGAATCTCCACACTGTTCTCCATAGTGGCTGTACTAGTTTGCATTCCCACCAACAGTGTAGGAGGGTTCCCTTTTCTCCACACCCTCTCCAGCATTTATTGCTTGCAGATTTTTGGATCGCAGCCATTCTGACTGGTGTGAAGTGGTACCTCATTGTGGTTTTGATTTGCATTTCTCTGATAATGAGTGATGTTGAGCATCTTTTCATGTGTTTGTTAGCCATCCGTATGTCTTCTTTGGAGAAATGTCTATTTAGTTCTTTGGCCCATTTTTTGATTGGGTCGTTTATTTTTCTGGAATTGAGCTCATGGATCGGAAGAATCAATATAGTGAAAATGAGTATACTACCCAAAGCAATTTACAAATTCAATGCAATCCCTATCAAGCTACCAGCCATATTTTTCACAGAACTAGAACAAATAATTTCAAGATTCATATGGAAATACAAAAAACCTCGAATTGCCAAAGCAATCTTGAGAAAGAAGAATGGAACTGGAGGAATCAACTTGCCTGACTTCAGGCTCTACTACAAAGCCACAGTCATCAAAACAGTATGGTACTGGCACAAAGACAGACATATAGATCAATGGAACAAAATAGAAAGCCCAGAGATAAATCCACACACATATGGACACCTTATCTTTGACAAAGGAGGCAAGAATATACAATGGAGTAAAGACAATCTCTTTAACAAGTGGTGCTGGGAAAACTGGTCAACCACTTGTAAAAGAATGAAACTAGATCACTTTCTAACACCACACACAAAAATAAATTCAAAATGGATTAAAGATCTAAATGTAAGACCAGAAACTATAAAACTCCTAGAGGAGAACATAGGCAAAACACTCTCAGACATAAATCACAGCAGGATCCTCTATGATCCACCTCCCAGAATTCTGGAAATAAAAGCAAAAATAAACAAATGGGATCTAATTAAAATTAAAAGCTTCTGCACAACAAAGGAAAATATCAGCAAGGTGAAAAGACAGCCTTCTGAATGGGAGAAAATAATAGCAAATGAAGCAACTGACAAACAACTAATTTCACTTTTCACTTTCATGCATTGGAGAAGGAAATGGCAACCCACTCCAGTCTTCTTGCTTGGAGAATCCCAGGGACGGCAGAACCTGGTGGGCTGCTGTCTATGGGGTCGCACAGAGTCGGACATGACTGAAGCAACCTAGCAGCAGCAGGGAGATTCATAGAACATCAATAACTCATTGTTTACATGCCTGCAATGAAGGCAGAAAATTATGCAATGGTATACTCTCAAGGACTTTGTATTTCCAGAGAGAGTTTCAATATAAATTGCAGTTTTTGGAGAAGGCATCTTCCCAACCCAATCCAATAACTTCACCAGTTTCCTAAGAAAAAAAACATAAAGGTTTTTCAAGTCATTGTTTCAGAAGCCTGGAGCAAATAAATGTTGGGGTATATATGACCACCTTCCTCTTACTTCAAAGCTCAAGATTGGTCATGTTGACCTTCCTAATAGGGACAGTTAGAGGGTGGGAAAAGATATTGGGAAAATGTGTAAAATAATTGTGAAATCAAGGCATATGGAATAGCCACAAAATATTAATATTAGGTATCCAATTGAAAAGTTCAGCTAGTCCAAATTTCCACTGAAGTCTTTGCTTAAAGAGATTTTCTATTGTGTAATAATATATTATTATATGTTATATATATATAAATATATAATTTCCTTAGTTAATTAATAAATCAGCCAGAATTGATAGCACCTCCTCACTAAGTTCATTGTGAATTTCTAGGGCACATCTTAGCAATAGTTTTTTCAAAGGAGAGTGGGAACTTTTAAGTCTGTAGGAGGTACTGGAGAGATGGGGAAATGGAGCTGGTTTCAGATGGAGTGCTTATAATTGTGACTATTTTCCGACTGTCAGGCTAGGGGACCTCATGACCTAAGGGGTATAGTGACAGCCCTTTGGGTCTATGACCTCTATACTTGAATTATAAGCTGGTTCTGGGGTCCCGAAGAACAAATGTGCAGTAGCATTTAGCTGAAATCGTTTGCTTTAGGCCATAAAACAGGTCAGAGTCAAGAGAGACCTACATGGCCCACGCTACTCCCCTGAGGGAAAATCAGAGCCTGTGTTTGAGCATCTGGGTTCTCTGGGTCTGTGGGATGTTTTCAAAGAGGTCCTCTTCTTTCTTGCCCCATCCAGAATGCTGGGCTGCGCTGCCCAGGGGTGCAGGAAGGACTGGAGGAACAGCAGCGAGCTCTGTCAGAGGGCATCAGAGGACACCCAGCCTACTAACCGCTTCACAGACTCCGACAAGAAGCCTGCCCATGAGCTTCTGGGAATCCCCTCAACTGGCCCACAGGCACCCCCAGTGCTCTGGGCATGACACCATCACCCTCCACCTCCACCCTGTGACTAACTCCCTGAGCCCCGACCCCGAAGGCAGCAAGGCGGAGCCTCTGTAGATGACTAGTGAGCATGTGCAGAAAGCCAGCCTGAGTCAGAGGGATTGGGAGAGAGCATGCAGGTTTGAGTTTTCAACACTGCCCTGTGGGGAGCAAACAGGAGGCTGGCAGTATCTGGTCAGGACTCAGACACAGCTGCAAAGGCACCTCTCTGGCAACTGCCTATTTATTTTCTGTATCTAAGGGTCTGCTTTCATTTTGTTTCGTGTGTTTTCTTTTTTTAGATTCCATGTATGAGATCATAAAGTGTTTGTCTTTTTCTGTCTGACTTATTTTCCTTAGCATAATAACCTTTCAATTCATTCATGCTATCACAGTGACAAGGTTTCATTTTTATTTATAGCTAAGTGATATTGGGGCTTCCCTGATGGCTCAGAGGTAAAGAACCCACCTGCAATGCAGGAGATGCAGGAGATGTGGGTTCGATCCCTGGGTCAGGAAGATCCCCTGGAAGAAGAAATGGCAACCTACTCCTGTATTCCTGCCTGGAAAATCCCATGGACAGGGGAGCCTGGCAGGCTATAGTCCATCGGGTTGCAAAGAGTCGGACACGACTGAGCAACTGAGCCTATATTCCATTGTGTGTGTATATATATACATACATTTATATGTATCACATATTCTTTATGCATTAATCTAGTAATGGACATTATTTAAATTGCTTCCATATTTTGGCTAATATAAATAATGCTACAAAAAGCATTGGTATGCGTATATCTTTTTGAATTAGTATTTTTGTTTTCTTTGGATAAATACCCAGAGGTGAAATTGCTGGATCATGAGGCAGTTCCATTTTTAATTTTTTAGGAAACTGCAAATGGCCTTCCAGAAGGGCTAGATGAATTTACAGTCCCACCAACAGTACATGAATATTCCCTCTTCTCCTTATTCTTATTAATGTTTGTTATTTTCTATCTTTTTGATGATTCTTATGGGTATGAGGCGATATGTCACTGTGGTTTTGGTTTTCATTTCCTTGATGATTAGTGATGTTGAACATCTTTTCACGTGTCTGTTGGCCATCTGTCTACTCAGGTCTTCTGCCCATTTTAAAATCAGGTTTTTGTTTATTTATTTTAAGTTGAGTTTTATGAGTTCTTTGTATATTTTGGATATTAACCTCTGATCAGGTACACTGGTTGTAAGTGAAAGTCAGTTTCCAGTGACACCTAAGAAACTCACTATTCCCTATTTAACTACTTTGGACTTTGTAACTCTCAAGCTGCCTTGCCTGTGGGTTCTTCTGGATTACAGACTTGTAAATGTGTAAGTCAAATGCAAGCCAGTTTCCTTTTTGAAAAGTCACAAAGAGCATGAGGAGGAAGGGGGCTTTAATGCTATTCCTCTGTGACCTCTGATATGAGTTTCACTGCTCCACAGAGTGATCCGTTAGATTCGTGGTGGAATTTTGCTGAGCCCTTCTCTTGCTTTTCCTCTATGTATGGATTAAGCAACATGAATTCAACATAGGGCTTTTTGATGACTCAGTGGAGATAAAGCAGCCTTGTGTTCCAGCCTTTCTTGCTTAATATGCTTTTAAATAACTTCATGCCACCACTGGACTAGCTAGATCCCGGATTATTTCATAGAATTCTTTCTCCCCCTCTCCTCATCTTCCTCTTTGTCCTTTGTCCTTGTCATCCTCTTCCTTCTCCCTCTTCCTCTCTCTCTCTCCTCCTCCTTCTCCTCCTGCTTCTTCAATACAAATGATCTAGTTTGGATAAGCTAGGAATGGTCCAAGTCAAAACAGTTGGAGATCCATAGACTAAAACCAGAATTAACATTTTGATAAAAGCTCTTCTACATTATCTCGCTTACAGAGTAAACATTACAGATGGGAGGGATTGAAGAGTAAGCCAACTCATCTCTTTGTTAATATTTAGGTGTAAATATTGGCACCTGCTTGACTTCCAGGGTAGACTAGGAAGGTACATTATTCAAAATTAAGTATTATATAGATGGTTTACTAATAGTTTCATTTTTTATGACTCCTCAAGATCTATATGTTGACAGAAAACAGCATTTCAGAAAAGGCATTATCTGGTTCTCCTGCAGGATTGTGTTTATTGAATTGCACTTTGGTGTATGTTCGTGGACTTTGGAAAGCTGTACACTTCTAGCCCTCCAAAACACAGTGATATATTTATGGGAATTGTGTTGAACAAGATGTTGTTTCACATTGTCAAGGTTTGGTTTCTAAGGACCTGAGATAATTCTCTCTGGTCTCAACACAAAGTGGTTGTTGTACATTTTTGCACACATGCTTTTTGTTTTGCTTAGTTTTGTTTTAATTTTCCAGATGTAGAATCATGTGGCTGGTTATGTTTCCTTTTTCTGTGCTGGCTGCTGGGAAGCTCACAATCAAATTCATGGTCCACCTCAAATCCTTTCTATAGCAAAGCAGAATATAAATATATAAGCAGGCAAAAATGGTGCTAAAATATGGTAAAAGAGACAAAGGGAGAACATTTAGTAAGGGATCAGAGACCACATCTTTCCTGCTCGTTACTCTACATGACTAAGGACCCTTACCACTTACTGCTGAGAACTAGCCTCATTCAGCCCTGTATCTTCATGTCCAGACCAGTATCTGGCATCCAGTGAGTGCTCAATAAATACTTTCTGTATGAACAAGAAAAGCTCATCTCCTAAATCAGACAGTAATTATTACCAAGAATACTCCAAGTCTTAGTGATTAAAAAATGTGTGATGAGATCCAGACTGATTATACTACTATTTTATACTTGACTTAGACTGATTTTTTTTAACTGATTTTTATTTTCAAGTTATCCATATAGGATTTTAAAAAGCAATAGCTAGCTCGGAGAATATTCTCTTCCCTTATTTAAGGAGGAGCTTCTTTCAAGAAGGTGGATGAATTTGTTATTACCTGACAAGAATCATTCCCCAAGCCATAATTTTTCAATTATGGTAATAAAAAGTTAGTGGTTCTATCTAGGTACTGAAACAGATTTCATTCATAGATACCTGCCCTACTTTGGCATGTAGCCATGTTATTCAAGTGCTTTCTGAAGTTATATAAGTTCAGCTGCAAAAATTAATTTTCACAATCTGTGCTGTGGTCAATGTCACTGCAATAAAGTGGTTGGCTATCTGCCCCAAATTCTGTTGGAATAAGGAAGGATCCAGAGCCAGGCATCCTGGAATGTGAAGGCAAGTGGGCCTTAGAAGGCATCACTACAAACAAAGCTAGTGGAGGTGATGGAATTCCAGTTGAGCTATTTCAAATCCTGAAAGATGATGCTGTGAAAGTGCTGCACTCAACATGCCAGCAAATTTGGAAGACTCAGCAGTGGCCACAGGACTGGAAAAGGCCAGTTTTCATTCCAATCCCAAAGAAAGGCAATGCCAAAGAATGCTCAAACTACTACACAATTGCACTCATCTCACACGCTAGTAAAGTAATGCTCAAAATTCTCCAAGCCAGGCTTCAGCAATACGTGGACCGTGAACTCCCTGATGTTCAAGCTGGTTTTAGAAAAGGTAGAGGAACCAGAGATCAAATTGCCAACATCCGCTGGATCATGGAAAAAGCAAGAGAGTTCCAGAAAAACATCTATTTCTGCTTTATTGACTATGCCAAAGCCTTTGACTATGTGGATCACAATAAACTGTGGAAAATTCTGAAAGAGATGGGAATACCAGACCACCTGATCTGTCTCTTGAGAAACCTATATGCAGGTCAGAAAGCAACAGTTAGAACTGGACATGGAACAACAGACTGGTTCCAAATAGGAAAAGGAGTACATCAAGACTGTATATGGTCACCCCTCTTATTTAACTTCTATGCAGAGTACATCATGAGAAATGCTGGACTGGAAGAAGTACAAGCTAGAATCAAGATTGCCGGGAGAAATAACAATAACCTCAGCTATGCAAATGACACCTTCCTTATGGCAGAAAGTGAAGAGGAACTAAAAAGCCTCTTGATGAAAGTGAAAGAGGAGAGTGAAAAAGTTGGCTTAAAGCTCAACATTCAGAAAATGAAGATCATGGCATCTGGTTCCATCACTTCATGGGAAGTAGATGGGGAAACAGTAGAAAGTGTCAGACTTCATTTTTGGGGGCTCCAAAATCACTGTAGATGGTGACTGCAGCCATGAAATTAAAAGACGCTTACTCCTTGAAAGAAAAGTTATGACCAACCTAGATAGTATATTCAAAAGCAGAGACATTACTTTGCCGACTAAGGTCCGTCTAGTCAAGGCTGTGGTTTTTCCAGTTGTCATGTATGGATGTGAGAGTTGGACTGTGAAGAAAGCTGAGCACCGAAGAATTGGTGCTTTTGAACTGTGATGTTGGAGAAGACTCTTGAGGGTCCCTTGGACTGCAAGGAGATCCAACCAGTCCATTCTGAAGGAGATCAGCCCTGGGATTTCTTTGGAAGGAGTGATGCTGAAGCTGAAACTCCAGTACTTTGGCCACCTCATGTGAAGGGTTGACTCATTGGAAAAGACTCTGATGCTGGGAGGGATTAGGGGCAGGAGGAGAAGGGGATGACAGAGGATGAGATGGCTGGATGGCATCACTGACTCAATGGACGTGAGTCTGAGTAAATTCCGGGAGTTGGTGATGGACAGGGAGGCCTGGCATGCTGTGTTCATAGGGTCACAAAGAGTTGGAGACGACTGAGTGACTGAACTGAACTGAACTGAAGGAAGGATCAGTCAGTCAGTTCAGTTGCTCAGCTGTGTCTAACTCTGCAACCCCATGGACTGTAGCATGCCAGGCTTCCCTGTCCACACCAGCTCCAGGAGCTTATTCAAACTCATGCCCATTGAGTTGATGATGCCATCCAACCATGTCATCCTCTCTCGTCTCCCTCTCCTCCCGCCTTCAATCTTTCCCAGATCAGGATCTGTTCCAATGAGTCAGTTCTTCACATTAGGTGGCCAAAGTGTTGGAGTTTCAGCTTCAGCATCAGTCCTTCCAATGAATATTCAGGACTGATTTCCTTCAGGATGGACTGGTTGGATCTCCTTGCAGTGCAAGGGACTCTCAAGAGTCTTCTCCAACACCACAGTTCAAAAGCATCAGTTCTTCGGTGCTCAGCTTTCTTTATAGTCCAACTCTCACATCCATACGTAACTCCTGGAAAAACCATAGCTCTGACTAGATGGGCCTTTGTGGGCAAAGTAATGTCTCTGCTTTTGAATGTGCCATCTAGGTTGGTCATAGCTTTTCTTCCAAGGAGCAAGCATCTTTAAATCATGGCTGCAGTCACCATCTGCAGTGATTTTGGAGCCCCCCAAAATAAAGTCTGACACTGTTTCCACTGTTTCCCCATCTATTTCCCATGAAGTGATGGGACTGGATGCCCTGATCTTAGTTTTCCGAATGTTGAGTTTTAAGCCAACTTTTTCACTCTCCACTTTCACTTTCATGAAGAGGCTCTTTAGTTCTTCTTCACTTTCTGCCATAAGGGTGTTGTCATCTGAATATCTGAGGTTATTGATATTTCTCCCAGCAATCTTGATTCCAGCTTATGCTTCATCCAGCCCGGCATTTCACATGAGGCACTCTGCATAGAAGTTAAATAAGCAGGGTGACAATATACAGCCTTGATGTACTCCTTTCCTGATTTGGAACCAGTCTATGATTCCATGTACAGTTCTAACTGTTGCTTCTTGACTTCCATACAGATATCTCAGGAGGCAGATCAGGTGATCTGGTATTGCCATCTTGAAGAATTAGCCACAGCTCATTGTGATCCACATAGTCAAAGGCGCATAGCCAATAAAACAGAAGTAGATGTTTTTCTGGAACTCTCTTGCTTTTTTGATGATCCAGGGGATGTTGGCAATTTGATCTCTGGTTCTTCTGCCTTTTCTAAATCCAGCTTGAAGGAAGTTCACGGTTCACATACTGTTGAAACCTGGCTTGGAGAATTTTGAGCATGACTTTGCTAGTGTGTGAGATGAGTGTAATTGTGTGGTAGTTTGAACATTCTTTGGCATTGCCTTTCTTTGTGATTGGAATGAAAACTGACCTTTTCCAGGATAAGAAAGGATAGAAATAAATAATTTTATAGAATTTGTTGACTGAGATTCTGATAAATCAATCTAAGAGTAGAGATAATTGGCATGTATTTTCATTCAGATGAGTAAATCATGAATTTTTTTCAATATAAAATGTCACATATATTTGAAAGGAGAACATTTACCTTATGAAAGACACCAGAGAGGCCATGTCACCTTGTTTCCTTATCTGTAAAGGACGAGGGTTGGATGAGACCATCATGAAGGTTGTTTCCAAAGCAGATTGAATGAAACATCCACAGACAAAGGAAATAATGCACAGTGCAAAAGCCTTGCAGACGGATTCGGCACGACATGGCTCTTCTTTTCACTGCTCCTTCAACTGAGCTGGAAGAATCCATTCTTTACCAAAGATAGGGGTTCAAACCTAGCTGTTCTTTATGGAAATTATATCTATGTTATTCTTTGCTTTTGCATCTTCAGTTGTTTGAGGACGACCATCTTATCGGCTGGGCCGATAAGATCATTAATGGAAAACAGTGTTGTGCACCCGTAGATCTTTACTCCTTGATCAATAGTTATTTACTTCTGAGGGGTCACAGCTTGGTTAACATAGCCAAATAATTTTATTGATACATAACATAACAATGAAAAATAAAGTTTAAAATAGGAGATGAATGAATATAGCATTTTCTTCAGGCATGAATATTATTATTTGAAAACTGTAATTGCTGCTGGAATTTGGAAGGGCAGACAACAAAAGCATTGAATAATTGTCCTAGGACTATAATCAGACTTCCATTATTGACCTCTGTTAATATTCTACTGTAACTGTCTGCTAAATTGGTTCCTTGGGGCTTGAAATATACAGTGATGTTATGAGTTCCTATCGTAAATTGCCACACAGTAAAGTAGCAAGTCTCTGAAATAGTGTTGGTCCTAGTTTGATCAATACTCAATTCAAAGCAGTGCAATAGGCAACTGTTTCCATAGAAACATTGATGTCACAGAGGTTGAACAGCGGCTGTTACAACAAATCATTTCCTTTGAGCAGTTGTAATTGACTATATGTACAGTTCGCTGTCACTTGAGACCATTTACATCAAGCAAGTAACAGAACCGCATTAGTTAGTCCAGGAGTAAGAGGGTTAGCTCTTCCTTTTGTGACCTTACAAATACCTAGGAGGATATTGCCATAGCAACCAGCAATATAACAGGATGAACATTAAGGTAGCTAGCTTCAATGGAGTAGCATTCTTTTGGAAGCTGAAAGGTAGTTTCAATAAAGTTTACCTAGTTGTAACGTTAACGCAAATCCTTTGCACCTCACAATGATGACTTGGTTCCTATCTCACAGACATCACCAATAACAAAGACATTACAATTTCATCTGCACTTCATTTCCTCTTCCTCACCTTTGATTTACCCTTGACATCTAGTTGCTAAGGCAGCGCACATGCACACTTGGCAAAATCTTGTTTACTGAGTACCGAGTTTGGCCCTGGAGAAGCACTGAAGTCTGAAATGCTTCAGACTTGAAAAGTGAGATAATGAGAGAGAGGAATCTTTGATAAAAAGTTAAATTTTTACTTTGGCTAAGTATTCTCTGGATTGCAAGGACATGAAACAAAACAGATGTGAGCATGACTTACTCTTATTGTGTTCCCTTAGGCTAAAATCACCACCAGAACTGAGTTTCATATTCTAGATTTTTTTCACAGTATTGCACCTCCTTACCACAGTTTTCCTGGGGTGACTGTGTCCAGTGGCACATTTTGGAATATTCCATTTAATTCTGGGGAAAGTTAAGAGGTTTGTGTATTCTTTGGTAGGTATACAGGCAGAAAATGCTATCAATGTGTTATCAAACTGCATGCCAAATCAAAGAGCATAGGCTAATAGGCATATTTCTAGAACCATGAGAGTTAAATATGCCAACAGAATATCTAGTCTCCTGAAAATCTTGCCAGCATCTATCTGAGTTTTACATTGCAAGTGAAATAACCAAGAATGAGAAGCTTAATGAGTGTTAACATTGTGTTCACTGCCACTTGCAATGATGTCAGGGATAGAGGGCATTTATGGGGTGTGTCAGGGTCTAAACAAGCATCTGCAGCCACAACCTAGAGCTCAGGCTTTGTGTGCAAGCAGGCTGGAAAGAACACGCACTGCCCGTCTCAGCCATAACTGCAGGTGTGATTAGCAATACTGTCATCTTGGTGTCTCTAGGAAAGAAAAAATATATATGGTCATCGATGAAGAGAGAAGGCAAAAATCCTTATAAGAGGTGTTTACTTGGAAAGGATTTTCTAATGTAGACCCACAATGATCAGCCTATAGATTTTTGACCAGTCTGCCCTATTCCTCAGGGTGAATCCTCAGAGGTAATAAAATTGAATTGCAATCAGTATTCTTTGATACCAGCCTGCCACCGACTGTTATTCACCTTGAACTAGAGAGCAACTATTTATAAGATTGTTTAGAGACACAATCCAGTAAATTACTCTGTTTGGCCTTAAAAGAATGTTTGACTTGAAGCAGAGAAATGACTATAAATCTTACAGGAATAATTTGTAAGACAACATAGTGAGCAGTGATCCTCAGGTTACAATACGTAAAGAAAGACAGTTTGAAAGGGAAAAGTGTTCCCTGCCCCTCCCTACATCCCTGTCTGAGGCCAGGGAACTTTTCCAGGGCCCCACATACAGGAAATTTAGTAATGGCACCTGGATGTCCTGAGAGAGAAGGGAAACAGCTGCCCTTAGCACATATGCCCTTTCCTGGAGCGATTCTTTTCTCATAGCTGGCCATCTTTCCTCTGATTACATGGCTTGGCCAGTGGAAAAGGAGAATGAGTCAGCTGTTACTGGGTACCCAGAGGGATCTGTCAGTCAACAACAGTCAGTCAACAGCCCAATAACCTTTCACAAGGCATCCTAGTCAGAAAGGCTGACTGAGGAGGGAGAGAGAGAATATGAGAGGCACCATGCATTCTAGCTGAATATGATAATTGCTAACCATGTAGAGAAACATCTGGGCATTGGGGTCGATATTGATATATGCAACATTTCATTGATTAACATATTAGAGTAACATATCTTAATTTTTCTAGTAAGAGTCTACCATTAATTTAGAGAGTCTATGGATGAGAAAACAATAGAGTGAAATAAAATATAAAAGAAAGGATATTGGGCAAAATGAGTGATAACTTGCCTTCTCTCTATACCGGTTTAATATCCTCTCCTACTTTCCTAATAACTTGTCAGCAAAATAGTCAAGGGGGACAGATATCTCAGTAGAACCCCTTCACCCAAGTTAAAGACTTAAAATCCTATTAAATTTGTTATTTTTGAGCCTAGGGAAGACAAGGAAACCTCCCAAACATACTGCTTTTTAAATTTTTTTTTTCATTTCATATCTCAATAATTTAAAAATAGTTACAGAAAGGAATGGAATATTTCAAAAAAAAAAGTGTTTTCTCAGATCACATGAGGCTGTTCTCTTCGTAAGTGATTTAATTTTTGATTTCTGAAACTCACGGCAGCAGCAAGACTGTCTATAATATTTCCAAAATAAATTTACTGTGAGTCTCTACAACCAATGGTTACTCTACTTGAGTCTGATTAATGCTAATGAGGTAATATCTACCTCTTAGGGTTGTTGACAAGGTTAAGTAGAACAGAACTTTTTAAAGGATAAGGTTTTGTTAAGTAAAGTGTATGAGCATAAGTAGTTTTCCAGTGATTGGGATCTTTTATTTCAGGGTTATTATCCCAAACATCTGTTCTTGTATGGCTGGAAGAAGCATGAGAGTTTTGAGTTGAATCCGTACAGATTCTGTATTTCTTTGTTGAATAAATCTCTAAAATGTGTAGTACCTTTTTAAAAAAATAACTTTCCTCCCTGCTTTAGAAGTGGAGGACAGGTGGATAAAATCTGGGTCATTAAAGTTCCAGATAGCTGGTCAATATATTGGTTTCATTACTGTCACCAGGCATAGTAGCACTCCTCTGGGACAGTGTGAAGTGCCCACACTATGCCTTTTTGGTGGTGGTGAGAGGAGAGAGACATTGATGAATAGCCTTTTAAAGTATTTTCTATATAATATTGACTTAATTTTTCTCAGTTTAGCAACTTCAATATCTGTGACTCCCTAGGACTAGTTTTAGCCAATTAGTCTCTGGCCTGCTATTGCTGTTGGGTTTCGCCTCTTCCCCGGCAGGTTCTGACCACCCTAGCTGGCCAGTGCTTGCGTCTTCATCCTGTACCAGCCTGAGATGGGTGAGCCCAGGCCTCCACTGCCTCTCAGGTGCGGACTCTCCTCCCATTCCATCTTTCTCCGCCTGCGGCACTAATTGTCCAGCCTCCATCCTTAAACACTTGCTCTCCACCTTCACCTTTCTGATACTTCTCTTGGTTCCTCCGTGTTGTCTCGAGTTCCTCTCTTCTGCCCCCTGCCCCTTATATCTTGTGTTCTCCAGAAATCACTCTTTGACTTTATTCCTAACCTACTCCCTTTCTCCGAGGGTTCCATTCTCAGGCAATGATTCCCAATCCCAGATCCCATTCTGCCTGTCTCCCTGTGTGTGTTGGATTCTGAAACATTTGAATAAAGGCAGTTAAGGAGCTAATCCAAGGTGGAAGGCAGTGTGAGAGACTTCACCAGGACTTCTGGAGCTCACAGGGGCTCCTTGGGATAGGGCGGGTATCTGTGTAGGAGAGGGTGCTTGAGTGCAGTGGCAGAGCATACAGGGCATGTCTGGTTTGCGGTACCTTAGGAGAAGTCTTCAAATTGTTATCCATTATTATTACTACTAGTAGTGGAGTACTAGTCCTAATCTCACTACTACTACTGGAGTAGTAGTAATGCCTATAGAAATATAAATATCCTTTAAAGTCTTCCCTGATAGCTCAGTTCACAAGGAGTCTGCCTGCAATGCAGGAGACAGGAGACGTGGGTTTGATCCCTGGCTAGGGAAGATCCCCTGGAGAAGGAAATGGTAACCCACTCCAATACTGACTTCCGTCTTAAAAATATCTTGTTTTGGGGCTTCCCTGGTGGTAAAGAATCTGCCTGCAATGCAGGAGACCTGGATTCAATGCCTGGGTCTTGGAAAAGGGAATGGCAACTCACTTCAGTATTCTTGCCTGGAGAATCTCATGGACAGAGGAGACACACAGAGTCAGACACGACTGAACGACTAACACCTAAAGAAGTAACACTTAGAGTTATTTATAGGGACTCCCCTAAAAGGGGTGAACTCACCACTTTCTGTGACTAAATGCCTGGAGAGTGTGTGAGAAACTGGTACCCAGAGAGTGTTGGAGGTCACACCAGGGAAGGGGCTCAGAAAGTGAGGGAGCAACTTGCCAGCCACCCTGAGGCAAGGACAGCATCCTCTCATGTGACGGGCTGTGTCCTCCGCCTGTCCCCCAGCCTGGCCTTGTCTGGGCTGTCAGCTGCTGACGCCAGGGCCACTTTCCTGTGATGTCAGCAGGACTCCAGTCATTGACACTGTTTCCTGCAGGAAGTGATCCTTTGGCGCCGAATCCTAACCACTAGACCACCAGGCAACTCCCCAGGCAGGAAGTGATTCTCCCAACAAGGTGACATTATTCTGGCTGCTGCTGACAACAGTGCAGGCCCCTAGACTGGGTTTTCCAGTCCCCTTCATGTTCTTTGCAAACCTGTTGAGGAGAGACCAGAAAGAGGACTTTGAATCTTCTTTACTCGCATCTTGTCCAGCCCAGACAAAGGGGCTGAGTCAACCCCAGATTCTCAGGAGGGGAGATATGATTGGTCCAACTTGGGCCAGTGTAAAACTTCGGTTTTTGAAGGAGGGTGATATAGCTATAAACATAGCTGCCAAGGATTTACCCTGGAGGGTGAGGCAGGCAGCTCTCAGACAAGCTTGGTCAGTGGAGTCAGAGCAGATATTTCAAACACCTCTTCTATACGTATATACTTATAGCAAATAAAAAAAGAGTAATATATTTCTATGTTCTTAATTAAATAGCTCCAGTGCTTAGTGCTTTATCAGTTGGATCAAAATGTCACTTTTTCCAAGAATGGAAGTGGATAGTGTTGCTTACAGTGTTTGTAAGGGAGCAGACACACAGAACTAAAGCTTACACTATCATCTGAGGCTTTGGGCAAGCCTTCTGAATTCATAATTAGTCTGATTCTAATGGCTCTTGAGCAAGGCCCTGAATTCAACACCAGCTGAATTCAGTCAGGCTGGGGACAGTGGTGCCCATCTGTAACCATGTGAAAGGGCAAGGTAAATGATTCAAATAAAGGTGGAATTCTGAATTTTGCTTAAGGCTGATGAATCATTACTTCTGGTTAATGGAGGTTAACCTAGGGCTTTTCTGGGCTGAGGAGAGGGTATGGATCTTGCTTCTATTATATCACAATAAATTTATAATACAGATTCCTATATGAGGACTATATGCCTATATGTGATGGGAAGCAAGATTTTACCGATCAAGGTTTTTAACATCCAGTTTTGTTTGGTGTATGGATGTTTTAAAAGCACAGCTTATAATCATGACCATATAGTAATATTTCCCATATGAAACTAACTAAAAATGAAGAATGACCTGACAATTTGATTTAGATATAAGAAATTTTTATAGCTTGGCCATAAGAATGAGATGTTCTTTCCTTCCTCAAGACTTGTATGCAATGTCTCTTTGGAAATAGCCAGGTAATCTTCCTCAGGCAAAATGAACCTTCTCAGGCTCTATGTCATCTTTGTGATCTTGCCATAAAAAATGGAAACAGGGCAATGGAAATACGTAATTTCAGCTGAAAGAAATTTTGGTTTTGGACACTCAGGATAATGGAAAGAAAGACATTACAGGAAGATGGCAGGGAGGACAGACCCTAATTTTGTCTGGGGTTTGCTGAACTAGTTTGGACCTAGTTCCATTATTTCTAATTTAGTGAGACGCCTTAAGAGTGACTTCTGTCTTTAATGTTTCAATTTCTGGGTTTTCTGCGAGTTTAATACTTATGCAGAAGACATGAAACTAACCTGTACTGTTTACGGCAGAACAATGTTTACAGATGCTTCAGTTCAGTTCCGTTCGGTTCAGTCGCTCAGTCGTGTCCGACTCTTTGCGACCCCATGAATCGCAGCACGCCAGGCCTCCCTGTCCATTACCAACTCCCGGAGTCTACCCAAACTCACTTCCATCGAGTCGGTGATGCCATCCAGCCATCTCATCCTCTGTCATCCTCTTCTCCTCCTGCCCCCAACCCCATCCAGCATCAGAGTCTTTTCCAATGAGTCAACTCTTCACATGAGGTGGCCAAAGTACTGGAGTTTCAGCTTTAGCATCATTCCTTCCAAAGAACACCTAGGGCTGATCTCCCTCAGAATGGACTGGTTGGATCTCCTTGCAGTCCAAGGGACTCTCAAGAGTCTTCTCCAACACCACAGTTCAAAAGCATCAGTTCTTCAGCTTTCTTCACAGTCCAACTCTCACTTCCATACATGACCACAGGAAAAACCATAGCCTTGACTAGACGGACCTTTGTTGGCAAAGTAATGTCTCTGCTTAGGAATGATTAATTAATAAATGACAAGCAGTATTCTAATACTTTGCAAGCATTACTTATTTAATCCTCAAACCATGGTAGATATTGTTTTTATCCCCATCTTACCGATTAAGAAACCACTAAGAGGTTAATTAATTGCTTGAGTTTGCACTGGTGGCAAGAATTAGGGCCAGGATTAACAGTCCAACAATCTAGCATCAGAGCCAAAGCGTTTTGCCACCATGCTCAACTCCAGGAACCATTCTGGCTCTGAGAAAGTTGTTTAATCTTTGGGTCTAATTCCTTTGTCTTTAAAGGCCTGTAACAGCACTTCCTGACTCCCCAGCTCAGAGAAGTGTTCCGAGATTAATAGCAGTGTGTATCCATTTCAGCCTCTGTGGGTCTCTCTCTTAGGCACCAAGCCTCCTTTGAAGTTGATAAAAGCCCTAAGTGTGTGTGAAGGGAAGCAGGGCCCTTGGCGGGTGAGGGGGATGTGTAAATATTGAGGAAACATATATAAATCATTTCTACTTTCTTGGAAAATGATCTATATAAACATCAAATAGTGTGAAACACTTCGTTTTGAATGTTTGCAGGTAACGTTCTCCCATAAGCAAGATCCGCATTTTGAAGTCACAAGCCCTGGAAAGTACCCACAGGGAATAAATTTATGTTTCTCGGATTTGCTCCTCAGGTAACTCACAAGCTTCAAAGGGGCAAGAACCAGGTCTGATTCCTTTTTATGTTACAATTTTCCCTATCTTCCTCTCTCTACTCCCTTTTAGCATCTGCTTTGGTACTTGGTACAAAATAGGTGCTAAGCAAACCCATGCTGAGGAAATGGAAGTTGAGAGAGTCAAGGTATTTTTGTAGTGATTTCTCAGTTAGTTTTTATTCCTAATGAGGGAGACTACCTGGAAGGGCAAGAACTATTCTGGCAGAATTTTGACAAGAGCAATTACGGAATGCCAATTACAAGAGAAAGAGAGTGGGAGGAATTGAGGCTAGATGTTAGGAAGAGTTTCTTGACAAAGATGACTGTGAAACCCTGAAAATTGTCTTTAGGACAAGGTTCCCACCTTTCTTTACAGATTTGGAATATTGGGTAATTTGGATTAGATTCAGTTCTCACTGGCAGTAGGGTTGTGGAGGGAGGAAGAGGTAGTCCCCCCTCTGGGCTCAGATTCCACAGCTGGAGAGTGGAAGCAATGAAGAAACCATTTACTATGGATGGAGTGCAAAAGAGAGCACATTGGCAGACACTGTGCCGCAGGAACTTTCCACTGTTTTAGTTATTCCAGTGAAACATTTTCAGACAGAGTGATATCTCCTAAGGGTTCCCACGGCAGATCTCTTTTTCAGATGTTAACCTGCCCAATTGACTTTAGCATCTATCAAGTCAAGAGACATAAAGGTCTACTCTAAAGCCAGTAACTACCTTCTCCCAGAAACTGAGACGTATTACCGAGAGGAATTTCACCTCTGGCATTCATCATTCCTGGACCTCATCAGTTTGAGTCTCGTTTCCTTCAGAATCCTAAGGAAAAGAAAGTCATCATGACAATTTCAGTTACTATTAATAGAGAAGATCAGTGAATTTGATTTTCATTTTCTAATTGATTAGCCAGTAAATCAATCCGTATTTTTTGTATCTGTTCTGTGAAAGTCATCATGCTACAATCAAATCAAATATTAAAAAATAACTTAAGGCTAAGGAGGCTTCAGGAATAAAAGAATATGTCAGCATTAAAAGATTTGTTAAAAAAATAAAGGGGAAACAGTATAAATCTCATAAGGCAGAAAAACATTTGATAAAAATCAATATTCAATCAATAAAATCCTTTAGCTATATGAGATTATAATGAAATGACTCTAAAATAATAAAAAGTATTTCTCTAAAGGCAAAAGCTATATAAATTTGCATAAAGAGAAAAAATAAGACAATCAAGTCCATTTTTATCATTATTATTCAATATTGTTTGGCAGTCATAACCCATGCAATCAGACAAGGCAAGGAAAAAAGAGCTATAAAAACTGGAGATAAAGTAAAAGCATATTTATTTGTAGATAAGAACCAAATAAGAACTATTAGAATTAGAAAGAAAGCCAGAAAGCTGGGTTATAAGTATGTAAACTAAACAAAACAATAGCCTTTCAAATTGACTGTTTTGTAGTTTTAAATAAAAATTTCCAATTGATTAAAATGAAAAATTTCACTAACAATAGAATATAGAAACAACAGAATAGAAAATTTGTAGAAATAAGCAATAAGAAAAGTGTAAGACATAAATTAAAATTTTATATGTATATATTATATGTATAAAACAACTGCAAGAATAAAAGAGGACTTGAATAAATTGAGATATGATTATAAGCATATAGCTATAGATATAAAATACCATGTTCTTGGAAGGATTCAATATTGTGAGGAGGCAAAAAGTTTAATACAAATGCAATCAAAATCCTAATGGGATTTTTTTTGAAACCTGACAAAAATGATTATGTAATTCATACAAAAATAGCTCAGAAAGATTTAAAAGAGAATTGAAAGAGCTACTTTAAAGGAGATAAAAATGTATTTTAAAGATTCACTTATTAGAACAGTGTGATACTGGTCTTTAAAGATAGAGATAAATCCATGGGCCAGAGCAGAAATCCAGGGAACACATCCAAGTATTCATCAGGATTATTATAAAGGTAAAGTATGATGGGTTATTCAAATAAAAGGTATTATGACAACATTTTAACATTTGGGAGGAAAAGATTAGGTCTTTATCTCATTGTTGTTTAGTTGCTAAGTTGTGTCCTACTCTTTTGCGACCCCATGGACTATAGCCTGCCAGGCTCCTCTCTCTATGGGGTTTTCCAGGCAAGAATATTGGAGTGGGTTGCTATTTCCTCTTGAAACTGTTAGGTGTTGTTTCTAGGGCCCCAAAGAGCTCGGGCACCACAGTCCTTTATACCTCAGTGCAGAAAGGAATTCAGCAAGAGGCAAAGTGATAGATGAAAAGTGATTTATTAGGATATTTATAAGGTTCACAAGTGGTCAGGCAAGCTTGCACTGCCCTGAGTACTCAGTGGTTACATTTTTATAATCAGAGGAAGATAGGGGAGAGGGAGAAGATCCTTTTCTTTCTTGAGTAGGTGTCATGTTTCCGTCATCAGTTCCTCTCCCAGGTAGAGTGGGGAAGTTTTCTTGTCCCTATATGGTCAGGCCCAGGATTGTCATAGAACTTTGGAAAAATATTTTCAGGTCTCAGTACAATGAGGGTCTTTCATTTTGAAAAGTCAACCTTTCCATAAATGATAGTTTTTTTTGCATGCACAGAGCATGCTTTGGGGGTCATTAACTTGATGACACCACTGGGCAGGTTTTGGGCCTTATTTTCTATTATTGCTTTATAGTTTTGGGGGCATTGTGCTAAGAACATGCCTGAGGAGCCAAAGAGCATGTCTTGGGGTTTATTAACTTACTGAGCTCACTGGGAAGGACGTAGGTCTCATGCCACGATTGTTCTATTGTTCTTGGAACATGTCCCATGCTTCTGTTGCATGGTTTTGTTGCTAAGCAAGTTAGCTGGATTTTCTGGTTAAGCAAGCCAGTCTGACTTTGATACTAAGTGACTTGTTTTGCTTTATGAGTCAAGCAAGCCCACATTGTTTCAGAATTTTCCCTTTACTTTCTTCAGTGATCTTTAGTCTTACTGTGGTCTCCCAAAGCCTCCAAAGTTCCCTCTCTATCTCTCTAATGGGATTTCTAAGCCAGCTATTTGATCATCCTGTTCTAGGCCTATCAGTTCTCCAGGGGATCTTCCCGATCCAGGGATGAAACCCATGTCTCCTGCATTGGCAGGAAGGTTCTTTACCACTGAGCCACCTGGGAAGTCATGCTTTACGTGTATATGAATTTCAGATAAAGATTTTTTGTTTTGTTTTATTTTATCATGGACAGCTGAAGATGCTGGGGTAAAATATGAATGTTTTTTATAATCTTCTAATAAGCAAAAACTTTCCTAATATAATACTAAAGGCAAAACTCACAAAGTTTTGATAGCTCTAACTATACAAGAATTGAAAATTTTAATATGAAAAAAACTTCAGCTAATTAAGATTACCAAGGTCCAGGTATGTGCTTGCATCATCCATCTCTTATCAGACCTGATGGTTAAATTATTAGGAATTTGCAAGCTGATTGTTAAACAGTGCGTGCATGCTTAGTCTCGCAGTAGGGTCTGACTCTTTGCAACCCTTTGGACTGTAGTCTGCCAGGCTCCTCTGTCCATGGGATTTTTGAGGCAAGAATACTGGAGTTGGTTGCCATCTTCCCGACCCAGGGATTGAACCTGAGTCTCCTGTGTCTCCTGCATTGCAGGCAGATTCTTTACCTGGTGAGCCATCAGTGAAGCCCATTGCTAAACAAAACCATCATTAAAAATTAAATTATATATACTTGCAATTAAATAAATTGTATTAAGAACAAGGTAATAAATATATAAAACAAATTATCTATTTATCTCTTCACAATTATTATATTTCAGTGGAAATATAATATAATCAGATTACAGGGAGGAAGACAACTGCATCCGGTGATTGGGATGTTTCCAGCATCTTCTATTTGCATTCCTTATCTTGCTGTGCTGTTTTCTGAATGTCAGTATCTTCCTCTTTTACAGAAAACCAGTTTCTTTTACATGATTTGGACCTATTAACCTGTATCTACTAGACGTATGGAGAAGGCAATGGCACCCCAATCCAGTACTCTTGCCTGGCAAATCCCATGGACAGAGGAGCCTGGTAGGCTGCGGTCCATGGGGTTGCTAGGATTCGGACACGACTGAACGACTTCACTTTCACTTTTCACTTTCATGCATTGGAGAAGGAAATGGCAACCCACTCCAGTGTTCTCGCCTGGAGAATCCCAGGGACGGGGGAGCCTGGTGGGCTGCCGTTTATGGGGTCACACAGAGTTGGACACGACTGAAGTGACTTAGCAGCAGCAGCAGCAGTAGACATCTACCTTTCATTTCAGTCCCAGAGAGGCAAAGAGGCACTAAGACTTGTCCTTATCTCAAGGTAAAAATAGCCCAGTAAGAACTCTGATTGATTTGTTTGGATTAAGTGCCATCCCCTGGACCAATGGTGACCAGAGGGCTTTGCTTAATGACTGGCTTAGATTTAGTGGGATGGCTGGTCCTAAACCCACATTATGTGGGACATAAGATCTATTAGAAAACAACCACTCCTCTATGAAGCACATATTAGAAGGAGCATTTCCTAAAGAAGCATCTTATTCTGGGCAAACAAAATAATAACTAAAGTCAAAGTCCAGAACTCTGAACTTCTACCTCAGTTTTATCCAGTGTTTGGAGAGTTCCTTCCCTGAATTATAGAAACTTGTGAATCACAAGAAATTAGGGCCATGCTTAAGTCCAAAGCCTACATCATTATAAAAGTGATTCTGGAGATTTTGAGGTACCAAGATGATTTTGTCTTCTCCTCTAAACTGATATTCCTCTACCAATCTTCTTTGTCATGGCCAATTGAATTCATAGCCTCTGAAATTTTTTTTAAACTAACATTATAATTTAATTAGTATCTTAGAAAACATAAAAAATTAAAACCATCATTTTTCTATTTAGTATCCCAAACAGCTATCATAGACAAGAATTTAGAAAACATTTATTGTATTAGAAAACATTCTTGCATCTTGAATGATGGTATTTATTATGTTTCACATGAATATCTTAGTTTGGGGAAGTGAAAAAGTATCTGCTGACTGTAGTATTTTATCCAGCTATGGAAGGAGTTAATGGAATGTGTTGGGGTGGGGTATGGTGGGAGGTGGCACTCAAGGTGAAAAATTCTAATTTTATGGACATGATGGGAGTCTCAGGGACCTGAACAGTTTTGGCAAGCCCATTCCAGGCTGATACATTCAAGCCAGTTTTCATGAGCCACTGTAGTGAAGCAGGATTTGGGCCTCTTCCTCTGACTTTGAAAACGGAGACTGCTCGAGGCCAGAGATGTCAGTGTATATAGTTAACTGTTATGGATCTTACAATAAAAATTTGTTGAAGGTCATTAAACACTCATCTCTCTATGTTTATTACTTTAGTCTTTTATTTGTTGGTAGACATGGATCGTTTGATGTCAATTACCACCACACTTGGCATTTTATGCAGTAAAGGTCCTTATGGTTCTTGATGGGTAAATAAACAAGCTAGTGAAAAGCTATAGTGACAGTGGTTCTTACATTTCTGTTCACTTAACAGCCTGAAGCGAGAGGAGGAGATGGTCTCTCTGTAGTGTCTTTTGTGGATGGTGCTTTGGACCTGCATTGCATAGCAGCCCTGCCCTGCTCCCTTCTACACCCCAGATGCTTTCCTCACCAAAATTCAGTGACCCTGGCAATTCTAGGTGAATTTTGGACTGGGCATTTCCTTTCTTAGTTTCTTTTTTTTAAAGACTCATTTCAAAACACTTGTTTGTGTGGACTGTTGCTTTCCTTAATAGTATATTAAAGTAATATTCTCTTCCCCTTAGAGAAATGTATCCTTTTGCTCAGAGCGACGATTGTTTTTTAATTATTTCAGGCTTGAGATGAGCATTTCATTTCTTCCTTCTCTCTTTCCTTCCTTTCTTTGATAATTCAGAGTGACCCTTCTTGTGTTGAGCCTTTTGGAGAGTATTTTTTCTCAGCTTCTCCCTAACTACATGTGCTTCCCACAATAGTCAGGAAACTCAAAATAATATATTAGTTACTCTCTTAGAGTGTATCTCTTGTGCCTATTTTTATGCTAAATGCTCCGTTATATGATCTCGTACCTTCATGACAACACTATAGGATAGGTACTAATGTAATCCTGTTTTACAGATGAAGAAAGTGTAATCACTTGCTAATAAAAAGCAGGACTGGAATTCCAAATCAAGTCTATCACACTTAACAGATGTGTCCTTGACCAACTGCTCAAACTTTATTACTTGCATGCCTATTGAATCAATTGTTCTGAAAAATAACATTGATATATATATTCAATACTCAGACACTTTTCAAATTATGATAAAATATGCTAACTCTGAAGTGGTACCTCCCATAATATATTGCTTTAAAGTTTTATAAGATTCTGCAGAAAATCAAAACTACAATGAATATCACCTCACAGCAGTCAGAATGGCCATCCTCAAAAAGTCTACAGATAATAAATGCTGAAGAGGGTGTGGAGAAAAGGGAACCCTCCTACACTCTTGGTGGGAATGTAAATTGGTGCAGTCACTATGGAGAACAGTATGGAGGTTCCTTTGAAAACTAAAAATAGACTTACTTTATGATCCAGCAATCCCATTCCTGGGCATATATCTGGAAAAGATGAAAACTATAATTTGAAAAGATGCATGCACCCCAGTGTTAATAGCAGCACTATTTACAACAGCCAAGATATGGAAACAACTTAAACGTGGCATATATATACAATGTCCCTTCATGGATCACAGCCTTGTCATGGTGAAGGGACTTGCATAACTCAGTGAAGCTATGAGCCACGCCATGCAAGATGGACAGGTCATAGTGAAGACTTCTGACAAAATGTGGTCCATTGGAGGAGGAAATGGCAAACCACTCCAGTATTCTTGCTGTGAGAACCCCATAAACAGTATGAAAAGGCAAGAAGATATGACACTGGAAGATGCCCCCCCTCCCCCTCAGGTTGCAAGGTGTCCAATACACTACTGGGGAAGAGTGGTAGGCAATTACTAATAGCTCCAGAAAGAGTGAAGTGGCTGGGCTAAAGCGGAAACGACTGTCAGTTATGGATGTGCCTGGTGGTGAAAGTTAAAGTCCAGGGCTGTAAAGAACAATATTGCATAGGAACCTGGAATATTAGGTCCATGAATCAAGGTAAATTGGACATGGCCAAGTAGGAGATGTCTAGGTTGAGGTACAATTGTGCTCATTTCACATGATAGCAAGGTAATGCTCAAAATCCTTCAACCAGGCTTCAGTAGTACATGAACCAAGAACTTCTAGATGTACAAGCTGGGTTTGTACAGCTTGAGGCAGAGGAACCAGGGATCAAATTGCCAGCATCTGTTGGATGATGGAGAAATCAGGGGAGTTCCAGCAAAACATCTACTTCTGTTTCATTGACTACGGTAAAGCCATTGACTGTGTGGATCCCAACAAACTATGGAAAATTCTTAAACAGATGAGAATACCCAGACCACCTTGCCTGTCTCCTGAGAAATCTGTATGTGGGCCAAGAAGCAAGTTAGAATTGGACATGAAACACTGTCCTGGTTCAAAATTGGGATAGGAGTACGTCAAGGCTGTATATTGTCACCCTGCTTATTTGTATACAGAGTACATCATGCAAAATGCCAGTTTGGATGAATCCCCAGCTAGAATCAAGATTGCCAGGAGAAATATCAACAACCTCAGGTATGCAGAGGATACCACTCTAATGGCAGAAAGTAAAAAGGAACTTAATGAGGGTGAAAGAGGGGAGTGAAAAAGCTGGCTTAAAACTCAACATTCAAAAAACTAAGATCGTGGCATCCAGTCCCACTTCATGGCAAACAGAAGGGGAAAATGTGGAAGCAGTGACAATTTTATTTTCCTGGGTTTCCAAATCACAGCAGACGGTGACTGCAGCCTTGAAATTAAAAAAAAACACTTGCTCCTTGGAAGGAAAGCTATAACAAACATAGATAGCATATTAAAAAGCAGAGATATCACTTTGCCAACAAAGGTCCAGATCATCAAAGCTATAGTTTTTCCAGTAGTCGTGTATGGATATGAGAGTTGGACCACAAAGAAGGCTGAGCACCAGAGAATTGATGCTTTCAAATTGTGGTGTTGGAGAAGACTCTTGAGAGTCCTTTGGACAGCAAGGAGATCAAACCAGTCAATCCTAAAGGAAATTAGTCCTGAATATTCATTGGAAGGACTGATGCTGAAGCTCCCATACTTTGGCCACCTGATGGGAAGAGCTGACTCATTGTAAAAGACCCTGATGATGGAAAAGATTGAAGGCAGAAGGAGAAGGGGGCAGCAGAGGATGAGATGGTTAGATAGTACCACCTACTTAACGAATATGAATTTGAGCAAGTTTGGGGAGATATCGGAAGATAGAGGAGCCTGGTGTGCCACAGTCCATGGGGTTGCAAAGAGTTGGACACCACTTAGCAACTGAACAAGGAGAGATACAACGGAATATTACTCAGCCATATAAAGAATGAAATGATGCCATGTGCAGCAGTTGGATGCACCTAGAGATTATCATATTAAGTGAAGTGGGCTTCCCTGGTGGCTCAGACGGTAAAGCATCTGCCTGCAATGCAGGAGACCTGGGTTCAATTCCTGGGTTGGGAAGATCCCCTGGAGAAGGAAATGGCAACCCACTCCAGTACTCTTGCCTGGAAGATTTCATGAATGGAGGAGCCTGGTAGGTAGTCCATGGGATCGTAAAGAGTCAGACACAACTGAGCGACTTCACGGTAAGTGAAGCTAGACAGAGAAAGACAAATATCATATGATATCACTTACATGTGGAATCTTTAAAAATGATACAAATGAGCTATTTACAAAACAGAGATAGACTCATAGACATAGAAAACAAACTTTTGGTTACCTAAGGAGGAAGGATCAGGGAGGAAAAATTAGGAGGTTGGGATTGGCAAGTGTCCGACTCTTTGAGACTCCATGGACTGCAGCACAGCCAGGCTTCGCTGTCCATCACCAACTCCTGGAGCTTGCTCAAACTCCTGTCCATCGAGTTGGTGATGCCGTTGGGTCATGGACACTTAGTGTGGCGATGCATGCATAGGACCTTTTGAAAGAGGTGGCTATTATCTTCATTACCCCCACTATAGTTTGGTCTCAGGTCAAACAGCAGGGAGGGAACACAGCCCCGCCCATCAACAGAATTGGATTAAAGATTTACTGAGCACGGCCCCGCCCATCAGAACAAGACCCAGTTTCCCCTACAGTCAGTCTCTCCCATCAGGAAGCTTCCATAAGCCTCTTACCTGGCCAAAGGCAGACAGAATGAAAACTACAATCACTGAAAACTAATCAAACTGATCATATGGACCACAGTTCAGTTCAGTTCAGTTGCTCTGTCGTGTCCAACTCTTTGTGACCCCATGAATCGCAGCACGCCAGGCCTCCCTGTCCATCACCAACACCCAGAGTTCACTCAGACTCACATCCATCGAGTCAGTGATGCCATCCAGCCATCTCATCCTCTGTCGTCCCCTTCTCCTCCTGCCCCCAATCCCTCCCAGCATCAGAGTCTTTTCCAAGGAGTCAACACTTCGCATGAGGTGGCCAAAGTACCGGAGCTTCAGCTTTAGCATCATTCCTTCCAAGGAAATCTGAGGGGTGATCTCCTTCAGAATGGATTGGTTGGATCTCCTTGCAGTCCAAGGGACTCTCAAGAGTCTTCTCCAACACCACAGTTCAAAAGCATCATTCTTCGGTGCTCAGCTTTCTTCACAGTCCAACTCTCACATCCATACATGACCACTGGAAAAACCATAGCCTTGACTAGATGGACCTTAGTTGGCAAAATAATGTCTCTGCTTTTGAATATACTGTCTAGGTTGGTCATAACTTTTCTTCCAAGAAGTAAGCGTCTTTTAATTTCATGGCTGCAGTCACCATCTGCAGTGATTTTGGAGCCCAAAAAAATAAAGTCTGACACTGTTTCTACTGTTTCCCCATCTATTTCCCATGAAGTGATGGGGCCGGATGCCATGATCTTCGTTTTCTGAATGTTGAGCTTTAAGACAACTTATTCACTCTCCACTTTCACTTTCATCAAGAGGCTTTTTAGTTCCTCTTCACTTTCTGCCATAAGGGTGGTGTCATCTGCATATCTGAGGTTATTGATATTTCTTCCAGCAATCTTGACTTCACATTCCAGGATGTCTAGCTCTAGATGAGTGATCACACCATCGTGATTATCTGGGTCATGAAGATCTTTTTTGTACAGTTCTTCTGTGTATTCTTGTCACCTCTTCTTAATATCTTCTGCTTCTGTTAGGTCCATACTATTTCTGTCCTTTATCCAGCTTGTGTTTCTTCCAGCCCAGCGTTTCTCTTGATGTACTCTGCATATAAGTTAAATAAGCAGGGTGACAATATACAGCCTTGATGTACTCCTTCCTATTTGAAACCAGTCTGTTGTTCCATGTTGTTCTAACTGTTGCTTCCTGACCTGCATACAGGTTTCTCAAGAGGCAGGTCAGGTGGTCTGGTATTCCCATCTCTTTCAGAATTTTCCACAGTTTATTGTGATCCACACAGTCAAAGGCTTTGGCATAGTCAAGAAAACAGAAATAGATGTTTTTCTGGAACTCTCTTGCTTTTTTGATGATCCAGTGGATGTTGGCAATTTGATCTCTGGCTCCTCTGCCTTTTCTAAAACCAGCTTGAACATCACGAAGTTCATGGTTCACATATTGCTGAAGCCTGGCTTGGAGAATTTTGAGCATTACTTTACTAGCATGTCAGATGAACACAATTGATTGTTCGGTAGTTTGAGCATTCTTTGGCATTGCCTTTCTTTGGGATTGGAATGAAAACTGACCTTTTCCAGTCCTGTGGCCACTGCTGAGTTTTCCAGATTTGCTGGCATATTAAGTGCAGCACTTTCACAGCATCATCTTTCAGGGTTTGAAACAGCTCAACTGGAATTCCATCACCTCCACTAGCTTTGTTCGTAGGGATGCTTTCTAAGGCCCACTTGACCTCACATTCCAGGATGTCTGGCTCTAGAAGAGTGATCACACCATCGTGATTATCTGGGTCGTGAAGATCTCTTTTGTACAGTTCTTCTGTGTATTCTTGCCACCTCTTCTTAATATCTTCTGCTTCTGTTAGGTCCATACCATTTCTGTCCTTTATCAAGCCCATCTTTACATGAAATGTTCCCTTGGTATCTCTAATTTTCTTGAAGAGATCTCTAGTCTTTCCTATTCTGTTGTTTTCCTCTATTTCTTTGCATTGATCGCTGAAGAAGGCTTTCTTATCTCTTCTTGCTATTCTTTGGAACTCTGCGTTCAGGTGCTTATATCTTTCCTTTTCTCCTTTGCTTTTCACCTCTCTTCTTTTCACAGCTATTTGTAAGGCCTCCCCAGACAGCCATTTTGCTTTTTTGCATTTCTTTTTCTTGGGGATGGTCTTGATCCCTGTCTCCTGTACAATGTCACAAACCTCATTCCATAGTTCATCAGGCACTCTATCAGATCTAGGCCCTTAAATCTATTTCTCACTTCCACTGTATAATCATAAGGGATTTGATTTAGGTCATACCTGAGTGGTCTAGCAGTTTTCCCTACTTTCTTCAATTTAAGTCTGAATTTGGTAATAAGGAGTTCATGATCTGAGCCACAGTCAGCTCCTGGTCTTGTTTTTGTTGACTGTATAGAGCTTGTCCATCTTTGGCTGCAAAGAATATAATCAATCTGATATCGGTGTTGACCATCTGGTGATGTCCATGTGTAGAGTCTTCTCTTGTGTTGCTGGAAGAGGGTGTTTGCTGTGACCAGTGCATTTTCTTGGCAAAACTCTATTAGTCTTTGCCCTACTTTATTCTGCATTCCAAGGGCAAATTTGCCTGTTACTCCAGGTGTTTCCTGACTTCCTACTTTTGCATTCCAGTCCCCTATAATGAAAAGGACATCTTTTTGGGGTGTTAGTTCTAAAAGGTCTTGTAGGTCTTCATAGAACCATTCAACTTCAGTTTCTTCAGCGTTACTGGTTGGGGCATAGACTTGGATTACTGTAATGTTGAGTGGTTTGCCTTGGAAATGAACAGAGATCATTCTGTCAGCCTTGTCTAACTCAGTGAAACTATGAGCCATGCCAGGTAGGGTCACCCAAGACAGATGGGTCATGGTGGAGAGTTCTGACAAAATGTGGTCCACTGGAGAAGGCAATGGCAAACCACTTCAGTATTCTTGCCTTGAGAGCCCCATGGACAGTATGAAAAGGCACATGCATAGTACCATATTTAAAATAGATTAACAATAAGAACTGGCTAGCACAGGGAACTATATTCAATATCTTGTAATAACATAAAATGGAAAAGAATTTGAAAAAGATTCCCTGATATCCATTAGTCATCTATCTTATCTATATCTGAATTACTTTGCTGTACACTTGAATCAATGTAAATCAACTATTCTTCAATTCCAAAAGAAAAAAAATTTTTCTTAATTCTGAAAAATCTTACTATACTTTATGGTTATTGTTATGAAAAACCAAGTAACCTGTCTTGTGGATATAAAAGGGTGCTGGGTAGTAGAAATTTTTCTTTTAAAAAATCCAGATAAATCCTAGCAAACTTTGTATATTATAAACTTTTAAGCAAATTTAATTCTGTGAAGCTGAAGAGAGAAAAGATGAGTTTTCCCATCTTTTTAAAGTTCTTCCAGTGAAGAATTTTAAAAGAAAATGTAATGAGCGTAACATCAAAGCATAGGTCACCTGCTCACATTAAAACACTGCTTAATTCTTCCCCCCCTTTTTTTTGAACTCCATTTCACAGTGATAGTTTGTGCATTGTATACTTGGTCACGTAATGGTCATAACAGTGTATGACAACTCCTTTGTTTGAAAAAGAAAAATAGCCCAGGAACCTGTTTTATTCATTTGTTTATTAGATTTATTAATCAATAGCTAAAAGCAACTAATAATCAAAAAATTCTTTCAAATATAGAGATGTTTGAAGTTATACCTAATTTTATTTTTTAAATAAATGTATTATTTTTAAAGTTTGTATTTATTATTTACTTTACTTCGCTGTAAAACAGGTCTTTGTTGCTGTGCATGGGCTTTCTCTAACTGCAAGGGGTTCTCACTGAGGTGGCTTCTCTTGCTGCAAAGTACGAGCTTCAGTACTTGTGGCTCTCCAGCTCTTAGTTGCCCTGCAGCATGTGGAATCTTCTGGGACCAGGGATCAGATCCATGTCCTCTGCATTTGCAGGCAGATTCTTTTTTTTTTTTTTTTTCTTTACCTTATTTTGCTTTACAATACTGTATTGGTTTTGCCACACATTGACATGAATCAGCCATGGGTGTACATGAATTCCCAATCCTGAACCCCCCTCCCACCTCCCACCCCATATCATCTCTCTGGATCATCCCCGTGCACCAGCCCCAAGCATCCTGTATCCTGTATCGAACATGGACTGGCGATTCGTTTCTTACCTGATAGTATACATGTTTCAATGCCATTCTCCCAAATCATCCCACCCTCTGCCTCTCCCACAGAGTCTAAGAGTCCAGATTCTTAACCAATGGACCACCAGGGAAGTCCCTCCTAGTTTGTAAAACATAAACTTGCTCTTAAAAGGAAAAATGCCACTGACTAAAGAAACTCTTTATCCCAGCCTGTGATAAAGCCCGAGAATTTAGGGCTTTACCCAGGAACACATGTTTCGTGATGTCCTCCTGAAAATTAATTGCACCATCAGGAAAGCAAAACAGGTGAGGCGAACCACGCATGTGCCTTTGTCTTCAGACCTGGAACGTCTCCCCCTTAGGTTAGCTGTAGCTCTTTCTCCTGTCACTGTGTTATTACCCTTCTCTTTTGCACTCACAGCACTTTGAGCAGATTGAATTCAGGGGGTTTATAACGTGCTGCCTAACATTATCACCTTTAATTTACAAGCACATTTGGCATATTTATTAGAACTGGCCATTTCATGAAAAATATTTTTCCTCTAACATTACGTATAAAATGCTATTTGTCAACAGGTGATGAATTAATCGTCATATTTAAATTCCTTTTGTGCATTTCAGCATATTAACATGTCTAATGCACTTCTGTTTGAAGTGTATAAATCTTTACGTGCAATAGTCCATTACCCAACATAATTCTGTTAAACTTTTTACATACATAAAAAGCTCACATTCATATTAAACAATTCTTTTCCAAAATAGAAAATGAGGACCTAACATAACAATGAAAAATGTGCATTCCTATCAAAAGGGAGAACTGTCCATGTAATAGCTACTTACTGTATTTAGATCAATAAGTAGATTTAGATCCAGCTAAAGTGGATGAATGTCACCTGGGCTTGTTCAGTTCAGTGTACAAATGATTGCAGCTGTGCCTTTAACCTGTCTTCTCTTTATCTCCTGAATCTGTGTAGGTCCACTCACTTTCTCTTACCTGAAATGCTATAGAAATGTGTCCCCCAGTTTCCAAGCCTCCAGGTTCATTTGGACCAACCTGTTTTCCACAGAGCTGCCAGAGAGGCCTTTCTGTATCTGACCTCGCCATGCCCCTGCTTGTTGGATCAACTCCTTCACAGAGGCATAAGGCCTTTCATGATGGGTTTCTGCCTTTTTCTCCAGCAACCTCTCTCTCCTTTGTCCCACATATGTCCCAGCCATATAGAACAACTTCAACCCTTTCTGCACCACTTTTCACTCTTCTTGGTTAACTCCAGCTCACATTATGAGATCCAACTCTCTGAAGCCTTTGCTGATTCCCAAGCAGGCATTTACACTCCTTCTCTGAGTGGTGGCTCAGCTGGTAAAGAGTCTACCTGCGATGCAGAAGACCTGGGTTCAATCCCTGTGTTGAGAAGATCCCCTGGAGAAGGGTTCGGCTACCCACTCCAGTATTCTGGCCGGGAGAATTCCATGGCCTGTATAGTCCATGGGGTCGCAAAGTGTTGGACATGACTGAGCAACTTTCACTTTCTGAGGTTCTGGAGCAGCCCATGTCTTCCTCTGCCTGGACCCTTACTGCAGTGTGATATGACTATCTGTGCTCTCATTTGCCCTTTAATTAGTTTGTGGGGATCTCGAGAGCAGGGACTATGATTTCATCCCATATCCCCAGCCTCCTAGCACGTAGTTCAGTTCAGTTCAGTTCAGTCACTCAGTCATGTCCGACTCTTTGCAACCCCATGAATCGCAGCACGCCAGGCCGCCCTGTCCATCAGCATCTCCCGGAGTTCACTCAGACTCATGTCCATTGGGTCCGTGATGCCATCCAGCCATCTCATCCTCTGTTGTCCCCTTCTCCTCCTGCCCCCCATCCCTCCCAGCATCAGAGTCTTTTCCAATGAGTCAACTCTTCGCATGAGGTGGCCAAAGTACTGGAGTTTCAGCTTTAGCATCATTCCTTCCAAGGAAATCCCAGGGTTTATCTCCTTTAGAATGGACTGGTTGGATCTCCTTGCAGTCCAAGGGACTCTCAAGAGTCTTCTCCAACACCACAGTTCAAAAGCATCAATTCTTCAGCGCTCAGCTTTCTTCACAGTCCAACTCTCACATCCATACATGACCACAGGAAAAACCGTAGCCTTGACTAGACAGACCTTAGTCGGCAAAGTAATGTCTCTGCTTTTGAATATGCTCTCTAGGTTGGTCATAACTTTTCTTCCAAGGAGTAAGTGTCTTTTAATTTCATGGCTGCAGTCACCATCTGCAGTGATTTTGGAGCCCCAAAAAATAAAGTCTGACACTGTTTCTACTGTTTCCCCATCTATTTCCCATGAAGTGATGGGACCAGATGCCATGATCTTCGTTTCTGAATGTTGAGCTTTAAGCCAACTTTTTCACTCTCCTCTTTCACTTTCATCAAGAGGCTTTTTAGCTCCTCTTCACTTTCTGCCATAAGG
The DNA here is from genome assembly GCF_023091745.1 of Budorcas taxicolor. Taxonomy (NCBI): domain Eukaryota; kingdom Metazoa; phylum Chordata; class Mammalia; order Artiodactyla; family Bovidae; genus Budorcas; species Budorcas taxicolor. Next base: position 64,359,205 of record NC_068911.1, read on the forward strand.
GTGGTGTCATCTGCATATCTGAGGTTATTGATATTTCTCCCAGCAATCTTGATTCCAGCTTGTGTTTCTTCCAGTCCAGCGTTTCTCATGATGTACTCTGCATATAAGTTAAATAAGCAGGGTGACAATATACAGCCTTGACGTACTCCTTTTCCTATTTGGAACCAGTCTGTTGTTCCATGTCCAGTTGTAACTGTTGCTTCCTGACCTGCATACAGGTTTCTCAAGAGGCAGGTCAGGTGGTCTGGTATTCCCATCTCTTTCAGAATTTTTCACAGTTTATTGTGATCCACACAGTCAAAGGCACATAGTAGGGACTCAGTAAATGTTTATTTAATGAAATCAAACTAAGCTGGGCTTCCCAGATGGCTCAGAGGTTAAAGCATCTGCCCACAAGGCGGGAGACCTGGGTTTGATTCCTGGGTCAGGAAGATCCCCTGGAGAAGGAAATGGCAACCCACTACAGTATTCTTGCCTGGAGAATCCCATGGACAAAGGAGTCTGGAGGGCTACAGTCCACAGGGTCGCAAAGTGTTGGACATGACTGAGCAACTTCACCCAGAACCTTTTAGGAAGTAGACAAAGTATAAATGAATAAATGTAAATAAAAGATGGCTCCATCAGTGCTTTGTATGAGCAGAAAATGATTTATTAGGAATAACTGTGACTATAAGTATGACCAAAACAACAGATTCCCCTGTGTGGAAGGGCATGGGAAAGCTGCAGTTTCTCGATTTATGGGGTTTGGGGAAAAAGGATACAAGAAGGGAGCAGCTGGAGCTAGAGAGCAGGAGTCAGAGCCGCACCCTTCGGTGAAGAGCAGAAGTTGAGGCTCAGGATTTCAGACAGTGGTTCCTTTCTCCCGAGTGTGAGAGTCAGGATGCATGCTCCCAGCCCACCATGGAGACCAACCTATGGAAGTAGCTAAACCTTGACTTTCTGAGTGGAATTCATGTTAGGAGGAAACCCTGAAAAGAGAACATGAACCTTGTTTTTTAATAATGATTTCTTCAGGTTGAGGAGAAGAGATGGAAAGGATGTGGAGAGGTCATGCCTGAAAGTAAGTTGCTCAGTCACATCCAACTCTTTGCAACCCCGTGGTCTATACAGTCCGTGGAATTCTCCAGACCAGAATGCTGGAGTGGATAGCCTTTCTCTTCTCCAGGGGATCTTCACAACCCAGGGATTGAACCCAGGTCTCCTGCATTGCAGGCAGATGCTTTACCAGCTGAGCCAGGGAAAGTCCAAGAATACTGGAGTGGGTAGCCTATCCCTTTTCCAGGGGATCTTCCCGACCCAGGAATCAAACCAGGGTCTCCTGCATTGCAGGTGGATTCTTTACCAACTGAGCTATCATGGGGCAAACCACACCTCATCTATCTGCTCCACAGGTGGGTCTTTCTCAAAATTGACAGATTGTTAAAATCGTTTCTTTTTCTAATTTGGAACCCAAGTTTTTAAAATTAATTTTTGATTTACATGCAGGAATATTCATTATTTGGTCTACTGTTATGTAAGTTTTGCCAAATGCATAGAGTCATGTAAACACCACCCTAATCAAGTTACCAAATGGTTTCCATGCCTCCTGTTCCCTAAAATTACCTTGTGCTACCCATTGCTGGTTATACTCATCCTCACCTTTGACCTCTTGCAACCTCTGATCTTTTGTTTGTACTTTTAGTTTTGCTTTTCCAGAATATCACTGAATGGAATTACACACTATATAGCCTTGTGAGACTGGCGTCTTTCACTCTGTATATGCATTTAAGAGTCATGTATAATGTTGCGTGAAACAGTGTGTTAAAGCAGAAGTATTTCCCCTCGTCAGTTTCCTTTACTGAAATCCTAACCCCCAGCACCTCACAATGTGACATGGGATAGGATCCATTCTTTAACGTCTACCAAAAGGAAAAAAAAAATCCAAGACATGTTCAATACACTTTCTTCGAGGATTTTGGGGACACAGGAGGGACTTGCATCATAATATTAAGTGAATACATCAAGTTGAATTTATTCATTTTCTTCCTAAGAGTCCCCCCATACCCTCCCTACCACAGGAGATTATTTCTCACTGATTTCATCATCTCTGCCTGCCCTGCCTCAGGCCATCCTCCTGGCTTCTCGTCTTCCTTTTGTTTTCTTTTCTTCTTTCTCCTTCATCACCCGAAGAGCAACTTTACGTCTCCTTTTCTACCTTAGCTCCCGGGTCCTCTGGGTTTCATCATCTTCCCCTCACAGCTTATTGAGGGATTTTCCCCAGCAGATAGTTTACTCCTGAAGAAGAATTCTGATGTTAGCTGTTCAGATTATCTTTTTAGTCCCCTTCTCAAAATGCGATAATCACAAAATGCTTTGAGATTCTTAGAAGTCTCCTTACTCTTAACAAAACGATAAGACATATTTTGACTGATGGCGTGTATGTTTCATAGGATGCATATTTGTTTAAATTGCCATGCAAGGTCTGCACAATTTTAAATGCTTTATAAAGACTTCACTGACCAGATAATCTCTGGCAGAGTGAAGTGGAAAAAATATGAAAATTTAATCCAGTATCTAGAAAACTAAAAGAGAAAAAAATTACATTTTTTTGTCAGAGAATAATTCACCTCTCTTTGTGTTCCATAATCCACATTCCTAGTATCACACATGGTGTGTTGAGGACTCTTAACCAGTTTTACAGTCTGCAAGGGGGAAGGGAGGGTATCAGATCCTGATCTGCAAATCAGCATTGCAGTGATGGTTAGGCTCCTTCTGGAGTCAGAGTCTTTATGGGTGTTGGCATAGGCCCCCATGGGCATCATTATTTGGCCATTTCTTTTTGGTGTCCTGAACACTTCTGCACCTCTCCTTTCCTCATGCTTTCTCAGTGCTCCCAATCTGATCCCAGGCCAATAGCTTGTTTACAAGGTCAAGGAGAGAAGAGAAACAGAAATATGGTAGAGACAGGGAGCAGCTGTTTCTAAGAAGGGAGTTCTCAGGAAGGACAAGTTAACAGAGCAAAGGAGAAGGCATGTATGTTTTATTCAAGGGGAAGAAGGAGGAGGGTGATTAATGTCTGTAAAGATGATGATTTGCTCAGGCCGACTTCCTTTACTGCATGAAGAAGAGGTTTCTTGAATTTGTGAAGATGATGCTTTTTGGAAATAAGAAGACAGAGAAAGTGGAATCACAGGGTTCTCCCTCCTTTGTTCAAAGAGCTCTAACTTTCCATGTATCTTCACTCACCCCTTTATCACACACCTGGGTTATTAACAGTGTTTTCATTTAACTGCAGAGCCTAGAGACTCTAAAGCTACCTGGGCATGTTTTCTCAGAGCACTTGGAAAATCACCTGGTTGGGAAGGAGAGATTGCGGTGCCAGCACAGGCCTGACTTTGTGGGGGCTGCCTGGTGAGGGGCCCAAGACTGCTCAGTCTCCCTTGCGAAGGGCCTGACCCTGCTCCCTGGGGCAGCTCACTGACATGCCACGCCTCTGGCTTTCAGAGAGGCTGCTTTTGCCTTAGTACACACAGTTTATTCTCTCCCTGCTGGAAATTTCTCCTGGCGGTCATCTGTTTGAATAAAAGCCCAATAACTTTATTTAATTTGGGTCAGCGTGAAAACTTTTGCACAAGAAAATGTCATTTTGTGTCTACTTCCATGCTCCATTTCGTATCTACTTCCATTTAAGGACCACATAAATTTAAAGTCACTAAACCGCATGTTCAGAGGCTCAGTCTTGTCTGACTCTTTGCAGCTCCATGGACTGTAACCCTTCAAGCTCCTCTGTCCATGTGACTTCCCAGTCAAGAAAACTGGAGTGGGTTGCCAGTTCCTCTTCCGGGGATCTTCCTGACCCAGGGATCCAACTTGCTTCTCTTGCATCTCCAGCATTGGGCAGGCAGGTTCTCCACCACTGAGCCACCTTTTGCTTGCGAAAAGTGTCCTTGTTGAACACCAAACCCAATACTCTCTGCTTCCAGCCCTGATGAGCCCCAGAGTGTGTGAGTATGAGAGAAGGGAAGATTGCTCTCCTGTGGCATCTTACCGTATCCTGCTTATGTTTCCATCTTCCTGTTATAACTTTTTGTTGTAACATCCTCCCTGTAACCTCTTCTCATAATTTTCAAGAGCAGTATTTTCTATGTTGTCTTTAGTATTATATTTTCAGGGTAGTAATGCTAAAGAGGACCTTTTATGTGACCCCTTCAATTTAGTTGAGAAAATGGACACCCATATTTACATTTTAAAAATTAGAAACTGCCGTTTAAGAATTCAGTTAGATTATTTTATTACCTGTTTCTCTCCAGCTGCCAATTGCCCCTTCAAATTCCATTACTGTCAGACTATGCAAGCACCCTTAGAGCTCTCTCTATTTTGAATAATCCGTGGTGTGTGCTTTCATTTCATTTTGTTGATAGTGTTTAAAGAGTTAGTTCAAGAGAATCCCAGACTTCCTGTCCATCCACACGTTCAACTCTTTTCAACTTCTTAAATTTCCTTTCCCTTCATTTTTGAACATAAATATGGGACCCTTGGGCTTCTCTGGTGGCTCAGACTGTAAAGAATCTGCCTGCAATGCAGGAAACCTGGGTTCAGTCCCTGAGTCTGAAAGATCCCCTGGAGGAGGGCATGGCAACCCACTCCAATATTCTTGCCTGGAGAATCCCATAGACAGAGTAGCCTGCCAGGCTATAGTCCATGGGGTTGCAAATAGTTGGACATGACTGAGCAACTAACACATGAGCCATTTAAAATGGGAATAAAACCACCATATGACTCCGGGAGTTGGTGATGGACAGGGAGGCCTGGCATGCTGCAATTCATGGGGTCTCAAAGAGTTGGACACGACTGAGTGACTGAACTGAACTGATGACCCAGAAATCCCATTCGTAGTCATATACCCTGAGGAAACCAAAATTGAAAAGGACGTTTATCCCATTGTTCATTGCAGCACCACCACTTACAATAGCTAGAACATGGAAGCAACCTAGATGTCTATCAACAGATGAATGGATAAAGAAGTCATGGTATATATACACAATGGAATATTAATCATAAAAAGGAACACATCTGAGTCAGTTCTAATGAGGTGGATGAACCTAGAACCTATTACACAGAGTGAAGTAAGTCAGAAAGAGAAATATAAATATCGTATTCTAATGCATATATACAGAATCTGGAAAAATGGTACTGAAGAGTTTCTTTACAGGGCATCAGTGGAGAAACAGACATAGAGAATAGATTTATGCACATGGGGAGAGGGGAGGAGAGGGTGAGATGTACGGAAAGAGTAACATGGAAACTTACATTATCATATGTAAAATAGATAGCCGGTGGGAATTTGCTGTATGGTTCAGGAGACTCAAACAGAGGCTCTGTGTCAAGCTAGAGGGGTGGAATGGGGAGGGAGATGGGAGGGAGGTTCAAAAGGGAGGGCATATATGTACTATGGCTGATTCATGTTGAGGTTTGCCAGAAAACAACAAAATCCTATAAAGCAATTATCCTTCAATTAAAAAATAAATAAACTTAAAAATGAATAAATACCCTTTCAAAATCTATGACACACAGTCCATAGAAACTCTAAGAATATAGCAAGACTACTGTCCGGTGTAGAGGCTAGAGCAATAGCTCATTTTCAACAATCAAATAGACAAATACAATTTGTAATGTTATTGTAATAACAATATAGCTAACTTCAACCAACTCACTAACCCCAGAGGTGCTATCAACCCACAGAAGACCTGCTACTGCTCAGGCCATCTGGATAGTCAAGTGGCTCTGGCCCTCAGTAGAGGAAAGTGCTTACCTCCTTTTTCTTCCTTTATGGCAATTAATGCATCTCAATTAAGTATTGCATCCTTGAAGAGGGGTTGGACAACAAAGACTAAAGTGAAACCTTGTGAAATATTTGCTGAGGGATCTCAAACTGCTAGATGTATGCCAACCACAGAAAGCAATGATGTTAAACAATACAACTAAAACAAGAGTTTGAGCTCTGGCTTTCTTGAGTACGAGAGAGCCATTTGGAACAGTCTTCATTTAGAAACAGGATTATCAAATTCTGTTGCTGTTGTCCAGTCACTAAGTCATGTCTGGCTCTTGGCAACACCATGGACCACAGCACACCAGGCCTCCTTGTCCCTCACCATCTCCTGGAGTTCACCCATGTTCATGTCCATTGAATCGGTGATGCCATCCAATCATCTAATCCTCTGTTGCCCCCTTCTCCTTTTACCTTCAATCTTTTCCAGCAACAGGATCTTTTCCAATGAGTCGACTATTTGCATCAGGTGGCCAAAGTATTGGAACTTCAGCATCAGTCCTTCCAATGAGTACTCAGGGTTGACTTCCCTTAGGGTTGACTGGTTTGATCTCCTTGTTGTCCAAGGGACTCTCAAGAATCTTCTCTAGCACAATTCAAAAGCATCATTTTTTTAGTGTTCAGCCTTCCTTATGGCCCAACTCTCACATCTGGTTATGCTGCTGCTGCTGCTGCTAAGGCGCTTCAGTCATGTCCAACTCTGTGCGACCCCATAGACAGCAGCCCAGGTTGTGCTGTCCCTGGGATTCTCCAGGCAGGAACACTGGAGTGGGTTGCCATTTCCTTCTCCAATGCATGAACGTGAAAAGTGAAAGTGAAGTCGCTCAGTTGAATCTGACTCTTAGCGACCCCATGGACTGTGGCCTACCAGGCTGCTCCGTCCATGGGATTTTCTAGGCAAGAGTACTGGAGTGGGTTGCCATTCCCTTCTCTGCATCTGTATATGACTATTGGAAAAACCATAGCTCTGACTATATGAACCTCTGTCGGCAAAGTGATGTCTTTGCTTTCTACAAGCTTTAAATTTTTAAAATTTATAATTCTATCAAATTCTCCCTTACTATAAAAACTAGAACTGGAAGAGGCCTGAAAAACCATTTATTCCAGAAGTCATTATCCTTATCTGAATTATGATCTGTTTTAGAGAATCTCATAAGAGCTATAAAAGCCAAATCTAGAATACATGCATATGTGAAAACAAACATTTGGTCCATGATTTCAGAGGATTCATGGGTACAGTCAAGCCCATCAGAGGATTCCCTAGGGGATGCTGGAAACCCAGATTAAGAACCTTCGATATGCTCCAAGACCAAAGGTGGCAACTGAAGCCCCAAAGTGTAAGTGACCTGCCTTGGATTGTCCAGTTTCATATTTTTTCTGTTATCCTCTTCCTTTCTTTTTATGTATATGTCTGTTTTTGATTTGATGCTAAATTGATAGGTGTGTAGAAAATTTATTTTCCTGCAAATATCTTCCCAAATGATGAGTGATAGGAAGTCTTCTCACTGTCTCTTTTAATTGATATAGCACCATAAACTCTGTGAAAGGGCCTTTTAATTGATGTAGCACCATAAACTTTGTGAAAGGGCTAATACAATAGATTTGCCTTGTTACAATCGTAGTCAGCCGTGGTGTTAAAAATTACCATCCCTGCAGATGCAATAATCACGAAAAACCACAAAAGGTCCTGAGGGTCGTGTGGGGCAAAGGTCAGGCCAAGCTCTACTCTGTTCCCTTACTGGGCAGTTAGAATCTAGGAATACTTATGCCAAGTTTGCTCTGAAGTGGTTTGGCACTTGATTTGGAAACTTTTGGCACACCAAACCCCTTATTACTGTAAATTCTTCTATAAACATTTAATGTTGGGAAATTACACATTTTTATCAAAAAGCTTCCTTGTCCTTCTCCTTCCCAGTAATGAGTACCAATATAAATAGCACTTTAGCAATCCTGGATGTTAATGCCAAACAACCCAGGAAACGAAATGCATATGTGAGCATTATAGATGCTGCTGAAAGAACTTCTACAGCCCAAGGAAGAAACGTGGAGAATTCTGCACCGTACTCCTTTTGCTCTTTAGAAGTTTAGTATAATGGTATGTCCTTGTAATCTTGATCTGTGAAAACTATGCTTTTTCTAAAAATCACCTGATAATTCAGATCAGATTCTTTAGGACCACCTAAGATGTAGCCACAAGGCTATGTTAGCTTTTTTGCCCTCATGGCTTTCTTTGTCAATTAATTCCAGTTCCTCAGGAAAATCTTCCTACAAAAATAAACAGCATGTTGTTTGTGCCTTAGTAAAAAGCTTCTAAGTAAATAATGATTGCTCTGACTCAGATCCTTTTTTGACCCCAAACTGATGTTTGAAAAAAGGAGGGGATTACAGTAAGGTCTCGTGAGATATGTATATATGATAACCCAAAGAAGGAACTCTAACTTAAGGATGGCATAGTGGTTGTGCCTTGACAGTAAAGCATCCATCTCCAAAGGTTTCTCTTTTAAAATATAGTAAAAATCAAAAGCAATCACTTAAGAAGTCTGGGTAAATAATCTGGCATTTGTGAGCAATAGCTGCAAAATGATATGACTGTGAGGACCATCTTCCCTGAAAAAGCTTCTAACCATTTAAATCACCTTCTGAGTGTTATTACCTGAATCACCTCTGGGGGCCAGATACACACCTGTGATCTGCTGGCAATTCAGGGAAGGAAGCAGCCTGGCCATGTCCTGGTGTAGTAAATGGTATAGTCCACTTTTGGATCTGGAAAGAAGATGTGGTAGAAGCTGAGGTTACTGCTCCTTGATTAACACCCAGCCGACAAAGCTAATAGCAGGAAGAGCATGGTGGTTTAGCACCTCAGTATGGTGTACGTAAAGATGCAAGTCCAGGCATGCAGACAATAGATACCAGTAGTACATGGAAGGCAATTCAGCAAATCAGCTTAAAAATGAGAGTAAATGATGCATGTTTGGAAGAGCAAAAAATGGTAGCTGTCTTTTTTAAACTAAATGTTTAAGCCACGACATGGCCACTGCAATAATAATCTCCTGGAAAGCAATATTTAAATGTATCCATCATCATTTAGGTTTTAGACACACAGTTAAATATTATTGATCATTTGCAATTGTGTGCATCCATGTGTATATATATTAAACTGAAAAGTAACAGTAGCATGGAAAGTGTAGAAGATGAAGTGTAAAAATAGTACTTGAGTTTCTAATTACCAGTTTTTAATTAAGAAAGCCACAAGCAAATTATAAGCATCCAGTTTATAGCATTGCAATCTTAGAGGCTTACACTCATGAATATGGTAATTTTTTATTTTATGCCCTCTTGAGATGTCTTGTTAAAAACATTTTATTGGTGATCCTAAAATTCAGTAAATTTGAAGCCCTTGGCACCTTGTAGATAGTTAAAGTTCTTCAAAAAAAATGTCAGCAATAAATATTTGGCAAATATAAAGAATATGCACATTTTCCCAAGTGGGTGCTTTTTTTTTTTTTTTGCAGTTCTTATATTCAAGTGATGACACTGCAGTTCAGAATATGAATGCATATTGATATTTTCTTCCAGAAACTGCATGGGTTGCTGGGAGATACTGCTCCCCCAGAGTTATTTTTATGCGGGCACCTGGAAGTGGAGGCATACCTGCTCCAGCTTGCAGAGTTGTTTTGGACAATCAGGTGTACATATGAGCAAGTGGTCTTTATTTAGAGCAATTAAAATTCTCACATTCTCCTCTCTTGACATGCAATTACTAGGGCTCTGCTGTTCCCACTAATTGCTCTTGCTGGGGACATTGGTGAGAAGCCAATGATTTTGATGGGTAGCGGATTATCATTTTTACTTTGCTACCTGAGGAAAAAAAAATCATTTGCAAAATCCCATGTGTAATTAGCAAGACTCATGATTAATTGTCCTGCAAAATTAGCTTCACTGTTGCTTTTATTTTACTGCTTCAAATATTAATTAATGTTAACTCCTTTCCTTCAGTTCCAGCTTTTGAATATTCAACATGGCTTTGAAAAATTATCAAGGTTTATACTTGCATTAGCATGCCAGAGCTTTGATTTCAGGAATAAGTATTCTGATTTAAAAGATCACACTTGGGTCATAAATAATTTTTATAGGAGGACAAACAAAGCATCGGAGCATCATGGGAAGGCATTCATGCACTAACTGAAAGTAAATTGTTTCAATAATGATTCATTCCCGCGTGCTTTTGGGGGAAACATCAGCAAATATGCAAACCACTGCATTGCGTGGGGGTAAAAACCATTCCCCAGTGACAAGCAACCTACACCAGCATTTTTCTACCTGTCATTATGTGGTGGGTGAGGCTCAGAGACTTGGCAAGAAATCATAGCTTCTCGGGATGAAAGGAATCACCAGAGTTATCCTATCCAAAGGTTCCCAGTCCCAGGAGCACTGGAATAGCTGTGACTTTTATGAAAACTATAGATTCCTTAAGTTCCACTCCAGACTTAATGAATCTGACCATATGGCACTGAGCTCAGCAATATGTATTTTTTCAAAGTTCTCCAAGAGACTGTGGTGAACGTCTGGGTTTGGAAGCTGTTGATCTCATTGAACCACCTAGATGCCTGAATTCCCTTTGAAACATATGGGCCAAGTGATGCTTGAATACTTTTAGTGTCAAGGAACTCGCTTTGCCACCCTTGAAAAAGCCTGTGTCTTCTTTTTAGTGTTGATGCCTTCTGTTCTGTTAACTGCAGGTGGTTAATTTTGTGGTGCAAGATTGCAAATGCCCCTTGCCTATATTGCAAGAGCAGTTCTCCATCAAAATGCTTGGAGTTTGACTGGTGGTATCTGTCACACTGTCATGGTCAAGGTTACACATGATATCTAGACTCCTAGGAAAGAAACCAAGGCTTGCTCTTTCCTCATCAAATCCTCTGAGCCATCGGGTGGACAGGGAGGGCACTCTGAGCCAGAGCACCCAGGCACTGGAGTGCCGAGGTGGGTGTGAGCCAGACTGCCCCCTTCTACCTCTTTCCTACCCTGAAGCAGGGGCTCTTGCAGATCTGGAGGTTTGCCTGGCCTCTTTTAAGACTTTTATAATTAGACTTTCTTTTCCCCTGAGATTTCTTAGGCATAAGATTCTCCTCCTGCAAGTCTGGGGGAGTAGACTCCGCTTTGGTCCTTCTACCCCTGGCTTCAGGGCCTGAAGGGGTTTGCATTGATGCTCTCCTGCTCTTCCGGCATGGAGCAGATTTTCTGTGGACACAGGGTTCAGGTGGAGGTATTTCCAGCAGGTAGCAGAGAATGGGGTGACTTGGGGATGAGGATGAGCTGTCCAGACTGTCATTCTCAGAGAGCTTCCCTGACAGACAGATGTCCAGACAGATTACAAAAGACTGTGTGGGAGTTAGTACTCTCACCTGCTGTGTGACCCTGTGGCTGTTGTTTAACCTTTCAGTGCTTAGTCCCCTCATCAGTAAACGGGGTCAATAACAGCACCTCTCTCATAGGGCTCCAGTGAGGCTTTAATGGGTCAAAACTAGTGGTGTTTAACAAATAAATGCATTCAAAATCCCCCAATACTACTTTCCAGTGACTATGAGGAAGGCAGCTTGTAAAGAAATTGGTAACTGGATGCAAGACTTAACAAAGTCCAGCCTTTGCTTATATTCTAAGGAGGCAGAAGTTTACATTTAGGTTACTTTTTAACCTTGACAACCTCCCTCTAGGAATATAGGTGGAAATCATATCTGGGCCTGAAAGACTACGTGTTCTTTTACACCAAAGTGGTTCAAAAGTTTTCTTTACCTCTTTTAAAGTTGACCTTTACAGAGCGAAGGTGGTCTCTGTGTAGCTGGCCTGAGAACCTTCATTTTTATAGTTGTTATAGTTTTTCTTCTCATTTTCTGCACACTCACCACCCCTCAGTAATGAATTGTCCCTTGACTTAGAAGCTGAATGAGAGCAAGGCCCTGGCTCCTACAGGAGTCAGGACAGGTGTGTTGACCTGCTCAGGGAAAGCAAAGGTGGGTCAATAAGGTGACCAGATAATGGACGACAGGCCACTAGCACAGCTGTGTAGGAATCACCCATCAAAATGGCAAGAGACGCTGTGAGACATTTTCTGCTGTAGAAATTTCCTCCTTAGCTATTATCCACTTCTGTAGGGTCCGGTGGATTTTTTTCCTTATGTATATCACTAGCCAATGTTTCAGAGAGATGAAGATAATAAGCACAGTGCAGCGTTCAAAAGTAACTCAGAATTTCTGAGAAGCAGCATTTGTGTACAATGCCTTAAAGAAATGGATTTGGCCCAGGTTGGGGGGTGGTCAGTGCCTGTGTGGGGCGATCTGAAGGAGGCACGCATCCGTGCTTCATGTGCACGTGGGCCCGCAGCTGCTTTGACTTACCCGGCCCGGCACCCCAGTAATTGCGATAAGACATAAAACAGAGGTCCTGACTCCGCGGGGTCATTAAGAAGCAGAGGCCCCTCTCTCCCACCCTGGAGGGAGTGTTAGCACAGGCGCTCTGGTTAAGGCGCCGCTGAATGAGCTGCCTCCTGCGGGTCAAATACCGCCCCTCCCCCTGCTACCCGGCTGCTAGTGTCTCCTCTGGTCCTCCGTCCTGTCCCCAGGGCTGTGTCCAGCTGCCACCAGGTCTGGAAGGAGGACTGAGGTTGATACTGGATCAACAGAGTCTTTTTTTAGTTTAAACAGTGAGAAAATGTCTTCTGTAGTTTTCTACGTTTGAGCCAGCTGCTACGAATTTACCTTAACTTTATTTCTTTATTTCTACACAATTGACAAAGCCAGTAGGGCGACTATTGGCTGTTGGCAAATGTTTGCAACGCCAGGATAAAGAAGACAGGGTCATGAAAATCAGGTGACTCACATTTCTGCCTGGGGTTACCTTTGGTAGATGAATTTGAATTGAATATACCATAGTATACCAACAAAGATCCATCTAGTCAAAGCTCTGGTTTTTCCAGTAGTCATGTACGGATATGAGAGTTGGACTATAAAGAAAGCTGAGCACCAAAGAATTGGTGCTTTTGAACTGTGGTGTTAGAGAAGACTCTTGAGAGTCCCTTAGACTGCAAAGGAGATCAGGCCAGTTAATCCTAAAGGAAATCAGTCCTGAATGTTCATTGGAAGTACTGAGCTGAAGCTGAAGCTCCAATTCTTTGGCTACCTGATGCGAAGAACTGACTCACTGGAAAAGACCCTGGTGCTGGGAAAGATTGAAGGCAGAAGGAGAAGGGGACGACAGAGGATGAGATTGGATGGCATCACTGACTCAATGGACATGAGTGTGAGCAAACTCCAGGAGCTGGTGATGGACATGGAGGCCTGGCGTGCTGCAGTCCATGGGGTCGCAAAAAGTCGGACATGACTAGGTGACTGCACTGAACTGATACCATTGTATGGCTGGAGTTTTTACTGCAGATGATGAGATGGAGAAGAGAAAAAAAAAGAGAGAGGGAATATCTTCTGATTGCTTATTTCACCCACTTCTCAACTCAAAAAAAAAAAAAACCCTGAGACTAGCAGATTAAATGAATTAAAAAACAAAAAACACCTGGACAGTAAGTCTAAAGCTTATTTTGGCCTTTCTGTAGATTTTTATACCTTTCTGAGGCCAAGTTGGACCATGGAAATGTTTATTATTGGCATTTCTAGTGAAGAATAACCCCTTGCAGGCACTAGTTACCAACAGTAACTTAGTAATGAAAGCGGCAACATGGCCTTCTTCCCCAGGAGCTAGTTTGGGGTCAAGGTTACCTCTGGTTGGGGATAGCTGGCGTATGACATATTTGCAGGTAAGCTGTTTAGTTTTTAAATGGCTTTGACATCATATTTACTGCTAGGTGAAAGAACTATAGACCAGTTGTTAATATGAGAAATACAGCTGAGAGACGGCTCTAACACAACACTAACGGGCAGTTAAGGCCTGCAGGAACACTACATAAATAGTGGTCCTGCTGTATTATGTTAATTCTTAGAATAACCTCACAGCAACATTTCATCCTGACATTCGCATCTCTACAGCCTCGTGTAGTCTTAGGTTGCTTCTTCAAGCACAGAAATATGTTCTTCTTGCCTGTGCCTGCCAAAGTAAATAGAAATCAATGGAAGGCAGCAGAAATGCTGAAGTCATTCCAATAAGGGAAGTGCTTGTTAATTTAAATTTTGCACTTGACATTGGTAAGGACTAATAGCAGAAAATCACATCGTATGCTGACTTCTAAAGTCATTTTGATCATCACTCACCCCACATTTTTTTGTTGTTGCAAAAAGAGTGTTATAAATAAGAAACACAGCTAATTGTGATAGATCATTCAAGTAAGGGGGAAAAAGTTTTGTTATCTGAGTGATATTAAGTCCTTGGAAAACTTTGTTATAAAAGGAATCATACCACGTCGTCGGTGGGTGGAATGACCTCTGGGTGTGTGCACGCATGCAAATGCATACACCCATGTGTATGCATTCCAGCAACTTCAAAAAGCACCTCCTGCTGCTTTCAAAACCAGGCAAATATGTTTGAGGCCTGGTGGTGATTTAAAATAGGAAGATATACACAGAACTGAAGGTGGCTACACAGGAAATGAGAAAAGTCGTGGACCTCTGAGCAACATGAATGTGCCATTGTATCGCTAAATAATTGGAAGGGTGGGTCTGTGTTGTTGATGCTAAGCAGGTGTCCATAAATCAGAATTAATGTTTGTAATTAACTGTTATTAGTGTTAATAACAAAAGGTTTTAAGTACACTAACTTGCTTTTCCTCAGTTCAATCTTTTATTTACCATTTGTCATTTCAATCCTAGATGGATTGAGAAGCTAAAGTATTCTTGAAGATTTTGTGCTAGATCAGTAGAATATGATAATCTAGTGTCTATTATCTTCTCTTTTCCCTCAATAGAGATCCTAACTTTAGACAAAACTTAGATTCCTGGTCTGAGCTAAGGAGTCCCACCTGGTGTTGGAACATCCACTTCCAAGGAGAAGCTTTTTAAAAAAGGAGACAGCTAGTTTGTCCATCCTGGGGGAAGTTTTGGGTCACGTTATTATGTCATGTCTGCCTGCTGCTCTGTTTGTCCTTCTGATTCCACTGATTCAGTGAAATAACTCTGTTAGGTGGACTCAGAACATCTGTTCTCTCTGCAAGCTCTTTCCCTCCAAAGACAGCTGTTAAAAGGACAGCAGAACACTCTAGATTCATTTCTCAGATTTGTGGGTAAGCCTGAGTCAGGCACTTTACACCCCCCCCCCCCCCACACACCTCCCCAAGCCCTCTGATGAGAAGTGTTATTGTTTAATCCATATACATTCCTGTGAAGCAGAATCCTGGAGGCAAAGATGGGCTACACATTCGCCAAAGGACAGGGAAGAGAGATCACAGAGAATAAATAGCCTAGAGTTTATCCTACGGCTGTAACCTAGAGCAGGAAGACAAGGGGAAGGAGGAGTCTTGAATCATGTGCAGATGAAACCGAGATATAGAATTTGTGGTGAGACTGCTTCATAAATGAATATCTAAGGCTAATTGCCACAGATGGAGTTCAGAGATCTAGCAAATGCAAGGAGGCACTGATTCTAACTCAGCAAAGCCATAGCAAATTATTTTTGAGAACAGGGTAGCAGTCAGAAAATGTTTCATTAGCTAGCCTGGATCAACGCCCATGAGGTGGGCCTGATGGGTTGAAAGGAAGCAGATTATATACGTTGTTTTCTATTGTGCTCTGCTTTTTTTTCTTGTTTGTTTGTTTTGTTTTAATATGCTCCTGAGTACGGTAGTTATCAGTCATCTGGAGGAAGATGCTGTGTAGACCACACTACTGTTAGATGGGTGTTCAACCAGCTAACAGAATATAACCAGAGTGGTAATCCCAAGACCAGGTCAATATGACCCAGAAGGCAGAAAAAGGCAAGGTTTATGAGTATTGGGCTGAGTCCATTCTTGCTTAAATGCTTCAGGAATGATTTTCATGATGGAAAATAGAGATAGGAGAGGAAACTCATTTAACTTGCCAAACATGAGATATAGCTGGGCTGGCTACATGCAAGCAGGGCAGAAAAACATTTAGGGATTGTAACGCACTTTAAAAATGAGCTAGCAGCATAGCTCTAAAGTGAAGAAATCATGTGTTCTGTTAAAATATTGAAAAGACTTTTACTGGGAAAGAAAATAAGGTTTAAGCTAGTAGCTTTAAGCTGATGCCCACGAGTTGTATGGGTTAACAGAACATAAAGGGCATGCAGAGAGGACCCCCTGTTTCTCTACGCCTGATCTGATTTCACCAAGTTTATGTCAGAATGTTCTGAAGCTTCCCTCTCAGAACATTCTGATGGGCCAGTTAGGCACTGGCCATCTCCCTCAGCCTGGGTTAAGGTGGGGATCTACACAGTGGTTCAGTGTTGCTTTGTACTGAAGACATTCCTGCAATAAAAGTTACCTTTCTGGAAACATTTGGAAGAGTGAAATGCCGCATCTCCAATTTCTAGCAATATATTCGAATGCCTGCCATCATTTGGCCTGGAAGCTTAAGTAGGAAGACCACTTGGAGCCAGACTTCAGAGTGATCTGTCTCTAAGGAATGACTTTCATATTGGACTGTTTAGCTTCGCAATTCTTGTTAAGCTACTGTGAATTCTCAGCATTAATCTGCAGAAAGACTTTATTGTCTACATCAAACCCTTATAAGGCTCTGTTTCTGCTCTTATTTCAGAATCTCCTTTCCAAAAGCCTAGACGCAGACAGAGGCAAACCGAGAAATCCAGACAGTGCACCAATGGGTTAAATCCTATGTCAAGGGTACAACCATAACGTATTATAAGCTTTTCATCACATAATACATCACTCAGGGAAAAAAAAATATTTGGAGCCGCTTCTCTTATTCATCTTCCCAGTGTGAAATGAACACATCTCTGGTATTTGTGTCTTTCTGCTTCAATTAAAGTGGTCATGCTTACTCCTTTGGGAAGCTATTAAGGATTTTTTTTAACCTTGTTGTTTCACTGCTAATATTCAGTTTCTCTTCTTGATCTCCCCTTTGCAATACATCTTTAAATTTTTAAAAAATTCTCTATTTAGTTTTGTTTCTCAGCACAAAATATAGTTTAAGCTGCCTTTTGATGAGATGGCTGCTGATAAGATATAACTTGTTTAATGAACATCAACAAATGTTTATTGTCTCCTGTGTGCTAGATACATTGGATAGGTGGGAGTGGGCAAAAGAAATATGAGGTAGCTCATGTTCCTAGTGGGGCTTCCTAGGTGGCTCAGCAGTAAAGAATCTGCCTGCCAATGGAGGAGACGAAAGAGATGTAGGTTCGACCCCGGGTCAGGAAGATTCCCTGGTGAAGGAAATGGCAACCCATTCCAGTATTCTTGCTTGGAAAATTCTATGGACAGAGGAACCTTGGTGGGCTATAGTTCATGGGGTCGCAAAGATTTGGACACAACTGAGCAACTATGCTCACATGCATATACATTCCTAGTAGGAAGAGAAGATGTCAATACTCCAAACGGCTAGGAAATAATTCATATCACTACAGAGCCAGACACTTGATTTCTGTCTGGCCAAGTAATCAAGAAGTCTAAAATAAAAAGAGCAGCCCTCTTAGTTAAGAAAGTCTTTCTAGAGGGGAGTATAAAACATTTCTTAGCAGAAAAGAGGGGAAAGAATTTGGCATTAAAAAAATGGCCTGAGCATAGAGGAAGGGTCAAGCAACATGGGTGGGGATGTAGATGGAACCCATCTGACAAAACGGACGGACTACTTTGCTGGGAAAGTCAGCTTCTGTCCCTTACCCATGGGTTCCCTGGACTGCAGAGCTGAAGGGCACGTATTTTAGGCAAGGATGCTGGAGTGTCTCTAATGCAGAAAAGTGCAAATGGAAGGAAGAATGTGTGCCTTTATCCAGCAGTGGTGTGCAGGACTCCCTGGAAGAGGAGACAGCAGGGGAAGAGATGTCCATTAGCATTCTTTTCAATCCAGCCTGGAGAAAACAATTACTTGATTCTATGGTAAGAGAGGTAGAGAGACATACCTAACCTGAGGTATATGTAAAGGTGTCATAGAAGAGATGTCATTTAAGTTGGTTTCATGGACATGGTAGAGGAGACAATTCAGGCAGCAAGAATGGCATAGACAAAAGCATGGAGGGGTTGGAAAGTGTGGGGCCATGTGGAGAATAGCTAGAAGTTCAGTTGATGTTCACCCTGGAGGAAGTGAGGCAGGTTTCTCGGTCTGGGGCTCTCCATGTTCTTTCCTTGTTGCAAGAACACTTCTTTCTCATCTGAGAGCTGATCAGTACATTCACTGCCCCGCCCCTCCCACATCTTCAAGACTGCTCAAGCAGGAAGTATCTGATGAATTAATCATTGGCTCTTTGAGGCACTGGAATCTACTATGTTTAGTAGTCGGCAGGACAGTAAATAACAAGAGTCCTAGGACTTGGGGCTTGACCTTCTCCCACTTCTGGGACCTCTTATTCTTAGTCTATAAACCAAAGGCTTGCATGTTTACCTTCACCTGCCTCCTGAATTCATGAGCACTCTCTCCCTTTCTCTTTACCCATGTGTGTGGATAAGGATGGAGGAGAAGAGGAAGAAAGGGTAAAATCCTCTATGATCTGAGAAGACATTGTGAAAGTACTGGACCTGTGGAAGAACTACATGAAACCTTTACAAACAAAGTAAATCTAGCTTTTAAATGTCATCTTTCAGCACAATATGGATTCCTACCTCAATTCTAACAACCTGTAAATTGTCACTATCCCCCTAAACCAAAATCCATCATTTTTTTTTAATATGAAGGATCTGATTAGTCTCATTTTATTGTACATTAAAAAAACTTGAAACCAGGTTTGTCCTAACAATGGCCTGTCATATTACAAAGCTATAGTCATTAAATAGTGAGATACTGGAGTCAAATCAGATAAATAGATCAATCAAAAAGACAGAGCCTATAAACCCAGCCACGCGTTGCATTGGAGGGTGCTGTGCTTAGTTACTCAGTGGTGTCCGACTCTTTGTGACTACATGGATTGCAGCCTACCAGGCTCTTCTGTTCATGGGGATTCTCCAGGCAAGAATACTGGAGTGGGTTTCCATGCCCTCCTCCAGCAGGTCTTCCCAACCCAGGGATTGAACCCAGGTCTCCCACATTGCAGGCGGATTCTTTACCACCTTAGCCACCAGGGAAGTCCATTGTATTGGAGATAACATTGCAAATCAATGAAGAAAGGGTATAGACTGGACCCACTCCATGGGGAAAAAAAAATAAGAGCTCTACTTTATACCATATGCATAATTTGCATATGGTATAAAGTACAAGATTAAAGGCTTAAAATGTAAATCACATAGCTTTAAGCCTATGTGGAAAACAATTTTTTTTCTTGGGTTAGGAAAGACTTTCTTTATCAAGATACAAAAAACACACACTATAGAGAAAAATGTACTTAAATTTGATTATAGAAAAATTCCATATAAAATACTTTCATATGGCAACAAACAAATAAAACCCACTATAAATAAAGTTAAAATACAATTGAACAGAACAAATGACACTTTTAATTGAGATATAATTAATGTATTAATATAACATTTTATTAGTTTCAGGTGTTCAACCTTTTAAGCTTGTATATAAACGATCATCATAATAAGTCTAGTTAGCATCCATTAGCACATTTGGTTACAATTTTTTTTCTTGAGATGGGAATTTTAAGATCTACTGGATTAGCACCTTTCAAATATACCATACAGTATTGTTAACTATAGTCACCATGCTGTATGTTATAGCAGTATGACTTATTTGTTTTATAACTAGAAGTTTGTAACTTCTGACCACCTTGACACTTTTTTCTTTAATAAATAAATGGTGATAAAACAAGAGGGAAAAGGGCTGTTAGAAACTAAGAGATTTAAGAGATGTAGCAACAAAATGAAATGTGTGGACCTCGTTTGAATTCTGATTCAAAGAAACCAAATGTATTATAGAAAGATGTGAGTGGGTTGGTTGGGGGAAACTGTATCCTGACTGGTGATTAAATGATCATAAAAAAGTATTGTAAATGTTTATGGCATGATAACGAGGCTGTGGTTACTTTTTTAAAAATCCATGTATCTTAGAGATTACTTTGAAATATTTATGAATGAAGTGATACAGTGCTAGCATTCACTTTAAAATAATCCAACAGATATGAGAAAGAGAATGGAGGTGGGTGTATAGATAAAAGATTTGCCATATGTTCTTTTCTTATAGTTTTATTGAGACATAATTGACATATAGCACTGTGGATATGTTCTTAATTGCTAAAGCTGGATGAAGGGTATATGAGAGCTCATTACATTCTTTTCTTTTATTCACATTTGACATTTTCCATAAAGATTTCTTAAAAATACAAGCAATGGATTTGGAACCATGCCTAGCCTATAATAAACACTCGGTAAGTGTTACCTGTTATTATTCTAATAATCTTTAAACAAGACGAATGACACATTTCTGGTAGAAGTGTGATTTGGCATGGCCTCTACAGAGGATAATTTGGTAATACCTATTAAAAATTCTAAAACACTTAGCTTTAAATAATGCTTTCACTTCTGACAATTTGTACATGTGCATGCTCAGATTCTTAGTCATGTCTAACTCTGTGACCTCATGAACTGTAGCCCACCACTCTCCTCTGTCCATGGAATTTTCCAGGCAAGAATACTAGGGTGGGTTGCCATTTCCTATTCCAGAGGATCTTCCCAACCCAGGGATGGAACGCACATCTTTTGTGTCTCCTACATTGGCAGGCAGATTCTTTACCACTGTTCCATCCATCTGTACAGATATGAGATAATATACATATATAAAAGGAGCCATTGAAACACAATTTTTAATAATAAAAACGGGAAGCAGCATAAAGGTCAGTCAGTAGGAAACTAGTTAAATAAATTTTGGTCCATCAATAAAATAAAAGACTGCAGCCAAAAATAAATAAATGGAAAAGAGAAGAAATATAAACTGATTTAGGATGATCTCTCAGATAGCTTTAAGTGAAGAAAAGCAAGATACAGAATGAATGGATAGTATACTATTTTATGAATTTATAAAAAGTAATTGTAGAGGAAACTATAAACTTATTTTTGCATATGCATAGAACTCTTTGGAAGGGTACACTAGAACATTACTTTTCTTCAAGAAAGTAAAATGAATGGAGAGAGGGTAATAGACCTAGAAAAATGCTTTTCATTATATATGCTTGTAACTCTTTAGGTTTTACCATGTATATACATTACCAATTCAAAAATAAGAAATGAAGATTTTTTAACAGATGTGTATAATTTGCAAAAGATTACTATCCAAGGTAAATGTGAACCCTTACAAAGTATTAATAATAATAAAAATACAATAATCTAATAAAAATAAGTAAAGAATATGATAAAGGAAGACTGCTATTGCCAATAAACCTGTGAAAAGATCATTTAATTTACTAATAGTCATGGAAATGAGAAATAAAACCAATACTTAGCCATTATTTTTTAACCATTCAATTGGAAAAATATTAAATGTCCTATAATATTATGTATTGTCCAGTATGTATTGGTCCAACCACCTTCTGCTGGTGGAAATAAATGTAAATCAGTGGTCTCTTTCAGAGTCTTTTGGCAGAACCTAAGTAAAATAGAAATCATGCATGTACTAGGCCCATAGATTCTGCTACTGAGTATATTTCCCACAAAAACTGTTGTTTGTGTACAAAGGGACTGGACAAGAATCTTTGCTGCAGCCTGGCAGAAAATAGTGAAAAGCTGGAAAGAATTTAAATATCCATCAATGGTGAACTAGAAATGTGATATATACATAATGGAAAGAGTAAAACAGGTCTACGTACCTCAACATGGATAGATGGCCAAAAACCTAATGCTAAATAGTAGGGCAGGAGTGGGAAGCAAGTTGCAGAAACTATAAATAATGATGTCATTCATTTAACTAGCAAAATACATATAGGAAGTAATACTATATATTGTTGCATGCAAAAATGTATCAGTTCAGTTAAGTTGCTCAGTTGTGTCCAACTCTTTGCAACCCCAGGGACTGTAACACGCCAGACTTCCCTGACCATCACCAACTCCTGGAGCTTGCTCAAACTCATGTCCATCAAGTTGATGATGCCATCCAACCATCTCATCCTCTGTCGTCCCCTTCTCCTCCTGCCTTCAATCTTTCCCAGCATCAGGGTCTTTTCCAGTGAGTCAGTTCTTCACATTAGGTGGCCAAAGGATTGGAGTTTCAACTGTAACATCAGTCCTTCCAATGAATATTCAGGACTGACTTCCTTTAGGATGGACTGGTTGGATCTCCTTGCAGTCCAAGGGACTCTCAAGAGTCTTCTCCACACTACAGTTCAAAAGCATCAGTTCTTTGGTGCTCAGCTTTCTTTATAGTCCAGCTCTCACATCCATACATGACTACTGGAAAAACAATAGCCTTGACTAGATGGACCTTTGTCAGCAAAGTAACGTCTCTGCTTTTTAATATGCTGTCTAGGTTGGTCATAGCTTTTCTTCCTAGGAGTAAGCATCTTTTAATTTCATGGCTGCAGTCACCATCTGCAGTGATTTTGGAGCCCCCCCAAAATAAAGTCTGACACTGTTTTCGTGTTTCTTCATCTATTTGCCAGGGAATGATAGACCAGATGCCATGGACTAGATGCCATGATCTTCGTTTTCTGAATGTTGAGCTTTAAGCCAACTTTTTCACTCTACTGTTTTACTTTCATCAAGAGGCTCATTAGTTCCTCTTCACTTTCTGCCATAAGGGTGGTGTCATCTGCATATCTGAGATGATTGATATTTCTCCCAGCAATCTTGATTTCAGCTTGTGCTTCATCCAATCCAGCATTTCTCATGATGTACTCTGCATATAAGTTAAATAAGCAGGGTGAAATATAGAGCCTTGACATACTCCTTTCCCAATTTGGAACCAGTCTATTGTTCTGTGTACAGTTCTAACTGTTGTTTCTTGGCCTGCATATAGATTTCACAGGAGGCAGGTCAGGTGGTCCGGTATTCCCATCTCTTGAAGAATTTTCCACAGTTTGTGATCATCCACACAGTCAAAGGCCTTGGCATAGTCAATAAAACAGAAGTAGGTAGATGTTTTTCTGGAATTCTTTTGCTTTTTCTATGATCCAACAGATTTTGGCAATTTGATCCTTGGGTCCTCTGCCTTTTCTAAATCCAGTTTGAACATCTGGAAGTTCACAGTTCACATACTGTTGAAGCCTGGCTTGGAGAATTTTGAGCATTACTTTGCTAGTGTGTGAGATGAGTGCAATTGTATGGTAGTTTGAGCATTCTTTGGCATTGACTTTTTGGGGGATTGGAATGAAAACTGACCTTTTCCAGTCCTGTGGCCACTGCTGAGTTTCCCAGATTTGCTGTCATATTGAGTGCAGCACTTTCACAGCATCATCTTTCAGGATTTGAAATAGCTCAACTGGAATTCCATCACCTCCACTAGCTTTGTTCATAGTGATGCTTCCTAAAGCCTATTTGACTGCATTCCAGGATGTTGAGCTTCCCTGATAGCTCAGTTGGTAAAGAATCCACCTGCAATGCAGGAGACCCTGGTTTGATTTCGGGGTTGGGAAGGTATCCTAGAGAAGGGCTAGGCTACCCACTTCAGTATTCTGGTCTGGAGAATTCCATGGACTGTATAGTCCATGGGGTCACAAAGAGTCAGACATGACTGAGCAACTTTCACTTTTCACTTCACTTTCCAGGATGTCAGCCTCTAGGTGAGTGATCACACCATTGTGGTTATCTAGGTAATGAAGATCTTTTTTGTATAGTTCTGTGTATTATTCACACCTCTTCTTAATATCTTCTGCTTCTGTTAGGTTCATGCCATTTCTCTCCTTTATTGAGCCCATCATGCATGAAATGTTCCCTTGATATCTCTAATTTTCCTGAAGAGATCTCTAGTCTTTCCCATTCTATTGTTTTCCTCTGTTTCTTTGCAATGATCACTGAGGAAGATTTTCTTATCTCTCCTTGCTATTCTTTGGAACTCTGTGTTCAAATGGTTGTATCTTTCCTTTTCTCCTCTGCCTTTAGCTTCTCTTCTTTTCTCAGCTATTCATAAGGCCTGCTCAGACAACCATTTTGCCTTTTTGCATTTCTTTTTCTTGGGGATGGTCTTGATCACTGCCTTCTGAATAATGTCACAAACCTCCATCCATAGTTCTTCAGGCACTCTGTCCATCAGATATAATCCATTGAATCTATTTCTCACTTCCACTGTATAATCGTAAGGGATTTGATTTAGGTCATACCCTAATGGTCTAGTGGTTTTCCCTACTTTCTTCAATTTAAGTCTGAATTTGGTGATAAGGAGTTCATGATCTGAGCCATGTCAGCTCCTGGTCTTATTTTTGCTGACTGTATAGAGCTTCTTCATCTTTGTCTGCAGAGAATACAATCAATTCGATTTGGGTATTGGCCATCTGGTGATGTCCATGTGTAGAGTCTTCTCTTGTGTTGTTGGAAGAGGGTGTTAGCTATGATCAGTGAGTTCTCTTGGCACAACTCTGTTAGCCTTTGCCCTGCTTAATTTTGCACTCTAAGGCCAAGTTTGCCTGTTACTCCAGGTATCTCTTAACTTCCTACTTTTACTTTCTAGTCCCCTATGGTGAAAAAGACATCTCTTTTGGATATTAGTTCCAGAAAGTCTTGTAGATCTTCATGCTGCTAAGTCACTTCAGTCACGTCCAACTCTGTATGACCCCATAGATGGCAGCCCACAAGGCTCCCCTGTCCCTGGGATTCTCCAAGCAAGAACACTGGAGTGAGTTGCCATTTCCTTCTCCAATGCATGAAAGTAAAAAGTGAAAGTGAAGTTGCTCAGTCGTGTCTGACTCTTAGCGACCCCATGGACTGCAGCCTACCAGGCTCCTCTGTCCATGGGATTTTCTAGGTAAGAGTACTGGAGTGTGGTGTCACTGCCTTTTCCTAAGAGAAGTCTTCATAGAACCATTCAATTACAGCTTCCTCAGCATTACTGATAGGGGCATCAGTTCATTTCAGTTCAGTTCAGTCACTCACTCAGTCATGTCCAACTGTTTGCAACCCCATGAATCACAGCACACCAGGCCTCCTCGTCCATCATCATCTCCCAGAGTTCACTCAAACTCATGTCCATCGAGTCGGTGATGCCATCCAGCCATCTCATTCTCTGTTGTCCCCTTTTCCTCTTGCCCCCAATCCCTGAGCATCAGAGTCTTTTCCAATGAGTCAGCTCTTCACATGAGGTGGCCAAAGTACTGAAGTTTCAGCTTCAGCATCATTCCTTCCAAAGAAATCCCAGGGCTGATCTCCTTCAGAATGGACTGGTTGGATCTCCTTGCAGTCCAAGGGACTCTCAAGAATCTTCCAACACCATAGTTCAAAAGTATCAATTCTTCGGCACTCAGCTTTCTTCACAGTCCAACTCTTACATCCATACATGACCAGTGGAAAAACCATAGCCTTGACTAGACGGAACTTTGTTGGCAAAGTAATGTCTCTGCTTTTGAATATGCTGTCTAGGTTGGTCATAACTTTTCTTCCAAGGAGTAAGCGTCTTTTAATTTCATGGCTGCAGTCACCATCTGCAGTGATTTTGGATAAGGGCATAGACTTGGACTATTGTGATATTGAATAGTCCTTGGAAACGAACAGAGATCATTCTGTCATTTTTGAGACTGCACCCAAGTACTGCATTTCAGACTCTTTTGTTGACCATGAGGGCTACTCCATTTCTTCTAAGGGATTCTTGCCCACCATAGTAGATATAACAGTCATCTGAATTAAATTCACCCATTCCAGTCCATTATAGTTCACTGATTCCTAAAATGTGTATGTTCAGTCTTGCCATCTCCTGTTTGACCACTTCTTTTTTTTTCTTTATTATTATTATTATTTTTTTTTACTTTACAATGTTGTATTGGTTTTGCCATACATCAACATGAATCCACCATGGGTGTACATGTGCTCCCAATCCTGAACCCCTCTCCCTCCTCCCTCCCTGTACCATCCCTCTGGGTCATCCCAGTGCACCAGCCCCAAGTGTCCTGTATCCTGCATTGAACCTAGACTGGTGATTCGTTTCTTATATGATATTATACATGTTTCAATGCCATTCTCCCAAATCATCCCACCCTCTCCCTCTCCCACAGAGTCCAAAAGACTGTACTATACATCTGTGTCTCTTTTGCTGTCTCGCATACAGGGTTATCATTCCCATCTTTCTAAATTCCATATATATGCGTTAGTGTACTGTATTGGTGTTTTTCTTTCTGGCTTACTTCACTCTGTATAATCGGCTCCAGTTTCATCCACCTCATTAGAACTGATTCAAATGTATTCTTTTTAATGGCTGAGTAATACTCCATTGTGTATATGTACCATAGCTTTCTTATCCACTCATCTGCTGATGGACATCTAGGTTGCTTCCATGTCCTGGCTATTATAAACAGTGCTGCGATGAACACTGGGGTACATGTGTCTCTTTCAATTCTGGTTTCCTGGGTGTGTATGCCCAGCAGTGGGATTGCTGGGTCATCACCCTTATGGCAGAAAGTGAAGAGGAACTAAAAAGCCTCTTGATGAAAGTGAAAGAGGAAAGCAAAAAAGTTGGCTTAAAGCTCAACATTCAGAAAACGAAGATCATGGCATCCGGTACCATCACTCCATGGGAAATAGATGGGGAAACAGTGGAAACAGTGTCAGACTTTGTTTTCTTGGGCTCCAAAATCACTGCAGATGGTGACTGTAGCCATGAAATTAAAAGACGCTTACTCCTTGGAAGACAAGTTATAACCAACCTAGATAGTATATTCAAAAGCAGAGACATTAGTTTGCTGACTAAGTCTGTCTAGTCAAGGCTATGGTTTTTCCTGTGGTCATGTATGGATGTGAGAGTTGGACTGTGAAGAAGGCAGAGCGCCGAAGAATTGATGCTTTTGAACTGTGGTGT
The DNA here is from genome assembly GCF_023091745.1 of Budorcas taxicolor. Lineage (NCBI taxonomy): Eukaryota > Metazoa > Chordata > Mammalia > Artiodactyla > Bovidae > Budorcas > Budorcas taxicolor. Next base: position 64,386,007 of record NC_068911.1, read on the forward strand.
TGGAGAAGACTCTTGAGAGTCCCTTGGACTGCAAGGAGATCCAACCAGTCCATTCTGAAAGGGATCAACCCTGGGATTTCCTTGGAAGGAATGATGCTAAAGCTGAAGCTCCAGTACTTCACTCATGCGAAGAGTTGACTCATTGGAAAAGACTCTGATGCTGGGAGGGATTGGGGGCAGGAGGAGAAGGGGATGACTGAGGATGAGATGGCTGGAAGGCATCACTGACTCGATGGACGTGAGTCTGAGTGAGCTCCGGGAGTTGGTGATGGACAGGGAGGCCTGGCGTGCTGCGGTTCATGGGGCTGCAAAGAGTCAGACATGACTGAGCGACTGAACTGAACTGAAGGCAATTCTATTTCCAGTTTTTAAGGAATCTCCACCCTGTTCCCCATAGTGGCTGTACTAGTTTCCATTCCCACCAACAGTGTAAGAGGGTTCCCTTTTCTCCACACCCTTTCCAGCATTTATTGCTTGTAGACTTTTGGATTGCAGCCATTCTGACTGGTGTGAAATGGTACCTCATTGTGATTTTGATTTGCATTTCTCTGATAATGAGTGATGTTGAGCATCTTTTCACTTCTAATTTACCTTGATCAAGGACCTTACATTCCAGGTTCCTATGCAATATTGTTCTTTACAGCATCGGAATTTTCTTCCATCATCAGTCACATCCACAACTGAGTGTTGATTTCACTTTGGCTCCATCCGTTCATTCTTTCTGGAGTAATTTCTCCACTGATCTCCAGTAGCATAGTGGGCACCTACCAACCTGGGGAGTTTATCTTTCAGTGTCATATCTTTTTGCCTTTTCATACTGTTCATGGGGTTATCAAGGCAAGAGTACTGAAGTGGTTTGCCATTCCCTTCTTCAGTGGACCACATTTTGTCAGAACTCTCCACCACACATCTTGGGTGGCCCCACACGACCTGGCTCATAGTTTCATTGAGTGAGGCAAGGCTGTGGTGCATGTGATCAGTTTGATTAGTTTTCTGTGGCTGTGGTTTTCATTCTGTCAGCCCTCTGATGGATGAGGATGTATATGTTTTATATGTATAAAACATATATTTTTAATAGACTGTAAAGATCCACACCCAACTCATGAAAGTGGTTTTGTTTCTATGGATGCGGGTATGGGAGGAGCATACTGGCTAAAGAGGATGGAATTTGGAATCTGAAACATATTATTTCTTAAAAAAACAAACAAACCTGGAGAAAAGTATGACCAGATGTTAACAGTTGTTAACTCTGGGAAGGGTGAGTGTGAGAGTTTAACTTTTCTGTGTCTTTTAAATTTCCCAAGAAAAGGCGGTGGGGTGGGAGAAAAGTCTGTCAGGGGGAAAGAATTGTATAGATTTCCCTTTGAGCTTTGACAGACTGTAGCAATGTGCACTTCCCTTTGTGAAAGGAAGAAAAACTGAGTGGATGCTGGACTTTCCCTGGAAAAAGCTCTTTCTGATGACAGGCTGTTTCCCTTCTCTTGACTTCTCACTGCAACCTGCACCACAGAGCACTCCTCGGAGACAGGCAGCTGCTTTTAACACGGAGAGGTGAAGGCTCAGTTTGCCCACATGGAATGGTGTTTGTGAAAAACAAGTAATTTTTATGAACATGATTTGTACGTTTTAAATTCAACTCAACAACTCTGTTGTGTGTATTATCATTTAGTATATAGTACTGGAAAACTCACTGTGTCATGGGGAATAAATAACAGAAAATGGCTGAAGATGTGAAACCCAAATCCCCAAAGATCATATACATTTTAAGTGAGGTTCTGAGAGAGTGAGAAATTGTCCCAAATTTTCCAAAACAAAAAATTGCCAAAGATTATTCAGAAATTTTTCATAGAAGAAGACATTTCAGACAATGTGATATTGACAGATCAGTAGACACAGTTGGTGTAAAAAGGTCTATTTACACGGGTTCCTTCTACTGTACCTCTAAATAGGACTGACTTTGAACAGGGGGAAAATGACACCCCCAGCAATGTGGATGGGGAGTGGGTACAATTGGGGTGTCAGGGTAGAAAGGCTATTGTCTGGACCCATCACTGATGTTATGCTTGAGCCCAGGTGTGAACATGAAAAGTATAGAGCCTTCTTGAAAGAGGATATTTTGAGGTTAGCAGGCAACAAATAACACCTTTAAAAAAAAAGATTTTAATAAAGATAGTAGTAGTTTATTGCACCAGTTGGTGGCCGCTATGCTCTGCTATGCTCTTCCCAGTTGGCCCAGTGGTAAAGAATCTGCCTACCATTGCAGGAGACACAGGTTCTATCCCTGAGTTGGGAAGATCCCCTGGAGAAGGAAATGGCAACCCACTCCAGTACTCCTGCCTGGGAAATCCCACGGACAGAGGAGCCTGGGAGACTACAAGTTCATGGAATAGCAAAGAGTCGGACACAAGTGAACGAGCACAGGCATGGTACTGGGCTGTCCTTCCGTCAATGACAATGGCAGAGCCGCACATCAGTTCAGCAGGCAGGAATGAGACGGACTTGTTTTGACACCATTGTTTCTGTGAAAGAGAAAGGAACCAGACTGGCGAAGATAGTCATCAATTGGCAGACTTGCTTAAAAATAACAGCAGCCCCAGTGTGGCTCATTCGGGAGAGGTGAAAGTTTGACTAAGCCCTGGGGCTCATCAGGAAATGTTAGCCCAGCTCTTCCTCCTTTAGCTTGGGCAACATCTGGTCTCATTTCCATGCCTTTTGTGTACCCAGTTGAAGGGAAACTCACTCCCGTCTACAAATCACTTAACCTCTTACGATGTCTGATGCTAAAAAAATAGTATGTTAGCAACCATAGGGATTCTAATTTGTGGAGAGAAGTATTTGTTTTTTACTTAAGCCCTGATTTATTGTCTTTGGTTGTTTAGGGTAGGGGGTGGCTGATTTTTAACAGGAAGATAAACTTGCAGATGGAAATTCTTTTAAGCCATAAATACCACTAACTTGCCTGGTCCAGGGAAGTTCAAATAAAGACACTGGGATTTAGCGGCCCCTAAAATGTTTTCCTTCTTTTCTCATTGGCCAAGAGAAAGACATGTCCCACCATCAGCAGTATAGGCGCCAGACCCTGACCCAGGCCTGGATACTAAACCATTCAGAGCTCCTCTTGCTAAGAAAGGAGGCAGAAGGTGACAAATTAGCCTATGCCAGTTAACCTCCAAAGGGGAAGCATAACTTTACACAGCAAGCTCTGATTGTTTCCTTATCTGCGTTCTTTAGTATAAACACTGTCCTTCTTGAGTGACACTCCACCCCACCCCACCCCCATTCTCCTAGCAGGCTCTAGGGTTTAATTCTGAGTCATTAGCTAAATTCGCCTCCTTTGCTCTGCTCCCTAATACTGTTTTTATCTCCCCCTTGGTCTTTTGCGGATCCTGGAAGATATCCACTCCTAGGGTGGGTGCAGTGTCTTATTTATTCCTGGCGTTGACCGCTATGTGGAGCAGAGCCCCTACCACTGAGTAGGTGAGCAGCAGATGCTTGTCCATTGGCCAATTCTGTAGTCTTAGTGCCGGGTACACACTGAATCCCTGGGGGAGCCACAAACAACAAACAGGAAGTGCTGCTCTGGCCTCACAGACCAACTGAATCCTGATCTCTGGGTGTGCAGTCCCACCCCTGGCACATTTGGAAGCCTCCACAGGTGATTCTGGTGTCTGAAGAAGGTTGACAAGTACTGAGTTAATTAACTTGGCTTCACTCAGTATGTTCTGTCTACTTCCAGGTTTGGAAGAAACCTGCTTGAATGCATTCAAGAAATCGTTATTGCAGCGCCCAGGCTTCTCACTGCAGCGGCTTCTCTTGTTGCAGAGCCCTGGCTCGAGGTGCTCAGGCCTTAGTACGCTGCGGCATGGAGCCTTAGTAGTCACGGTGCACCGGCTCAGTTGCTCAGTGGCGTGTGAGAACTTTTCAGGACCAGGGATTGAGCCCGTGTCCCCTGCTTTGGCACAAGGATTCTTAACCACTGGATCACCAGAGAAGCCCCAAGGTTAATATGTTATTATTGAAAGTTAACAGCAGCTCTGCAGCCGTCCTAGGTGTAGCAATATGGAAATCCTTATAATTTCCAGACCACCTCCCTGGATCAGGCCTCTGCTCCCTTCCCTTCACCTTTGGAATTCTTGTTACCTGTCTCCAGCTGTCTGAATCCTATCAGTCCCAAAGGGCTATCTCCAGAAGCACTTCCTCTCTGACGTAGCATAAAAATCTCCCTTTAAGGCAGGGGCTCTCAAACTTTAGCAGCTATCTCATTCACCTGGAGGACTTCTTAAAATGCTGATTCCTAGGCCCAGCCCTGAAGATCCTAATTCAGTAGATCTAGGGTGGGAGTCAAGAATTTACACTTCCAACCAGTTTCCAGGTACCACTGATCTCACTTTTCACACTTTAAGTGGTGCTGTTCTAGGGCCCTGAACATCTTACAACTTCTACTGTAGTTATTTGAGTATAAATTTCTTTTTCAAGGGAACCAAGTTCTTAGCGGAAAGGCCAGCATCTATTAATACTTTCCCTTCTACCCAGAGGAGGAGCCCTTGGACTGGGCCTTGAAGGAGCGCAGGGTTGGGAGCCCTGCAGCGAGGAACCTGGGACCAGGAACAGGAGGTGGCGTGGTCATGAGACAGTGAGTGGATGGGACATGAAGGCACAGGGCGAGCCTTTAGTGACGGGTTAGGTTGCATTTTGAGAGGTGGGTATGAGGGAGATCCTTGAAAAGCAGGCAGAAGACTGTTCATTTGAGCCTCTAACCTGCAAGAGCCAAGGGCTGAACTGCACGGTGTCATGACAAGATCCCATCCTGTTACCAGAGCTGTGTGGGGCTCTGACTTACTCTTGGCATTCCCGACTGTAGGTGCATATCCTAGATGTGCCATAGACATTTTGCTCTTCTAGCTCCCAGAGTCTGTTGTTCTGCTGATGACTCTTGTCCACGAGAACCCAACTGCAGCTCTGGGTATGTGAGCTGATCCTGGAACCTGGACTGAACCAGAGCCTTGAGGTCACTGAGCCTGGTACCTCCTCCCGCAAATTCTGGCTCATTCCTTCTCTGAACACCACTTGTGCTGCTTTGTTTGAAAGTGGCTTGACCAAGAAGCCAGAAGCATCATTGCCTCTAGATACTGTCTTTTTTTTCTTTTCACTTTCAGCATACGCTTGCTTTAAGGAGATAATCATGAGAGACAGGAGGAGATGGAAGCCTGGAGGCAACAGGTCTGGTCTCAGTGAGAAGTCCTTGGTGCCATTCTGCAGGTCTACACTGCCTGCTTCACAGAGTACTGACGAGGTTAAAAAATTAATGTCTGTGAATGTACTTTGTAAGCTTTAAAGCGCTGCAGGAATATAATTAATTATGTTTATAATTGCAGGTAATGTAATTATAATTATAATTACTTTGTGGGTAGAAGTGGAATAGGTCTATCCCATACCCATTTGCTAGTAAAATATCCTTGGTCGATATCCTTGGTGAAGTCATCTAGTTGTAGATTTGAGCTTGACTCACTCCCTCTGACTATATTTTCAATATTGGGGATATATGTAAGACCTTGGCTCAAGGACTCTTGGCTGTGCTTTAGAAAAGGGGAACAAATGCATGGAGTGAAGCTGGGAGACCTAGTATATTGGTAGTAATATTCTTTGGCACTTATCTATCAGGTAGATAAGGTTAAGGCAAATTATTTATGAATTTACATACATGTATGTGTATGTGAAGTAAAAGTCACTAAGTCGTGTCCGATTCTTTGTGACCCCATGGACCGTAGCCTGCCAGGCTTCTTTGTCCGTGGAATTCTCCAGGCCAGAATACTGGAGTGGGTAGCCGTTCCCTTCTCTAGGGTATCTTCCCAACTCAGGGATTGAACCCAGGTCTCCTGCATTGCAGATGATTCTTTACCATCTGAGCCACGAGGGAAGCCGTTGTGTATATAGATATAGATATATAAAATGATGCTCACCAGTATCCTATAGTTAAATATAAAAACACACATGTAATTTGTATAACTGATATACATTAATAATTACTCTAAGTGGCAGTTATTTCCAGGAATCCACTAGAATCCAATACAATCTAAAATGATCCCACTACTGCTAAATTGTAAGTCTGCTCTATCAAGCAATGTTTATCAATACTAAGCTGAAAAATGTCCTGTTATAGTATTTTTTTTTGTTCAGCAAAACCATATGCTTGATAGAAGTGCCAAGTAATTTACTTCCTTCTGTTAACATCATAATCTTAAAAAATAATGGTGTTTGAGCCCATGTTCTGGAGCAATGGGTGTGTTTGTGCCCCCGAGATATATACCAAAGCTAGGAATTCTCAAGAGTTTATTACAGAAATCTGTACTGCTGCAAGTGAGACTACTAGGACTATTGTCTGACTTTTCCCCATTTGAAAGATCAGTATAATGGCAACATATTTAACACGGAAGATGCTTCTCTTTCATGAGAAGCGTGTCACTTCTTGACATGGCAAAATTCTACCCAGGAATCTAAATTGTATTTCTTTGGAGTCTCTGACCTTCTGCCTTTGTTCCTGCGCACTGTTAATTGTTGTTAATTTCTAACACCTCATTAATTATTTCCATTAAAGATGTGGGAGCGGGAAATGCCCTTCATTAATGGATGGTCACACAACTAAACCAATAATGATTTTTAAAAGTGTGTTCCTTTAAAAGTGAAGAGTGAATTTGAGGCATTTGCGTTAGAGTGGGTTTGCTTCTGATGGCTGGACAATAACACTCTTAAACTCTGCCGCTGGCTGTGTGGGTGGAGACACCAAAAGGACGCAGTTCTGGCTGAAGAAGACTCCGAGTCTCCTTTCGCTTCCTTAATGACTGTAACGTTTAGCCTCTAGTGCAGAATGTACTTTTCAGAGAACTCTTTACAGCTTTTTCTTGCTTTGCGAAAGAAGCCTAGAGGTGAAACAGTTTCCTCCAATGTCATAGACCAAGTCAGTCGCACAATTAGTACCTAACGTGGAGTTGCTGACTCCCACTCCTCTTCAGCCCACCAGACCATGCCGGGAGGTCAGCACTGGGGCTATGATGACTTCCACTCCCACCTGAGGCTTTCCCAGAGATGGAGCCAAGGCCATTTCGCTGACCTTGGGCTGCCAATCTTAGAAAAACTCCTGGGACTGACATTTAGTGTTGAGATCTTTATTTAGCACCTATCTTGAAAGCCCAGACAGAAGATCCTTCCCACTCCCAATAATTTTTAGGAATGTTGAGAATCAAACATTATAATGGAAAAGAAGGATTGAATATGGTCTGTAGGTTTGACCAACCAGTGGAAAATTGTAGGGCATGGACAAAAGATTTGGGAAAGTGGATAAAACACTGTCTTATATGTGGGGATTTCAACAGTGAAATCTGGGCAGCTGGATTTTATAGCTAAAAGTAGATTCATTGCAGGGATAATATTTTGAACTTAAGAGTGGATATAATTCTTCTAGTTGAACCCTTTGTTTTGCTAATAAGACAATGGAGATGTGAGAGGACCTGGAAACCCCTTACTGTGAATGAGGGAAATGTGAGAACAGGTTACTTAGGGGTTTTTATGGCTTCCAATTTTGATTGTGCTTTTCATCTGGACTGTGACCTCAAGAGCAAGGGGAGACAGCTTTCTCCTCTTTTTCCTTCTCTCTCCCTCTCTCTTCTGTGCTAGCATACTGGGGAGATGGGAGGGAACAACTTTCTGCTTCCTGGAATAGACTGAAAACTATACCAGACAACTTAGGGTGTCAGATGACATCATGGACGAAAGGTGAGGTTGGAAGTCTAAACAACAGGCTGTTCTCTAAAGGAGAAACCATTTAACTTCAGGCCCCTCTTCCTTCTCTTCTGTAAAATGAGGCACTTATATTTCAAGTCTTAAGTTTTATTGGGCAACTGGATTCTAAGGGCTGTTGCTGTTCAGTTGCCCAGTCATGTCTGACTCTTTGCAACTCCTTGGACTGCAGGATGCCAGACCTTCCTGTCCCTCACCATCTCCTGGAGTTTGCCCAAGTTCATGTCCATTGCATCAGTGATGCCATCCAGCCATCTCGTCCTCTAACACCTTCTACTCCTTCTGCCCTCACTTATATTTCAAGTGTTACAGCTTATCAGGCAGTTGGATTCTAAGGTCTAAATTCCCCTATTATTTCTTCCTGTTGTTTAGACAGTATCTTTTAATTGCTCTGCAATAGTCTATGGATGCCACAAAATCCCACATTTAATTTATCCCTTCTGTAAATGGTCATGTAAGTTGTCAGCAAGTTTTTTTTTTCTCTTTAGAAGTCATGCTGCGATAAACATTTTTGTACAAATATCTTTACAGATATATAAAAAATTTTTTCCACAGTTTCCATTTTTTTCAAATACTTCCAAATTAACCTCCAAAGTAACTATTATAATTTTCCAGTTTCACTCCTCCTACCTCTATTCCCAAAAACAATTACATGGGTTTTTACCATGGGTTTTTACCATCTTACCATCTGCAGTCAGCTGACAGGATCCAAGTTCTTATTCTAAGGGATGTAGGTCCCCTCATCTCTGTTCCCGCAAAATCTTTGCTTCCCTTTGCTTTCCTCCAAATCTTCCTCCTCCATCAATTGTGGTGGTCTCTTCTTTGGTAAGAGGTGAAGAGGAAGAGCCTAGCTTATACTCATGTTTGAGCCGTACTCTTTGGCCTCTGCCCTAATAATAATGTCTTTATTATTCACCCAAGAGAGTGAATTTTTGAAATATGCAAATAAGGAAGAAAATGCTTCTTCTCTTTAATGCTGTTTCAGCCCTTCCTTGAGCTAAAGAGCATGAGACATGGCCAACTGCTTGAATAGGAGGAAGGTCAAAGGGGAGAAAAAGAAGTGCAAAAATAATCACATAATATTTAAATTTTCTTTTCTTTCATCACGTATGTGCCTTTAACAAATTGCCTTTATTGAAAAGAATAAAACTACATGAAAGCTGAATTATCTGGGAAGTCTAGTACAGAGGGCCACTGTTACTATAACACTCACCATTTCTGTTTTGGATTATGAGATAGTATTTCATTATTTGCATGTGGGTCTTATATTTAGAATAGGAAGAGAGACGATCCAGAATTAGGTAGACCAGCTAGGTATGTGCCCAGGCAGGGAGAGGAAAAGAGGGAATCCAAGAAACATTTTAAAGGGGAAGAGATTGAATGAAGGGAAGAGCGAGGAGAAGAAGCTCATGATTTTGAGCCAAGGAAAGAAAAATCCTTGTCCCTTTGATAAGAAATGAGAGACAAGTGTAGCTCGAGATGGCAGGTAGAAGTTGATGAGTTAGAATTTGGGTATACAGAATGTGTTCATCTCCAAGAGAAATTTCATCCCAACAGAATTCCTTTTCTTTAAAGCTGCAGCCAACATGCTAACAGCCCTTTTGCGGCATTTTCCATGTGATTCACAGGGATACCCTTTTACTGTGCAGAATGTTCTCTTGCCCACTCCAGTCATCCTCCTGGAGCCTGCCGTCTAGCAGCTTTCTGCTTATTCGGCGCTTTCCATTCCTATCACAATTCCTAGACCTCTGAACTGTGCATGAGTGTGTGAGCCTGTGTGCACGCACAGCACATACAACATGCACACAGATGAGCCCACAGACTGGAGACACTGGATTCATACTCCCCCCAAGGAAGGACTAACTTCCTTTCATGTCCTCAGAATGGGCTTCCTTGAATTTACCAGAGAACATCCTCGAATGGGGGCGGCCCTGCCGCAGTCCTTCCGCACATGTCTGGAAAGTGAATTACTCCCAATTAGGTGAATATTCTACTGAAGGTTCCCACTTGGCAGTCAAATGCCTCCCAGATCCACCTTCTTATTAACCCTCTGGTAATATTGCTATTCCTTGTCCCCTTTGACGTTTTCTCAAAAATATTCAGCAAATTTTATTCCATTTCCCTCCTGTCACCTTCTTTCCACAACAGCAAGGCCATAGATACCTCAGTGCTGACTGTACCCTCAGTTTAGCTAAGCCGGAGGCAAGCAAAACAAGGACATTTCTACCCAGTTTATTTGAAACACTTTGTGAAACAGATTGTTCTGAGTCATCAGTGAAGTCCTGTTTCTAGGACAAAGAATAATTGCTCTGACCTCATAGCTGCTCTTTTCAAGGACTCAGGTTTAAAGGTTATAAAGAGCTATTCAAACTCAATTTTTTCTAGTTCCTCTCTCACATTTTCCACTGCCTTTCAATATATGATGGGAGGCTCATTCATAGTCATAGACCAGTTCAAGTAAAACATGCTCCCATGATTATAAAATGAAAATTCATTCACTCCTTTATTTATGATTTCAACCAAAGGACCCTGACATGCTAGGCACATACACGAGGTACCAAAGGTCAAAGATACCCTGCGAGATACATTCTGGACTGGAACACAGCTACAGCAACTATCATAGCTAAAGTGAAATAAGTGGCCCATCTTTTGTGTTGTTGTCTTCTCTACTTTTCTATCTTTTCCGTATTTCTTTACTTTTCATTCTTTGTCTCTCTAGTTCTCTTTTTTCTCTATTTCCCCATTCTTTTTCACCATCTCATTCTGCCATGTTCTTTTCAAAAGGTGATCTTGTGCTCCGTCTCCCCCACTTGTTTCACAGTACCAATATTTATCAATGGATGAAAGACAAACCACCATTCTTTCCAAATAGGGTCATTTGGCAATCTTTGTCATCTGAGATTTTACCAAAAGGATGGGGGGAAAAATGTGTAAACCACTGAATCAGTGGATAAAACTAATGGAAAAAAATTAAAGATCTTAAGACTTGGAAAGAAAGGCCACATTTTCTGAACAAAAAGTCAGCTCCTGGATTTTTCAGGATTGCCTTGGTTTTATTGTGGTAATAAACAGCTTCCAAATGTCAGTGACTTAATCTAAAAAGAGTTTGCTTCTTGCTGATGTCCACCATGGGTCTGTGGAGGACTCATCTCCACCAAGTCATTTAGGAATCCAGGATACTAGGCCTTCTATCATCTCAACACAGGCTTCCAAGCTCACTTCTGCCCAGGAGGCGAGAGCTGGGGAGTCTTCTGAAAATAAAATGCTTTGGCCCAGAAGTGACACACAGTACCTCCGCTCACAACAAGAGAGCAGGCACACAGCAGTATCCACTGCTAAGGAGCCGAGCTGTGGCAGCCTCCATACGCCTGAGAGCAGAGGAGGCCTGACTCTTTCTGACCCTAGTGGTATCCAGCACAGCACTCGGTCAGCAAGTTTGAAATAAAGACCAAAGGTGATCCCAAATGTCTGGCTGCTGTGCCTGAAAGGCAAGTAGAGAACGAAGAGCCAAGCTGTGTCCTTCAGCAACAGACCTTAGGCCTGTTCCCTCTGGTTGCTGTTTTACAAGCACGTATCTCCGGCTACACAAACTCCTCACCACCTTAGGTAACCTCCTCCACAGATCCTTGTACATGAAGGCAGAATTTTTAATAAACCCATGTGTGTCTTTTTATCCAATAAAGCATCCACCTCAAATTACTAAAAGAATTCATCCTTGAGGTTGAATATTCCTTTTAATTTACCTCTTTAATTAAGGTGTGGGGTTTGTGAGACTTGAACCACTAAGAAGCGTAAGCATTCTAAGACTGGGAGGATGTCCCTTGCCTGTGACCATGTGATGGAGTGAGGCTGCCAGGGAGCCAGGCTGTCAAGAATAATGAGACAGCTTCATCTATTGTGGCCACCAACCTGAGTACGTAACTGAGTGTATCACTTCCCTCAGATTCAGTCTCTCAAAGTGAAATTAACTTTAAGGTATATGCAACTGTAAAATCTTTTTGGATGGTTTTATGTAATGATCCAGGAGTTTGCAGATAAGTGACTATTGAGTAGCTATAAACTAGAGTTTGCATATACTTTTGAACTTCCTGGAATGTCGAAGATCAAGGTCCTTAAAATCATCCATGTGAGAGTGGGTAAATGCTGATCCCTTAACTGAGCTCAGCCTAAAAGAGACAAAAGCTGAGAAAATCAACTCAACACGTGGCAAATAAGAGCTGAAACTCCAAACTGGGCTGATTCTTTGCATTCTGGGTGCCCAATTATGAGCTTGTCTGACCTTGATCAAGTTATAGAATGTCTTTAAACTTTAGTTTCCCATAAAATGAAGATGAAAATAGTACTTGTCTAAGAGACTTGTTGTAAGAATTAAATGAGGTGATGATACTTAGCAGAGTGCCTGCCTCATACCAAGAGCTCAGAAAATGTTACTAGTAGCTATTATATTATTAATATTGTTCAGTGTTGCAAGCATATATGGAGTGTGACCTTAAGCAAAACACACGCTAGACACTGAAAGGTGTGCTTGAATGAACAAGTCAGAGCCTCTGCCTTTCAGGGATTTGCAAATGTGTGTATGTGTGTGTGTTAGTGTGTGAGAGAGAGGGAGAGATAATTGTAAGATACAAAGGTAGAATGAAGAGAGAAGAACCAGGCAAGGAAAATTACAAGATAAATAAACTAAAAATAAATACCTTTTAGTTGTGGGCTTACTCTGTACTTTTAAATAACTAATTTCATGTAATGCTCACACAACTGCCTGGGTAGGCATATTAATATCCTCATCTTATTTTGAAATAAAGAAGCCTTAGAAGGAGGTCCATAGCATCAGGTGACACATGGGGTTGGGGAAGCAGAGGGGCACAGGGTTGTGTGGTTGGCTTGACTGGAACACAGGAGAGAGCTGGTCGAGTGGAACGTGAGGTACCCGGTGTCCCAGGGAAGTCCTGCTCACAAGCACCGGCGGTCATTGCTCACACGGAGTCCAAGGCCATATCTGATTTTGTCCAAACAATCATTAGTGCCTTGCTGTTCGACGAAGAAAAAGAGGAGTGTCTTGGAGCAGTCACCACATCTCTGAGAGACTGGAAAACCAAAACATGTATTCAGGCCGTGCTTATACTCAACTTCAAACCCCGTGACAAACCCAGGACACGCCAAAAGGGCCGCCAATGGCAAGATAGCCCCATGTGGGAGACATTCAGGCAAAACCTTCATGGTGATCCAAGGCTGACCACTAGATGTCGCCTGGCTGGGCTGGTGGTATACCTGAAGATGGTTAGAACCCAAACCCGTCTCTGTTTCTCCACCTCCTCCTGTTTGTCTTTCCAAACAGTATCAGTATCAGACTTTTACTGTTATCAGTATCAGACTTTTACTCCACCCACCCACCCCCACTAGTATGTTTTATTATGAATTAAGAGATAAAATATAAAGGTATAAAGAAACTTGGGAACTTCCGGATTCTTCTAGACTTCTGCCCCATTAAACACTTTGGAAAGAAAGGTAATCTCCATGTAAAACCTCCATTAAAATAACTTTGTGGGCTTCTCTGAAATCAGCACCTCCAGAATCTTGCTCTGACTCTTGGTTTAGTCGACTTACTTGTGTCCTGATCTTGTACTTGATAACTTTCTCTAATCAGATGAGAAAACAGTTGAGCATTTCTGGACTGTAGACCAACCGTAATGTTATTTGAAAATAGGAGCTGGGCTTGGGGGTTTAGGCTTTTCCCTTTTTATTTGTATATGATTTAGTGTTCATCCTACACTAGACACTAAAATGCATTGTTTAATTATCTGAGCTCAACACACCATTTTATAATTCATTAGTCAGTTGCTCTTTGCAAAAGCTTATTTCTTATGAAACGAAAGTGGGAATCATGCAACTGGGCTATTTATCTCTCTTTAGGGGTTGGGGGTTAATATCTGATAGCTCATAACATCTTTATTATAATGCATTTATAATGATTTACTGAAATCATTCTATAGCTAAGTATCTAATGTCAAAACCGGGATCTGGCATGAAATAAAATGCTGTATCCTTGGGTAGCTCTAGGGAAAAAAAGGCCTCAGCCAATATTTTCTGTGTAATTCTACAAACTGTAATAAGGGTAGGGGTAATTGCCTTAATGTCAATTAAGCTATTAATAATGCCCATCCTGTCATTTCTAAATATAGCAGTGTCTCAATCATACATTACTGTCCCCTGTAATGTCTGTCTACACAGAAATGAGATCACAGCTTCTGCAGGTCGGGAAGTCTGTCTTGCAGCCCGTCTCTCCTCCTTTACATACAAGAAAGTTTGGAGGTTGATTTACTTGTGTTTTTTTTTATGAAGTCTTTCTGCTTAGACACACATCTATGCATATTTGTAAGGGCAAGGCAATCCTGTGAGCAGAGGCAACCCAGCCTCAGTAACTCAGTGCTTTCATTCTGCTTCTAGATGACCAGTGTGGTCCAGGGTCCAGGCCCCCAGCTGATGGTCCAGACAGTCCCATAATAGCCAGCTGGGCGTTTTAGAGTTGGGAGCATTCACTCCAGCTGCTTGATGCTCTGCTGCGTGCATTTGTCCTCAGACAACCTGGATGCACACAAGCTCCTCAAGGATAGACAGACAACAGGGTAAAACACAGTAGCCTGAGGCACTGTCACAGAGTAGAGGGGCCAGTGGTCCCTTGGTGAACTTCAGCAGACACAGGGGAACGCGTATTCAGAATCGGGACTAGGAAGTGAACTGCAGGCTCTTGGTGAATAGAGATAATGTTGCCAACTCTCCCAGATGAGCTCTAAATCAGAGCCACTTATCTCACAGTGAAGAAGGACCTGGACAAGACCTCCTTCTGTAGTTGGCACTTATATTTCTCCCGGGCTAGGATTTCTGAGCAGTCGCTTCCTCTTGCCCCCCCTTGTTGGCCATCTTGGTGAAGTGAACTTCTACTTGATGATATTTAGAGCTCATTAACTTGTCCCAAGGAAGCTTACTGTATGGCAGTTTAATGACAGAAACCTGTTTTAATGCAAATGGACATGTAATCCCACTAAGGCACTCTGAGGGTGTAAATTTAAAACAATTGCTAGGAGCTGACACCGGAGTTTAATAAGATGGAGGGCTAGTTCCCAGATCCTGGTACGCCCTGGGGACCCTGCCTGGACACCCAGCCTTGGCAGTTTTAGTGCAGCTGGCGGTTTCCATGGCAATCAGAAGAGCGGGGAGCTTCGGCAAGCCTCTCTGAAGTGATGGGGATCTGAGTTCTGGAAGAGTGGGTGGGAGTGCAGGGAGCAGGCAAGCTCTGTGCAGGGAGGAAACGAAGGGTGAGTGGGTGTCTTCTGCACATTATTCCCCAGGGCACAGGCTTGGGGAAGATGCCACTGAGACCCAGGAGGTGGCTTCTCCCCTGGCTTATTGTCATTGCCTGACCCGGGCAGATCACCGCAGAAAGAGCACTGCCTGGGACCCCACTTCTGCCAGCAGGTAAAGGGGGAAGGGTGCCTCTTGCAAGGGGAAGGAAATGAGGCTGAGGAAGGAATTGTTTGTGAATATCTGCTAGATTATAATGCTGTTGGGTGCTACATCATTCTCCTGAGAGCCCTGAATAAGGTTATTCTGGGTGAAGTCATTTTTGTAATAAAGTTGGCTCTAACTCTGGGTCATAAATCATGGGTTCTGGTACTAAAAGAAATCACTAAACATGCCTCTGTTACCACATACTGTCCTCCTTTGAAATACTTTGGTTTTACTACAAATCCTCCATTGACTGAGATGGGGGAAATACACACAATGAGCAAACGATTCCTTCCGTCCCAGGCTGCAGCCCCGCCGGCATGTGGGCCTCCCGGAATGATTTCCTGAGGTGTGATGTTATTTATGGCGGGCTTTCTCTATCAAAAAGGCAAACAGCATCCTGAGTGACCCTGAAGTGTTTGCATCATTGCTTCTCTTGCTAATTGATTCATCCCCTGGCAGGGCCTGAGTCACGGGCTGTTAGCTGGACACTCTCTCCCCACTGCAGATCCTGTGGACTAAGGTGCACAACAAGCGAAGATGTTAATAAAACTGTTAAATGTCAAAACTGCAAAACCCACACCCATTCAGAGTCCATCAGCTCTCCTGGAATGATTCCGTAAAATACCATCTCCTCCCCTTGTCCTTTTCTCAGTCTAAACTTCATCACCTTCATTAAGGAAGAAGATTAAGAACTGTTATTAACAACACAGTGTATAATTTCTTTCTTCACTTCCTCCTTTCAGAGAAGAGTCCGGCACAGAATGAAAAGGAATGTTATCATAGGAAGTGCATTTCAGACGTAGTAAAGCAGAAAGGAGAGGGTGGCCCCAGTGGCAGTTGTAAGAGGGACAGAGTGTGGATCTCTATAGCTCAGTGGCTGCAAAGCAGAAAATGAAGATTGTAAAAACGTCACATAAAGAAAAAATGCACAGTGGATTCGTTTTGCGATGCCCATAATTCAGTAATGCCTTTAAGTAGCTAGAAGAAATATAATAAATGTTTTTCCACAACATTGATCATACTGTATCAGAGGAAATATTAGCGTGCAGGGAGCCATGATTATACTGGTAGTAATTCTCGGTGCAGAAAACTAGTAGAAGATGGGACCCTTTATAGGCCCAACTTTTATTGGCTGCAGTTATTTACCTTTAAGAACACGCCTAATACATTGTCCCATAGCTAAATATTTTTGTGAAAATTCAAACCAGTAGTATCAGTAAATCAGAAATCTTGCCACCATTTTATAGAATTTATGTATATATTTTCCTGTAGATGCTCTGATACGTTCCAGAATACAAAACCAGCCAATTGACCATGTAAAAATTCTAGAATGTCTGTAAAACAGATTCTTCTGTATTCTGAACCTGGATAGGAGCAGACAGGTTTATGGCATGTGATTCCACCCAAATGCCACCTGTATATATATATATAACATCTCTCTAAAGAAATTAAATGGATTATTAGATTACATACTGCAGTAAAACTATACCAGAAGCTATAAGCCAGGAGAGGATATGCATGTTGGCAACTGCCTTTTTTAGGGAATCTTGAAACATCAAAGGAAGCTTTGCAAGACAGGATTTTTCCTTAGGGAGAAAAGAAGGAACCGATCCCTCATGCCAGCCTCTTGCTCTTCAGGCTGGCAGGAGCTGGTAATGTGTTGGCTATGGCCACCTTGCTGTAGGAGGTTCCAGCCTGTCAAGGGAAGGTTCTACCCTTGCTCTCGAGGGACCCCGGGGTTTGATTCTAGAAATAAATTATCAAATAAGAGTTACAGGGTGCTCTGGATAAGAACCACCCGGCCAGACTGCTGCGGAACTAAAAGGAGAGGTGAGACCTGGGTGTGCCAATTCTCCATATATTCCCCACAAAGAAGCAATAAGCCAGAGGGATCTCTGAGTGAAGATACTGAGAGAGCAGTGATAGGAACGCATTGTTTTGCTTTAAAATCTGGATAATCCCTCCTGCAGTTCAAAGGCCTTGTAAAAGCAAACAAACCTGGCTAAAGCCTACAGATTCACCTGCTCTGTGTCAACACACGTCTCCCAGAACTCTCACTGACACAGGTCGTTTTGCAGGCACTCCTTCCGGGACCCTCCCCATGTCTCTGGACTGGCCGTCTCTGCAGAGTGCTCACTGCAGGTCTCCTGTGCACGCGCTCCTTCAATCCAACTGCTTCTGAGCAGTGCTTTCTCCTCCATTAGGGCACAACAGAGAGGTATATGAGCTGAATGGTATTTGGAGCTAAAAAGCTCCAAATAAAATTCCATAAAAATGGAATTATGTCTTGATTATCTTGTTGGAGTTGGATAGATGTGAAACGTGTTTATTTCCCTCCTCTAACAAGCAGGATTTGAGAGGGTGCCTGTAAATTCTTCCCAACTTGAGAACTTTAAAGATGCAGATACATGAAGGGAAAGAACCCCAATAGGAGGGGTAAATCTAAAATTGAGAAAAGCTTGGCACAAGATGATGATTTTTCTGGGAGTGCCGCCTGGGAAGTTGGTAAGCTGTCACCTGACATACTCAGCGTTGACGTGAACATACATAATTTACAGGTTGAGGTGACTTAACAGGCTTCTGTGGAGAGTTCTTTCCCAGGGTCACTGAGAGGGCCCCCTTGCCAGCATCCTCCCACAAGTGACAGTGGTCTAGGTGCAGCAACAGCAGCTGTTTCCAGATTTTTTTTAAAATGAAAATTATTATTTTTTAACTTAGTTAATTGGTTGGTTGTTGAAGGAATGCAATTTAAAACAAGAAGTTGAGGGGGGAGCTAATTATCCCTTTGAATTCCCTCTTCAGATATATTATCCTACATGGACTTATTACCAAAACTTGTTGAAGATTAATGAGTACTGTTCTTTCTTCTCTTGCCTCCCTTCCCTCTCCTTCCCTCCCTTCTCCCCTTCTCCCTCCTTCCCTCCTAATCTTCCTTCCTTTTTTCCTTCCTTCCTTCTCTCCTTTATTTTCCTTTCCTTTTCTTCCCTTTCCCTTCTTCTTTCTCTTCATCTTCAGTGACTTGGAAAAAATCATAATGAACTTCTCAGAGCAATTCCACAACCATGAATATGTTCAGGGTCATGGATGTTTTCCATGGAGTATTTAACAGAGGAGTCAAGTATAGCTTTCATTTCTGCTGTGTCTGCAGCATACACACAGTCTCATTTGTCTTTGAAAAAATGTCTAAGTGTGCTTAGGAGGGTCAGGGAGACCCTTGGAGCACTATAATTTTAGTAAATTTAAAAAAACATCAAAATAACACTTAACAAAACAGATTTTGGAAACTACTTAGGAAGTAGAGTGAATTTTGTTTCACTTGGCATCCAGTCTGAATTATTGACTTACACTGTGGCCAGATAAAGAATCTAGACAACATTTGACCATACAGAATATTTTATTATAATTTAAAACATTTTATATTTTAAAATGAGATTCACTTGTAATTATCTCCACAACCGCTGGATGTCACTGTTGCATATGCCTGGGCAGTAAAAGCTTCCCGCTTGGGCAAGCTGAAACTGGTATTTTAAGGGCTTTCATGCTTCCTTCTTGGCACTCTACCTTTTGGTTGAACACATGCTATCATGCTAAGACGACTGTCTTCTCCCTTCAGTGCACTCAGCCCTATTCTCAATTATGGCACTCTACTGGGAATTTTAATTTATACAGGATGAAATTTCTCAAACACAATTATCTTCCTCACTATTTATAAAGAGTATGGTACATTTATAATAGTTCCCAACATTGTGTATTAATTATAACTAGCACATTCTGGATACCAAGTGGAGTGAAGTGAACACATAACCATAAAATATCCTGGATTTATAAAGTGCTTTCCCCCCCACTGCCCCCAAAGTGCTTACGACAGTTTCGTATCTATTTGCTCATCTGTCTTCCCAACACCCCTAGGGGGTTACCTGCTTTAATGCTTTTATGAGTCAAAGTTGACCTGTGAAATAAATTGAATGAAGTAATTATTTGCACTGGGATCCCAGGAGTAAAGCAAAAGCAAACACTGAAAACTGTTCCAGACAGCTAATTATAGTTTGCAAAAGTAACTCGTTAAAATTTGGGTAGTTTTGGGTTTTTTCAATTATTTTAAAAATTTCTTAATCCCTGGACCCCTTTACCTCTTCTTTTAAATATGCATTAAAAAAAAATCTAGGCCATCTTGTATAGCTGACGTTATACAGAAATTAGATCTGGAGACTTTTCCAAAACCTGAAAAAATCCTGGCCCTGTGGAAGTGCTAGACTAGAATATGACCCATGGAAAGAAATGAGAGGACCAACTGGAACCGTCGTTAGCTTTCCCTACAGTTAGAAATGACCATGAGCTTCACTTCAGCTGTTTAGTTGAGTCTCTTTTTTCCTAAAACCTTGGACTTGTTTTCTTTAGTTTCCTTTCGTGTATTTGCACTAGGGAAGTCAGAGCTGTTCCTGGAGGGACTACTGGCCTAGATCTTAGCCGGGGGAGGTGGGGAGGGGAGATCCCCTCTGTTCTAGTGAATAATCAGAGAGTTGTGTTGCCTGTCATCTATGAGATGCTTTGATCCAGAATTTCAGTCATTGTTTCCACATTTAGGGGCTGGAATGAACATCAAAGAAGTGGGTGTACGGAATTTACTGAATGCCAAAGAAGTACAATAACATACAGAGGATATAAGCAAACCCCAGTGGCAAAATTTGCTGCCAAATGTCACACATAATAAAGGCCCCTGAAGTGAGAGTCTGCCTTTGACAAATGCATAATGATATCAATGCCAAGGGAAGGAACTAGCGTGCTGCAAGGTGAATAAAAGAGCTGGGAACAGCTCAGTGGGCTTAACACATTTCCTTCGTGCGTTTTGACCCAACAGGGAAAGCAGAGGACACAAATGCATTAGATAATCATTGGACAGGGCTGCAAACTCTCCAGCAGTTTTAAACTGACCTGGCTTTTTTGGGATGCAGCTCTAAAGATGAAAATAAAATGTGATTAGTAATTACTCATCTTCTGGAGGGAAAAAAAGGGGGGAACAAGGAAAGTGAAAATAGCTTTCTTGCTCTGTCTTGGATAGTTCCAGATTTTAAAGCCCATATGTTGTTTGCTATAACTTCTTCGCCTCCCAGGGCCAATGCATTCCAAACATTTCAGCTAGCGCAGTACACCGAGGAGCTAGGAAGTTAGGGCTCATTTGTATCCACAGTCTTTGTTCAAATATGGATTAATTTTGGTTAATTTCAGTGGGTGCACATAAAGTAAAATGCACAGAACTGAAACCACTGAAATCATTGTGTGATCATCTAAAAACCTACTTTTCAAGCTCCTTTAAGTTTTACTTTTGAAATAAAAACAGTAAAATGACTGTAAAAAGTTTCCAAAAGCATTGACATTATGAGCAATTGCTAACCAAGGCTATTCCCAGAATGATGGAGAATATTTGGATATAATTCTAGAAAAGCTGACTGCCCTGCAGTGCCAACTATAAATATGTCATTCAGAAGGTGATTTGATAAGGCTCCTGCGGTAGGTGGCTCTTGCCTCCAGGGCCAGATATCAATGGAGAAGCATATTGTGCTTCTGTCACCAAGGTCTGCCTTGGAGGGCACAGCAGATTCTTGACCAAAGCTCCCATCGTTTTACTATGGAGATGAATACTTAAAAAAAAAAAAGACTGGGTGTGGATGTTTAAAGGAAAGAGTCTCAAAAATGCCACAGTACCTGGTAACAGCTTACCAGGTTCATGAGCATAGTCTGGTAATGAATTAAGTACAAGTAAGACCAAGATGTGTGTGTTTATTTGAAACCCTCCAGGGTTGAGCAAAAAATTGTGCCACTTGCAAACAGAGTCAGCATTTCTATCCTATGCATTAAGCAGTCAGAGCTTGTTTGCTTGTATTTACCAAAACCATTTTCAACACAATCCTTACAGTTCTTCCTACAAAATTTCTTCTGCAGGCTTGCACTGCATAATAAAGGAGCTCATAGACGGGTCCTGCTCTGTTTATTGTGCATGTTAAGTAAATGCAATGATTTTCATTATTTCAGACTCTATAATGAAATGACTGAGTGCCATTAGAAAATGGACAAACAAGTATTCAACTGGCTGGATGAACCATAGCTTTCTGGCATTAAAGGTGTAATATTTATGAGTTAATTTAATCATAGAAGAAAATATTGAGAAGGCGACTGAGTAAAATGATGACTGTGTATGATGTTTTTGCCATGCAGCTGGATAAACATATTCTATGACAGACCTTGGCAAGAACTGCAAAGATGCTCTTACAATGGCATGAATAAATATTAGGTGCTGCCTAGAATTCACTGCATTTGAAGTCTTGAGCAAAGCCAGATGAGCTTTAGCAGGAAAATATGAAGAAGCCATGTATGCACATTAGGATTATGTAAACACTGAGTTCTTTCTCTGCTGCCTGGGAATTGCTCTAACGTTCATTTTCATCTACATCACTGACAGATATTTTTTTCCTTTACACATTATCTTTGCATTTCTAGAAGTGCACTTTAGCATCAAGACCCAGTTTTGGGGCAGCTCCAGGTAAGTTTTTCAACAGTATGGACTTGGAGAGAAAAGAAATACTTTGCCTAGGCTAGAAGGAGCTGACGAAAAAGATTGTATTTTGTAGTGGCCCAATCCCAGGTGGCTCAGTGGGTAAAGACTCCTCCTGCAGTGCAGGAGACTTGGGCAATGTGTGGATGTGTGTTTGATCCCTGGGTCAGGAAGATCCCCTGGAGGAGGAAATGGCAACCTACTCCAGTATTTTTGCCTGGAGAATCCCATGGACAGAGGAGCCTGGCAGGCTACAGTCCGTGGGGTCTCAAAGAGCCAGACATGACTGAAGCGACTGAGCATGCAACCCAGTCTACGTAAAGCAGTAAATTTAAAAACGCCTTTTCATGAATGTTAGAATACATGATTTCAGATTCCAAGAAGGACCGTAAGATAAAGTGATAGTTGGGTATATATTTTGAAGAGAGGAGATCAGCAATAATATTATGACAGTCACTTAATGAAGCATTTGATTCAGGGCAGCAAGAACCAGTGTACAGCACACGATCACAGAAATACATTTTTGTGGGTTTTTTCCCCACAGGTTGTCATTTTACCAATAAAGAAAGTATCTTTTTTTTCATTTTTATTGAAACATAATTGATATAAAATACTGTGCAAGTTTTAGATGTACAATGTGTTGACTTGATACACATATATTGTGAAATAATCACCACTACAGTGTGAGCCAACACCTCCATCACCTTACACAATTATCATTTCGTTTTTTGTGGTGAGAACATTTAAGATCTACTCTCAGCAACTTTCAAGTATATTGTTAACTATAGTTACCATGCTGCACATTAGATCCTCCAGACTTTTTCATTTTATAACTAAAAGTTTGATCAACACCTTCCCATTTACCTCACCACCCCCCCCCCCCCCACCCCAGCCCCTGGTAACCACCTTTCTACTCTTTGTTTCTATGAATTTGGCTTTTTTAGATTTCACATGTAAGTGATACCAGACGGTATCTATGTTTCTCTGTTAATTTCACTTAGCATGCCCCCAAGTTGCATCCATCTTGTCACAAACAGCAGACTTTACTTTTTTCTCATAACTGAATAATATTCAATGGTATATATGTACTCTATCTTCTTCTTTTATTGAAGTATAGCTGATATACTCTCAGTATAGCTGAGAATTGGACCATAAAGAAACCTGAGTGCTGAAGGATTGATGCTTTTGAACTGTGGTACTGGAGAAGACTCTTAAGAGATGCTTGAACAGCAAGGAGATCAAACCAATCAATCCTAAAGGAAATTGACCCTGAATATTCATTGGAAGGACTGATGCTGAAGCCAAAGTTCCAATACTTTGGCCACCTGATGTGAAGAACCAACTCACTGCAAAGACCCTGATGCTGGGAAAGACTGAGGCCAGGAGAAGGGGGCAACAGTGAATGAGATGGTTGGATGGCATCACCGAAACAATGGACATGAGTTTGAGCAAACTCTGGGAGACAGGACAGAGAAGCCTGAAGTGCTGCAGTCTATGGGGTCGCGAAGAGTCAGATATGACTTAGCAACTGAACGACAGCAATAGTTGATTTACAATATTATATTAGTTTCAGGTGTACAGCCTAATCGTTCAGTATTTTTACTGATTATACTAGAATACAGATTATAGCCAACATAATGGCTATAATTCCTTGCATATCACATTTTCCTTTTCCACTCATCTGTTGTTGGGCACTTAGGTTGTCTCTGTATCCTGGCTCTTGTGAATGATGCTACAGTGAACATGGGAGTACAGGCATTACTTCAAGATTCTGATTTTATTTCCATTGGATATATACCCAGAAGCAGGATTTTTAGATCATACGGTAGTTTTAATTTTTTGAGGAACCTCTATCACTATTTTCCATAGGCTCTGCCCCAATTTACATTCCTACCAACACTGTGCAAGGATTCTGTTTTATCCACATCCTTGCCAAAGCTTACCTCTTATCTTTTTGATAATAGCTATCCTAATATGCGTGAAGTGATACCTCATGGTGGTTTTGATTTGCATATCCCGCTAGCAAAGTAATGCTCAAAATTCTCCAAGCCAGGCTTCAGCAATACATGAACTGTGAACTTCCAGATGTTCAAGCTGGTTTTAGAAAAGACAGAAGAACCAGAGATCAAATTGCTAATATCCACTGGATCATCGAAAAAGCGAGAGAGTTCCAGAAAAACATCTATTTCTGCTTTGTTGACTATGCCAAAGCCTTTGACTGTGTGGATCACAAGAAACTGTGGAAAATTCTGAGAGAGATGGGAATACCAGACCACCTGACCTGCCTCTTGAGAAACCTATATACAGGTCAGGAGGCAACAGTTAGAACTGGACATGGAACAACAGATTGGTTCCAAATAGGAAAAGGAGTATGTCAAGGCTGTATATTGTCACCCTGCTTATTTAACTTCTATGCAGAGTACATCATGAGAAACGCTAGGCTGATAGAAGCACAAGCTGGCATCAAGATTGCTGGGAGAAATATCAATAACCTCAGATATGCAGATGACCCCACCCTTATGGCAGAAAGTGAAGAGGAACTAAAAAGCCTCTTGATGAAAGGGAAAGAGGAGAGTGAAAAAGTTGGCTTAAAGCTCAACATTCAGAAAACAAAGATCATGGCATCTGGTCCCATCACTTCATGGGAAGTAGACGGGGAAACAGTGGAAACAGTGTCAGACTTTATTTTGGGGGCTCCAAAATCACTGCAGATGGTGACTGCAGCCATGAAATTAAAAGACGCTTACTCCTTGGAAGGAAAGTTATGACCAACCTAGACTGCACATTAAAAAGCAGAGATATTACTTTGTCAACAAAGGTCCGTCTAGTCAAGGCTATGGTTTTTCCAGTGGTCATGTACGGATGTGAGAGTTGGACTGTGAAGAAGGCTGAGTGCCAAAGAATTGATGCTTTTGAACTGTGGTGTTGGAGAAGACTCTTGAGAGTCCCTTGGACTGCAAGGAGATCCAACCAGTTCATTCTAAAGGAGATCAATCCTGGATGTTCTTTGGAAGGACTGATTCTAAAGCTGAAACTCCAATACTTTGGCCACATCCTGTGAAGAGTTGACTCATTGGAAAAGACTCTGGTGCTGGGAGGGATTGGGGGCAGGAGGAGAAGGGGACGACAGAGGATGAGATGGCTAGATGGCATCACCAACTCGACGGACATGAGTCTGAGTGAACTCCGGGAAATGGTGATGGACAGGGAGGCCTGGCGTGCTGCGGTTCTTGGGGTCGCAAAGAGTTGGACACGACTGAGCGACTGAACTGAACTGTACTTAATAGAATGATTAGTTATGTTGAGCATCTTTTCATGTACCAAGTCTTCTGTGAAAAGGATTTGTCTATTCAGAAGGTCCTTTGCTTATTTTTTAATTGAATTGTTTGGTTTATTTGCTACTGAGTTGTATGAGTTCTTTGTATATTTTGGGTATTAACTTCTTAGCAGATACATGATTGGCCAATATTTTCTGCCACCTGTCACAGGTTGGCTTTTAATTTTGTTGATTGTTTCTTTTGCTGCTCAGAAGTTTTTTAATTTAATATAGTCCCCCTTATTAATTTTTGCTCTTGTTGTTTGTGCTTCTGATGTCAAATCCAAAGAAATATTTTCAAGACCAATTTCAAAGTTTTGTCCACCTATGGTGTCTTCTAAGAATTATAAGGCTTCATGTCTCATGTTTAAGTCTTTAATCCATTTTGAGTTCATTCTTGCGAGTGGTTAAGATAAGGGTCCAATTTTCTTCTCTATGTGTCAACCCAGTTTCTCAACATCACTTATTGAAGAGTCTGTCCTTTCTTCATTGAGTATTCTTGGCTCACTTATCAAATACTTGTTGACTGTACATGCAAGGGTTTATGTCTCAGGTCTTTATTCTGCTCCATTGGTGTCTGTGTCTATTTTTTTATGCCACTATAATACTGTTCTGATTACTACAGATTTGTGCTATAATTTGAAATCAGGAAATGATGGCTTCTGCTTTGTTTTCTCAGATTGTTTTTAGATCATTTGTGATTCCATTCAAATTTTAGGATTTTTTTCTATTTCTGTGAAAAGTTGCTGTTTAACGGAAATCGCATCGAATCTATAGATGAGTTGAGTGGTATGGACATTTAAACAATATCAACAAAGAATATCTTTCCATTTGTTTGTGTCTTCAATTTCTCTCATCAAAGTCTTATAGTTTTCAGTGCACAGATCTTTTACCTCCTTGGTTAAATTTATTTCTAAGTATTTTATTGTTATGATGCTATTGTGAATAGAATTGTTTTCTTAATTTATTTTTGAAGTTTTTCATTGTTAGTGTATAGAAACACAACTGATTTCTGTAAGTTAATTTTATGCCTTGCAACTTTACTGAATTCACTGATTCATTTTAACAATTTTTTGATGGAGATTTTAGGATTATCTATATAGAAGATCATATCATCTGAAGAAAAGACAGTTTTAGTTCTAATCTTCCAGTTTGGATGGTTTTTATATAATTTTCTTACCTGATTGCTCTGGCTAGGATTTTTAGTACTATATTGAATAGGAGTGGTGAGAGTGGGCATTGTTCTCTTTGTCCTGATCTTAGAGAAAAAAGATGTGTTAGCTGTGAGTGTGTCATATACAGCCTTTATTATGTTGGAATATGTTCTTTCTATATCCAGTTTCCATTGAGATGATCATCTGATCTTTCTCTTCCGTTCTTTTAATGTTGTGTATCACATTTATTGATGTGTGTGTGCTGAACTACTCCCAGGGATACATCCAGTTTGATCGTGGTGTCTGATCCCTTTAACCTGCTATTGAATTTGGTTTGCTAGTATTTTGTTGAGAATTTATGTACCAATATTCAAATGAGTGACTGAACTGAACTGATTCGTCAAGGATATTGGTCTGTAGTTTTCTTGTAGTATCCTTATCTGGCTTGGTTATCCAGATAATACTAACCTCATAAAACAAGTTTTTGAGAGTGCTCCTTCCTCTTAATTTTCTGGAAGAGCTTGAGAAGCTGTTGTTCAGTCACTCAGTTGTGCCTGACTCTTTGCGACCCCATGGACTTCAGTGCACCAGGCTTCTCTGTCCTTCACTATCTCTCAGAGCTTGTTCCAATTCATGTCCACTGAGTCAGTGATGCCATCCAACCATCTTATTCTCTGTTGCCCCTTCTCCTGCTGCCTTCAATCTTTCCTAGCATCAGGGTCTGGGAAGTTGGAGAAGAACTGGCATCAATTCTTCTTCAAATGTTAGGTGTAATTCACCCATTAGACTTTTCTTTGTGTGGAGGTTTTTCAATCTCCTCACTTGTTACTGGTCAGTACAGATTTTCTGTTTCCTCCTGATTCAGTCTTGGTAGGTCATCTATTTCTAGGGATATATCTTTTTCTTCAAAGTTATCCAATTTGTTGGCATAAAACAGTGATTGTCTCTTGTGATCCTTTGTATTTGCATAGGAAGAGTTGTAATGTCTCCTCTTTCATTTCTGGTCTTATTTATTTGAGTCTTTTCTATTTAGTTTATCTAAAGGTTTTTTAAATTTTTATTTATCTTTTCAAAAAATCAGCCAGGTTGTGGGGAGAAAAGTTGTAGGTGGAAGACTTCATCTTGGATAATGTCGCTATGCTCTGATGCGAGTTGGCTTACATTGTCTTTGCTTCTTCCATTTGTATTTTTATCTCCATTTCATGCCTGAGAACTTCCAAATGGAACAACAAAAAAGGAGAATGTGGTTCAAAATATCCTCGTATTTTCTAAAACTGAATGCTGTTTCAGTATTAAATTTTTTTCCAGCTATGCACTATGCCCAATATCTGAACACAAAACTCTTACTTCCTGGGTATTATGTTTCTAGTCTTAATACTTGTCTCTAACATACATGGCATCATGTCTTGAAATACCTAAAAAAGAGGTCACTTGTTAGCAAATTTTCATAGCTGTACAAGGAATCATTGTAAACAGACTTGATGCTATACTTCTTTTGGTACATGTATAGGTGAGACTGTATATTACTCCAAAGAGAGAGAAGCTATTTGATATTTTGTATGTATAAAGTATTTAGGACAGTATCTGCATCATGGTAAGTCCTTTGCAAATCTTAGCTGCTGCTACTCTTTCTACTACTACTAGTATTATTGAAAAGCCTAAGGATTATGTTGTGACAGGGGATCAGTTGGGCTGGTTTCATTAGGAATACCAACCTTTGGCATGGACCTAACACATGTGTAGTAGATTAGATACTTGCTTCTCACTTATGAGGGACCATTTGATCCTTTGGGAGACCATCTTTTGAAATCCACTTTTTTTTTTTTTTTTGCCATTGGCTGCCCCTTGGGGACAGAGTGTCAGAGTGTCAAAGTGAAATCCTGGGATGTAGCATGCATGTGGGTTTTTGCTCTGAAGCAATGCTCCTCAAACTATGTGTGGTGAAGAATCTATTTCTTTTTTAATTTCCAGTCTGTTACAGCCTAATATTTTATGAAATGCAGTAAAAATAACTTAAAATGGAATAAAAATCAATGTAC
The DNA here is from genome assembly GCF_023091745.1 of Budorcas taxicolor. Lineage (NCBI taxonomy): Eukaryota > Metazoa > Chordata > Mammalia > Artiodactyla > Bovidae > Budorcas > Budorcas taxicolor. The sequence goes on from NC_068911.1 coordinate 64,414,366, forward strand.
ACAAAATTCAAGTCCCTTTTTTTAATTAAATTCAACAGAAATAAACTTAAGCTGCCACGTGGTTGCCAACAGTTCTAAATGCTGTGCTGCGCTCAGTCGCTTCAGCCGTGTCTGACTCTTTGTGACACATGGGCTGTAGCCTTCCAGCCTCCTCTGTCCATGGGATTCTCCAGGAAAAAATACTGGAGTGGGTTGCTATACCCTCCTCCAGGAGATCTTCCCAACCCAGGATCAAACCCACGTCTCCTGCATCTCCTGCACTACAGGCGAATTCTTTACTGTGAGCCACCAAGGAAGCCCAGCAGTTCTAAATGCTTCCTCTCAATTCTGTTCTCGTCTCGTCTCCGAACAGTAATCAACAAATCCCTGACAGTAGCCCTCACTTTGAGCAGCAACCTCACAAAGAACAATGAGGAGCCCCAAGTCTGTCATTTCCCTCCTGCTTTGCTTCTGTAATGCTCAAAGGGCGCTCATCAAAACAGACTTTAGGCCGGGTCGGCAGGCTTCAGGCCCCACCTTTATTGGCGTGAAGCTGGTGTCCAGGGGGTAACTAAGACACCAGAAGAAAAAGCCACTTTTGCCGGGCATGGGCCATTGTCTCAGCTGGGAATTTCCACACAGCTAAGCAGTGGGCTGTTTAGTGTGAAGGCACAGGTGTGGAAACAGTCTGTGATAGACAGCTTTATGGCAAATAAACACAGTGTATGATATACTGTAATCAACTATATAAACAACTTTAAAATTGTCTTTACTTCATATTTCCAGCATTTGGTTTTGTTAATCGTATGTCTTCTTGACAGCAATTAAATAACCTTGAGAGGAAGTGTACACCTGCTGTCTCCCCTGGGGAAACTACATCTCTTTTGTGAATGACATAAGTTCTCCATAAAACATAAGCAAAGATAGGAGAATTGAATTTGGAGATACGTCTCGTTCCTCTCTTGTTTTATCTCTAGTTGAATTGGAGGGCAGTTTAATATAGCTAAGCTTTTCCCAGGTCCCTATGCTAGCATTCTTTCAAACCCGAATATTTCCCAGATGGCCAAACTGGAGACCCTAGCTAATGACGTTCTGACAGGTATCAGTTAGTGGGGAAGATGTCACGACTGCCTCGCTTGGCCTGTACTTTCACCCTCCCTGACTTCTGGGCCCAGGGGCTCTCAATACTTCCTGATTTCTGCAGCCCACCTCATCTACTTTCCATGAACACTATACTGGTCCTATTTTCCTTAAAACAGAACATAACAACGTTGCCTTTGCTTGAGACAGGTTCCAAACAAGCTCCATTCATTAGGATCGGTGAAGTAAAAGTCAATTTTAATAGACAGGTGTCCCCACTCTCAAGATGGGGTGGCAGGAGAGTGGCTGCTGCTGGGAGGGCCAGGTGGGTGCTCAGGGCTCACTGCAGGCTGCTTGCAGCTGCACCTCTGGTGAACTGAGTTTCAGCTCCAGGCTGGTTAGACAGGCAACATTTGGGGTGAGTGGCCTGGGGCATTGCGTGCTTCTGGAGACACTGGAAGGGTAAGCAGCTGCCCTAGTACCAGTGCTTCATGCGCAATGACCACCCCCCGGCTTCAGCTATGCGGATTCAGGGTGACGGGTCACCATGCCTTCTTTCACCAGAAGTGGGCTTGCCTCTTCCAGGCTCCATATATAGTCTTTTTTTTTTTTTTTTTTTTAATAGTTTTCATTTATTTATGTTTGGCTCTCTAGATCTTGTTGCTGCAATGGCTTTCTATAGTTGGGGCAAGAGGGGCTACTGTCTAGCTGTGGTACAGGGGCTTCTCATGCAGCGGCTTCTCTCGTTTTGGAGCCCGGGCTCTAGGGCACGCAGGCTGCAGCAGATGAAGCACGTGGTCTCAGTAGTTGTGGCTCCCAGGCTGTAAAGCACAGGCTCAACAGTTGCAGCACATGGGTTTGGCTGTTCTGTGGCATGTGTGAGCGTCCTGAATCAGGGATCAAACCCATGTCTCCTGCACTGGCTGGTGGGTTCTTTACCTCTGAGCCAGCAGGGAAGCCCCATCTACAGTTCTGACCACAAAACATCACCAAGGCTTCAAAAACTGGCCAAGTCCTTTGTCTTGGAGCTGGAACTTGGAGAACCTGAGCCTCCATTGTGTTTTGTGCATTGAGGAGGTGGGAGCAGCTGTCCTGAAGCTGTCCTGCAGCTATGGACTGCATCACACTCTTAGAATGGTTCCATCCCCTCTACCTACTTTTAAGAAAAATGGCTTCAAAATGACAGCATTTTTCAGTGTGAGAACAAGGCCAGAGCTGTATGACCTGGTTAACAGGGAGAAACCTGACCTGATTCGGTCTGTTGGAGAGTAAGAATGTCCTGATACTTACAGGAATTCTACAGCTTTTCTTTCTTGGGTCTAGTGATAGCCCTGTCAAAGGTGAAGTGGTAACTGACAATGGGGTCAGAAATATCATGGAGGATACTGCGAGGATCAAGGTCGATTCAGACCAGGGGGGTTGCTAGATCACAAGTAGGAGATGTGCACCGCCATGGACAAGGCACCCAGGACTGTCACTGGGACATGGGACATCACAGGTGAATCCAAAATCATTTCTGAACTGGTTCAGACATGAGTTTGGGAGGTAACTATCTTCTCAACATTGGACCAGCTAAAGATGTACTAGTAGTTATCTCTTCCAAGGCAGGCATCTTGCTGCTGGGAAGTGGATGAACATAATGGGGAGGCTATCTATGTGTCTAAATCATGGAGGGTGCAATGGGAAAAGAACAAGGCAATTGTATGGTATACCTGAAAAAGATCAGCTATTTATATCATTTTATTGCACTGGTGAAAAAAGAGGGTCTTAAACCTCCACTCCCCCATAACTCGTCAACTACAAAGGTAAGGATGCTGGGATCCAGGAAGCTCTGAAGTGTGGTCCACAAATCCGGGAAAAGGTCCCCTCTTTCTCTGAGCTCACCCTCTGCTCTCCCAGTTGAGTTGGCTTGGACTATAAAGCTGACATGAGTTGGAGTGATCATTGGGGTTCAAGAGGAAAGGGTCACTGTCTGCTGCTTACTGCTTTGATTTTCCTTGTATAGTATCATCATTATAATAAACTAACTACTCCATCCCAAGATGACTTTTCCAAGACATTTTAGTCAAAGGTACTGAGTGCATTATATCAATGACTCAGTGGGCCAAGGATCTGAGCTCCATTGCAAGAACACTTCAGTCTGGACAGCAAAAGAAAGGGCTGAATAATTAAGCTCGGGGTTTCATTCATTCCTACCTTTGGAAATTATCTATAATGGAAGCCTCCCTCCATTCTCTGTGTTTGATAAACTTAACTTGTTTACTAAATGACTTTAGTTAAAGAGTAAGCCAAGTCCTCCTGTTGCCTATGGGAGGAGGTGGAAAGAGTTTGGCAAGTTCAACCATATGTTATTTATTTAGCATCAATTATCACCAGTTCCTCCCCAAGCAGCACACCCCCTCAGCACATCCCCACCTCCAAGTTCAGGAGAACCTGGAGGGGAAGGAAAAAGCTTGCTAAGTTGCTTATGTTCACTCTTCAGAAGTTTGTAAAGCAAACTAAGAGCTCTGAAATTCAGTCTGTTTGCAGTGGTACTATAAGAAAATGGATTTATTCTACCCTGCCTTTTCAGAAATGGTCAAATAAATACATTCGCAAGTTAACAACAGGTTATAGGTCTCCCCACCATTTCTTCGTTTTTGTTCCTTGCAATTTTGTTCATTTGGCTGTTTGTTATTGTTGAAGAGACTGGCTGTTTGTCCTGGGGTTTCCAACAATTTGAATTTTGTTGATCATGTCCCTGTGATATTGTTTAATATGTTCCTTTGCCATTGTAAGCTGTAAATTGGTAGTTAGATCTAGAGGCTTGATAAGATTCAGGTTCAATTATTTTGTCAAGAATATTTTACACATAGTGTTTTGCACTTCTCTTAGGAGGTATATAATGCTTTTGAACTGTGGTGTTGGAAAAGACTCTTGAGAGTCCCTTGCACTGCAAGGGACTAAAGGAGATCAGCTCTGGGGGTTCTTTGGAAGGAATGATGCTGAAGCTGAAACTCCAGTACTGTGGCCACCTCATGTGAAGAGTTGACTCATTGGAAAAGACTCTGATGCTGGGAGGGATTGGGGGCAGGAGGAGAAGGGGACGACCGAGGATGAGATGGCTGGGTGGCATCACGGACTCGATGGACGTGAGTCTGAGTGAACTCCGGGAGCTGGTGATGGACAGGGAGGCCTGGCGTGCTGCGACTCATGGGCTGGCGAAGAGTCAGACACGACTGAGCGCCTGAACTGAACTGAACTGGATGCCTGACTGTCTCTTTTTGGTGATGTGAACAGCCAGTGGTGGTCATTGCCCAGATCCATTAATTCATTAGGAGGCTGCAAATGGTAATATCCTAATTCTGTCCCTCCTTACTTGTTTATTAGTTGAAAAAAATTCTGCAAAGAGAAAGTTCCCCTTGATTCTTCCATTACTTGGAGATCTTTTTTTTTAACACATTGGATTGTTTCCCTTAGCATCCTCTAAAAGTGATTAATGGGTTTAGTTTTTTTCGTATCCTACTGATTTAAATATACTTGATATGTTTCAATTCATTGCATTTATCATCCTACTCATGCTCAGATGATTCCATCTCTAGTCAGCTGAATCTTTTTTAAGCTGGTACCCAAATTCTTTGGACAGAATCCTAGTAGTTTTCCATCATTTCCTTGCTACTGATATGACAAGATATTCCCAACTCATTTAATAAACTTCCTGCCTCACACCTAGAATCAGTTCTCTTTCCAAGAGGTTTGTTTTCTTTTGGTGGGAAATAGAATTTACAGACATAATCAGGATTCTGGAAGTGCTCATGGCTGTTGGGCTAGTCCTTGTTTACAGGCTTTTCTAGTGGACAGAACTAGAAAATGAGTACTTTTAAAACATAAAACATATAATGAGTTAGAATTGCTACCTCATTCATTTTCAGAACTACAGGATTTTTACTTACTCTCATTGATCTAACATTTGTGCCTGCTCTCACCAAAGCTACAAATCCCAGTTCTCAGTGACACACACACACACATTTTTGTTACTAATACATACACAAAAGTTCCAGAACAACAATATTAATACTACTACAGTATGATTACTGAATCAGAGACACAAACAAAAACCAGTCAGACATAATGGAAGAAAAGACTAAATGTCTGGTAGTTATAAACAAAATAAAATACTGTTTAACAAGAAGTATTCAAAACTTACATTAAGAAAGTTATAAGCAGTCATGAAGCCATAAAATTAAACTTAGTTGGAAAGATGAACTGTGTGTTCACAGAAAAATTCAACATTGTAATAGGATCTTAGTTTTTCTTATATTTATTTAAACAATTTCATAAAATTCCAATAAAAATGCTATTTTTTTCCTAGAGCCAAATATGTTGATTTTATAGTATGTTTGGAAGAATAAACATGCAAGAATAGCCAGGAAACTCCTCAAAAATAAGTGCATAATTAAAATATATCATAAACATATAATTAAATCAGTTTGGTATTAATGCATGGATAGACAGACAGATGAGCATAAAATTCAGAAACAGACTTACCTGCATATGAAAATTTAGTGTAAAGTAAAAGGGCATCCCTAATTAGTAAGGACAAGATATACTTTTTAATAAGTGGTATTAGGATAACTGGATAGTCATATGCAAAGAGATATTTTTGTGTATACCAGGACAACTTTTGAATGACTGGGAAATTTACAGGTACAAAATAATATGTAAAAAAAACTGGGTGAATTTCTCTAAAATCTGGCATAGGAATAACTGTATTACAACTGAAAGTCGAGAAGTAATAAGTACAAAATTTGACACATGCAATTACATGAAAACAGGTGCTTTACATCTAATCCACAGGAGTTACATCAGGCCCATTTTATAGATGAGAAATCTGAGACTCAGAGAAATTAATATCTTGGCAAAGTTTGCAGTTAGTAAGTGACAGAGATAGGATTTGAACACAAGGAAACTGTAACTTATGGCACACTGTCACCGAGACTTCTGTTCACCCTAAGCACATTGAGAAAATCAGAATATAGATATTTTCTGGGTCCTAATTACAGTTGGAGAATAAAATCTTATTAATATTGGTAGGCTAGCTCCGTTGTTTGATATAGACTTCTTGTTGAGTTGAGAAGAGCTTTAAAAGGCATAGGAGCCTGGGGAGAAGAGAGACTTCAGTGTATTTTGAAGACAAACTGTAAATATGATATGATACTTCCCATGGAAATCTATGCCTCTCAGCTCTTATTCTGTCAAAAACTCTTGCATTGCTGCAGAACCTCATCTCATGCTTCCTTTTATCTCTACACTGTGAAACATCATATCGACCCCAAGAATCCTGTCTTAAATATAAGCAAGTTGAAGGAATATTCAGATCTTTTAATTTACTATCAGCCAAGACAATGTCTTGGTTAAGTGATTTTAATGGGAATAACTCAAACTGGTTGTTGGATTTATAAAGAAGGTGCCAACTAATTGAAGGTTTCACTTCCCAGTTGATATTTTGTGTTTGTGCAAACTAAGTAATTAGTACCAGCCTTTGTTTCTGCTCTTCCTGTCATTTAACTTGTTCACATTTTAATTTTTCATTTCCTTCCAATGCATCTCATACTTAGCCAACAAATACTGAATTTCTATTTTCTGTTTCTTCAGGAAACTTTATAGCCAATTGTGCTTTCTCTCTGTTAAGAACATAGTTAAAGGGGCTGGTGAGAACAATGCAATTCATTCTTTCATTCCATAAAGGTTTGTTAAGTACTAACTAATATGTCAGGCATTGTTCTAGGTGTTCGAGATATAAGGAGGATAAGGCAGCAAGTTTCCATTCTCAAGGATCTTACCTTCTATAGAAAGAGACAGAGGAAAAGCAATGAACAAACACAAAGCCAAATAAAACATTAAACAATGATGTGAGAGGGACTGGGGTAGGGATCTTCCTTAGCTTGGATGGCCAGAGAAATCCCTAAGATTTGAGTCACATGAAAACCCAGGCAGGAAGATGTCTAGACAGAAGGAATAAGTGCAAAGATCCTGATGCAGGCATGCACTTGGTGTGTATAAAGACAAGGAGGAGAGCATGTAACTGGAGGGGAATGAACGATCAGTTCAGTTCAGTCACTCAGTTGTGTCCGACTCTTTGCGACCCCATGCACTGCAACATGCCAGGCCTTCCTGTCCATAACCAACTCCTGGAGCTTACTCAAACTCGTCCATAGAATCGGTGGTGCTATCCAACCATGTCAACCTCTTTCGTTCCCTTCTCCTCCTGACTTCAATCTTCCCCAGAATCAAGGTTTTTTCCAAAGAGGCAGTTCTTCGTATCAGGTAGGCGAAGGTATAGGGCTTCTCTTGTGGCTCAGCTGGTAAAGAATCTGCAATGTCGAAGACCTGGGTTTGATCCCTGGGTAGGGAAGATGCCCTGGATAAGGGAAACGCTACCCACTCCAGTATTCTGGCGTAGAGAAGTCCAGGGACTGTATAGTCCATGGGGTCGCAAAGAGTTGGAAACGATTGAGCGACTATCACATACATACATACATACATAGGAATGAACTATACTGAACTGTAACTGACCTCCAAGTAATTAAGGATTTGCTTATTTGTTAGTTTATTCATTTATACACTCTACCCTCTCCCCCCCAAAAAAGGATTAAAAATTGCTCTTTGAATGTTGCTGTTTCTTAGAGTCCTCCAGGCATACTTTTTATTTGAGAAAAATAAAAGCAAGTCCTTTAGCAGGTAAAATCCAACAGATAGATGTAGGACAGGCATAAAGACTATGGATGCAGGATGTTCCCTTCTTTTTAGAGGCTCACACACCTTGAAATGTCATTTAAGAAATTATTTTTAGAGAAGATTGTTGCACTGAATTTAATTTCAAGTCAACAGACCCATTATATTCTCTAATTAATCATGGCACATGCTATTTACCAAACTCCTGTAAAAACAAATTTCTTTTGTACACATTACAAACAAATGTTACATAAAATTAAGCACCAAGTAATGACTTTAATTTGTGGTTAGTTAATAATACACAGATGATCACGCGGCTGTAAAGGAAGCCACTTGGGACATTAACAGATATGCTGGTACAGGGGAATTAGACACAGGCAGACTGTGAGCTCTGGGAATAAAGAGGACCCAAGAGTTAATGGACATTAGATGTTCTGGCTCCAGTAACAGGCAGAAACCTGCTAAAGGCCTTTGTCCAGAAAAGCCTGTCTGAATGAATTTTAGGTTTTTCCATTGGTTTCTAAATTATTTTTTTACTTCTTGCCAAGCAAACAGATTTTACAAAACTTAATGGAATTTTCATTTTACCTGAAATTTGCTGAATGGCCTTGACTCAAAAGCTTTTCCTTTTAGCTTTGCAAGAAGCTCTAAGTGTCCCAAGTTCTATGAGCCATGTTTCCTGGCTAATTTTTTGCCACTTATGCCAACAAAGGTCCATCTAGTCAAGGCTATGGTTTTTCCTGTGGTCATGTATGGATGTGAGAGTTGGACTGTGAAGAAGGCTGAGTGCCAAAGAATTGATGCTTTTGAACTGTGGTGTTGGAGAAGACTCTTGAGAGTCCCTTGGACTGCAAGGAGATCCAACCAGTCCATTCTGAAGGAGATCAGCCCTGGGATTTCTTTGGAAGGAGTGATGCTAAAGCTGAAACTCCAGTACTTTGGCCACCTCATGCGAAGAGTTGACTCATTGGAAAAGACTCTGATGCTGGGAGGGATTGGGGGCAGGAGGAGAAGGGGACGACAGAGGATGAGATGGCTGGATGGCATCACCGACTCAATGGACGTGAGTTTGAGTGAACTCCGGGAGTTGGTGATGGACAGGGAGACCTGGCGTGCTGCAATTCATGGGATCACAAAGAGATGGACACAACTGAGTGACTGAACTGAACTGAACTGAACTGAATGATCCCAAGCTAAGATACTCAGACTACATTTTTGGAAGTGAAAACAAAATACAGTAAATCCCTAATACTTGAAAGAAACCAATGCTTCATTGGATCATGGAAAAAGCAAGAGAGTTCCAGAAAAACATCTATTTCTCCTTTATTGACTAGGCCAAAGCCTTTGACTGTGTGGATCACAATAAACTGGAAAATTCTGAGAGAGATGGGAATACCAGACCACCTGATCTGCCTCTTGAGAAATCTGTATGCAGGTCAGGAAGCAACAGTTAGAACTGGACATGGAACAACAGACTGGTTCCAAATAGGAAAAGGAGTATGTCAAGGCTGTATATTGTCACCCTGCTTATTTAACTTCTTTGCAGAGTACATCATGAGAAACGCTGGACTGGAAGAAACACAAGCTGGAATCAAGATTGCCAGGGGAAATCTCAATAACCTCAGATATGCAGATGACACCACCCTTATAGCAGAAAGTGACGAGGAACTAAAAAGCCTCTTGATGAAAATGAAAGAGGAGAGTGAAAAAGTTGGCTTAAAGCTCAACATTCAGAAACGAAGATCATGGCATCTGGTCCCATCACTTCATGGGAAATAGATGGGGAAACAGTGGAAACAGTGTCAGACTTTATTTTGGGGGGCTCCAAAGTCACTGCAGATGGTGACTGCAGCCATGAAATTAAAAGATGCTTACTCCTTGGAAGAAAAGTTATGACCAACCTAGATAGTATATTCAAAAGCAGAGAAATTACTTTGTCAACAAAGGTCTGTCTAGTCAAGGCTATGGTTTCTCCTGTGGTCATGTATGGATGTGAGAGTTCGACTGTGAAGAAGGCTGAGTGCCAAAGAATTGATGCTTTTGAACTGTGGTGTTGGAGAAGACTCTTGAGAGTCCCTTGGACTGCAAGGAGATCTAACCAGTCCATTCTAAAGGAGATCAGCCCTGGGATTTCTTTGGAAGGAATGATGCTAAAGCTGAAACTCCAGTACTCTGGCCACCTCATGCGAAGAGTTGACTCATTGGAAAAGACTCTGATGCTGGGAGGGATTGGGGGCAGGAGGAGAAGGGGACGACTGAGGATGAGATGGCTGGAAGGCATCACTGACTTGATGGACGTGAGTCTGAGTGAACTCCGGGAGTTGGTGATGGACAGGGAGGCCTGGCGTGCTGCGATTCATGCGGTCGCAAAGAGTCAGACACGACTGAGCAACTGAACTGAACTGAATGCTTCATTTCTCTGTGGTCTGCAGGCTACATAAGTGCTCATATAAACCGACATGCAAAAATGAAAATTCCCTATCCTATAGTGTAGCGAATGGGCTGGAAAACCAGTGGGCCAGAAGATTTGTGATTAAGCTCTGTTTAATCTCTTAGGAGGGGAGGAATGGAAAACTGGTAGGAGACTGAAGTGGCTCGTCTTTCTCTTACTGAACAGAACTTTTCCGATATTTCCTCAATTCCACTTCTTGCTCCTATCTAAAAGCCATGTAAAAGGGGATTTGTGCAGTGAAAGAGCCATGGTGCCAAGTCTCGTGGCACCCCACTCCAGCACTCTTGCCTGGAAAATCTCATGGGCGGAGGAGCCTGGTGGGCTGCAGTCCATGGGGCCACTAAGAGTCGGACACGGCAGATCGACTTCACTTTCCCTTTTCACTTTCATGCATTAGAGAAGGCAGTGGCAACCCACTCCAGTGTTCTTGCCTGGAGAATCCCAGGGACAGAGGAGCCTGGTGGGCTGTTGTCTATGGGGTCGCACAGAGTCGGACACGACTGAAGCGACTTAGCAGCAGCAGTAGCCAAATCTCAAAACAGGAGTTCAGTGCTTTGAGAAGCAGAGACTCCTAAAGTTCATTTAAAGTTTCCACTAATTCAGGGTGACTCTCTTTTGTTATTTAGTCTCTCCACGTGCCTCCTTTTCTTTGTACATGAAATGGGTACCAAAGGGCTATTTACTTCATGGTGATGTTTAGCTTTCACTTTTAAACAGGTGACAAACATCCTCCTCATCTAGGTTGCAGATTATGTCAGTACCAATATGACTTCCCTTAGCCATCTATGGCTGCTTTCTATTTCCCAAGGATGTGGGATTAAGTCACTCTTATTATTCTTCCTGGAACAAGATGGGAAGGAGGAAGTCTAAATAAATATTAGACCCAGAATAAATATTCACTATAGTCTTTACCAGGCTTTAGGGCAACAAGATAATGTACTCATACAAACTGGTACACACCCCATTACGGGACTAATGATCAGCTGAAAATAAAAAAGAAACTTAAAGAAGAGAAGCCTCAGAAAGGGATTAATCAACAACTCCAAGGCAGTAGCATGCTGTGCTTATGTGTTTTTTTTGCAAATATTGACTTTGAAGAATTAAACATGTGACTAAACTCTATGTCATTGTTCTTGTAAAAGAAAGTGTCTCTGTGACTATTTGAGGGCAACGGTAAAATGCAGAACAATGAGGCAAGAGGGGCCCCAGCATAGTGCTGGAAACTTTCCCCACTGTAGGAGGGCAAGTGCCGTGCATGTGGTTACTGAACATGGTGTATCATATACAGAGAGAGAGATCTCCCCCCACACATGTCCTTTGAACTGGAAGAAGGAGGGAGTCAGGAAGGGACATCTGTTTCTTCTTGCTTTGAGTTTACAAAGCTATCACAGACTTCTCCAGAAGTAATCTGGGACAAGGAGAAAAGTATGAACACAGGGGAGTTGAAAATGGGCCTGGGATGGGGAGACAGAAAGTAAACAGAAGGTTCTGGAGCCCAGGCAATTCAAATAGCATGCAATACTAAATCAGAGAAAGAACGTATGACTTCTTTAGTGACAAGACTGCATTGGTTCTAGAAACCAGGGTCCCTCACTGGGCAAGTCGTGACGGTTTCAAGCAAGATCATCCAGTCGCTGACCAAGATGTCAAGTGGTAGCGCTTTGATGTGAACTATTCTCAGTGTGTAAGGGGTGCACGTGTTCTCTCATGTAACCTTCCTAGAGCAGACTCTCAGGCCAAATCTTAACTTTCTCCTGATGGCATGTTTACTGACCCTGTGCATTTAGATTTGGGCATGTGGTTCATTGGGTGATTATTTATCATATATTCATTCCTGCCCCCAAATCCTGGCCCTCCATACCTTCACCTGCTCCACTGATGCTGGGTTTGGCCACATGACCTGCTTTGCTCAGTGGGATAGTTAGCAGACATGACAGAAGCAAAGACTGGAAAGCTGCTGGTACAGTCGGGCTGGCCCTTCTCACCTTTCTGCCATGAGAAGAAAATGCCAAGGCCAGCCTTGTGATTGAATGAGGATGACAACAAGCATGGACAGCAGACCTCGATCCAATCTGTAGACAGAGATCAAGGCCAGCTGAATCAAGCCTGGACCAGACAAACCCCATGCACCTGTGAGAATAAACAGTTGTTCTTTAAGCCACCAACATGGGGGGTGGCTTGTTATGTAACATTTGCAGCTGTAGGTAACAGACATAAGCAAAACTGCTGACTGAGCAGGCAAAGGAGACAAGGCATAGGCATTGTATAGGTTTGTAGGACACAGAGAGTTAGTGGCATGGTGGTGTCCCTGAGTAATTAACGGTGGGGCTCACATATGGAGCAGACCTTCGGTGCATGGTAGCATGATGCTATAGCTGAAAATAGAGCAAGGGTCAGACTTTGGTAGCTTGTGCAACAGGAGAGGCTACTCTGGGCCTCCAAGTATATACATATACCAGCATGTACCAGTGACTATTCTGGGTACAACTTTGTATGCGTTGGAATCCAGGAGGGCTCTTGTTTTTGGAGCAGGGAAACAGAGTGTGCTAGTGTTGTTCTTGGTGGTGGTTTCTTTGCTTCACTTTGTTTTGTTTTGTGTTGCATGGCTTTGAGAGGGGCACAGAGACATGGAGAACTGAAGACATGGTTTAGACTCTGGCTGCAACTGATTCTCTGGGCTGGGTTGTTGGTGGATGGGAGAAGCTGAAGGAGCTAATTTCATTAGGGACTTTGTTATTTGGACCCTAAAGTGGCCCCTCCTGGGCACACTGAATGAGGCACAAAACCTGGGTGAGGACCCTCATGCTCAGGAGCCCAGAGAGCTTTGGCTCCTTGCAGACTGGTGAGTGAGAGAGGTATCACCTGGGTTATAAAGGCTGTGTTCCCATCATGGGCTTCATCCATTGCTGCCATGGTGAGGTGCCCTCCAGCTTTGTCATGAGCGGAGGAACAGAAGATACTGGAGTGTTAGGGGACTTGCATGAAAGGTGTGCGAGCTAGGCCATACTTTCTTCGGAATCTATTGGGAAGGTTTGGCAGAGGTTGGAGCGGGGAGGGCTGAAAGTCATTTGAGATAATGTTAATGGGACTTCATTTGAATGCACATATTGATGGGCTGCAGAGACATTCTAGTTACTTTATGCAGGTGCTTCAGAGTTCTAGTTGGCCCAATGCCCACTGTAAGTACCCATAAAGCTATCTTGATGATGCTGGGGGGAGGGGTCTTTTTTTCAATGGCTTCAACAAATGACCCCAGCCCTGCTGGAAGAAGAACACAGCTAAGCTATTACTTCTATGGAAATTCCACTGTATCATTTTAGGATGATACTAGCACAAAGGGAAGTGGAGGAAAGAAATAAAAAATGAATGAGAAAGGGTGATGTGGTCGGTGGATCAGTACATTTAGAAGGTATCTTAACACACATTCAGTTGAGGATCTATCGAGTTCTAAAATAGGAAGTAGTTCCAGACCACACCCAAGAAAATAGCTTTTCTTTTGGGTGCAGACCCCCTGAGACCCCTATATTGCTTTCTGTGGCTAGACTCCAAATTCCTGATAAAATTGTTGTATATTTAAAAGAGTATAGATGTGCTTAAGCAAGTGGATACTGAATCCCAGCTCTGTCACTCACTAGCTCTATGAGCTTGAGCAAGACAACTTAATTTCTTCCTTTCAATTTTATTCATTTATTCACTCATTCATTCAGGCATCCATTCGTCTAACACTTCTGAAATCATATCGTGTGTCCAGGTACTCTGCTAGGCAGTAAAACCAAAGATAAACAACCTCTAGCCACATGCACCATAACATTCTAGTGAGAAAGATGGCAAAAAAATCCAATAAATGAACAAATAAAATTTAAAATGTGTAGAGCATTATAAAGAAAACACCAGGAGCTGAGACGGAGAAAAAGGTACTTGCATTAGATAAAGTAACTAGAGAGTACCTTTTTATAGAGGTGCCATAGTCTTGGGAATATGCTTAAGCATAAAGTTGGGATAACAATAAAGTCTGCGTTGGATCAGAGTGTTCTGGTTGTTCAATCACCCAGTCAGGTCCGACTCTTTGCAACCCCATAGACTTCAGCACGCCAGGCCTCCCTGTCCCTCACCATCTCCTGGAGTTTGCCCAAGTTCATGTTCATTGCATCAGTGATGCCATCCAGTCTCATCCTCTGATGCCCTCTTCTGCCCATAATCTTTCCCATCATCAGGGACTTTACCAATGAGTCAACTGTTTAATCAGATAACCAAAATACTGGGCTTCTACTTCAGCATCAGTCCTTCCAGTGAATACTCAGGGTTGATCTCCTTTAAGATTGACTGATTTGATCTTCTTGCTGTGCAAGCGGAGAAGGCAATGGCACCCCACTCCAGTACTCTTGCCTGGAAAATCCCATGGACGGAGAAGCCTGGTAGGCTGGAGTCCATGGGGTCGCTAGGAGTCGGACACGACTGAGTGACTTCACTTTCACTTTTCACTTTCATGCATTGAAGGACTCTCAGGAGTCTTCTCCAGCACCACAGTTCAAATGCATCAATTCTTTGGCTTTCTGCCTTCTTTACAGTCCAGCTCTTACAACCGTACATGACCACAGGGAAAGCCATAGCCTTGACTATACGGACCTTTGTTGGCAGAGTAATGTCTCTGCTTTTCAACACCTTGTTTAGGTTTGTCATTGCTTTCCTGCCAAGACCATCTTACCTGTCTCCTGAGAAACCTGCATGCAGGTCAAGAAGCAACAGTTAGAACCCTGTATGAAACAACTGACTGGTTCCAAATCGAGAAAGGACTACAACAGGGACGTCTTGTGTCTCCCTGTTTGTTTAACCTACATGCTGAGCACATCATGAGAACTGTCAGGCTGGACGAATTACAAGCTGGAACCAAGATAGGTGGGAGAAACATCAACTACCTGGGATATATGGATGACACCACTCTAATGGCAGAAAGCAAAGAGGAACTAAAGAGCTTCTTGATGAGGGTGAAGGAGGGGCGTGAGAGAGCCAGCTTAAGACTAAATATTAAAAACACTAAGGTCATGGCATCCGGCCCATTACTGCATGGCAAATAGAAAGGGGAAAGGTGGAAGTAGTGACAGATTTCATCTTCTAGGGCTCCAAAATCACTGCGGATGGTGACTGCAGCCATGAAATGAGAAGGCAATTGCTTCTTGGCAGGAAAGTGATGAAAAACCTAGACAGGGTGTTGAACAGCAGAGACATTACTCTGCTGACAAAGGATCACAGTGAGGGAGGCCTAATTAGACAATGCATGCATAACACGTTTGATTTAGTGCTTGGCGCATAGGAAATGCTCAACAAATGTTTAATATTTCTTCTGTTCTTAGCACATATACTTAGTACACTCCATGGACTGTAGCCGGCCAGGCTTCTCTGTCCATGGGATTTTCTAGGCAAGAATACTGGAGTGGGTTGCCATTTCCTCCTCCAGGGGATCCTTCTGACTCAGGAATCAAACCTGCTTCTCCTTTGTTGCAGGCATATTCTTCACCGCTTGAGCCCTGGGGGAAGGCCACTTAGTACACAGAGCTTAGTACATAAACTTAGGAGACAGAATCGTACACAGTAGGCACTAGATAAATGTGTGCTGTCAATGGCTTATGAAAAGAATATGGTGGCATGGTGCTACCCCATCACTGTCCAGTGCTTCTGGCAGCATCAGAGGGGCTAAAATTGCTCTCTTAGGCACTTACATATGACAGTAAGGAATATATCAGCCTCTGGACCCCCAGAGTGGGTCCCTGCAGAATAATATTGTTCCAGGCAGAAATCAAGAGAAACTTGGTACTGATTTGTGCCGCAGTTGCTCACAGTATAAACAGAAGCCACCAGGGCTGTCCACTCAGCACTTCTTACCAGACACAGAAAAAAAGATTTTTTTTTTTTTTTAAGAGAGATGGAAGAAGGGCATTTTTAGTGCAGGCTGGAGCTCTTTACAACATAAACTGCTCAGCCAAGGGGAATTGAAATGGATGAAGCGTATGCAAAGTCAGCTAATGAATGGAGTTTGGGTGAAAAAAATGATAAAAGAAATTGCTTTATTTTATTTTTCTATCCATAGCAATGCTTGTTTTTAAAGTGGTCAGTGATGCAGTTCTCATTGACATTGGGCATTCAGGGGAAGAAAGCAGTAGTACTTCTGTGATCACACAGTGGGTATAATAGGATTAAGTATAATAATTTACTTGTAAAATAAAATTTCAATTAGATCCTGATTGTATGAATTTCCAGAACCATCATTTATTAGGCGGGAGACATAAACCTACCACATTTGCTGGTCCAGCAGCAGAACTGGAGAGAAATTACCTTCAGCTAAAGGATGGTATATTGGCCAGTATATTGGATGGTAGGTATAGTGGCATATTATTAATGGAAAATACACCCTGGAAAGGGGGGAGAGCACAGATTGACTGGTGGACCGTTCCTTTCTGGTCTTGGCCTGTCACTGGCAGACCCAGGCTGCATTGGTACCTCTCTGGGCTTCCTGATTGCTGAGCTCAAAGAGATTACAGGTATACTGTGATCTAGTGAACCCTCAACCCCTATGCTCTTGGGTAACTGAGGTCCCCAGGTGGTTGTCAGTCCAGGACTAATCAAGGGCAACATGAGGGTTCTGACAGCATCCCCGTAGTCCCTGGAGATGGTGGACTCCATGAGCTTCTCCACAGGGCACTGAGCACTCCCAAGAAGGTGCTCTTTACTGAATACCTCAGTGTCCACTGCAGAGCACACTGCCACCCACTGTGGACAGAGGGCTGAAGAGATGCTTGGATTATGTTCCAGGAGGGTGGCGTGCAGTCCAAGCCTGGACTGAGAGTGGAAGATGGGGAGGCCAGGTGGGGCTCCTGCAAGGCATAGCTCTAAAGGCAGCCCTGTACCTCTTTCTGCATATATCTAGGATACTTAAGCCCATTTAAACATGCCGTTTCAAAACACAAATTTTATTTATTTGGCTGCACTGTGTCATAGTTGCCCCATGTAAACTCTTAGTTGCAGCATGTAGGATCTAGTTCCCTGACCAGGGATCAAACTTGGGGCCCTGCATTGGAGTGAGGAGTCTTAGCCACTGGACGACCAGGAAAGTCCCTGTGCCCTTTAACGGAGTCCACACAGTGGCAGGGTGAGGGTTCTACGGCTGCATGGACATTCGGCACGTTCAAGCATCTTTCTTTTGAAATTCTCAGAACAAAAATGTTTGACTGGATTTGAAATCCATTTCCATTAACAAAAGACATTTTCAACATTTACATCGGGGAAAGAAAATAAAAAAGAAGAGTTCTTCAACACTTTAAAGACAATTTCAACTGTTGTAAATTTTTGAATGGCTGTAAAAAATAGCTTTAAATTTTTTATCACTTACTTGTGGGAACAAAGTTTCTCATCAATGGTGACTATCAAGAATTTGAAGAGATCATTAAAAAGACTTGATCAGGACTCGCTTGTAGCCATTTCAAATATAAAACTTGGTATGAAACAGTTATGTGCATGAAAGCAAGCTCAAATTTCTCATTAAAATTTTTAGAAAAGATTTTATTTGAGGCTTTTACACAAATTCAATATTTAACATCCATCTTTAACACTGTGCATTTTATTTTTATTATCATAGTAATAAAATATAAAGAAAATGTAATAAATATTTTCACCTAGCCCATGTAGATGTCCTCAAGTCCCCTCCAATTTATTCCAGTGTGGTGTACAAGTATTATCACATCAAAAAATATCTTGGTTTCAAGCAGACCTCAGAACACCTGGATGCTAATACTATTTGCTACTAACTTTTTCTGCCCAAATCATATGAATGGCTTGGCTTAGGCCTCAGTACTCTCATCTGTCAAATGACCAGATTAGGTTAAATTATTTAGGTTTAATTTGAATAGTCTATTTACTTCAATGGTCAAGTTATTTTTAACAACCTGTTTATCTCTATGGTCACGACATGGATTTATTGCTTATGAGGATACATCTTAGCAATTGATCATGATTTTTTTTTTTTTGGAGTTCCAGTGGGCTTTTATTGAGATAAATTAACAAATCAAGATTTTATCCACCATCTTGTCTTTTAAATTCAGCAGAGACTCTGCTCTAATTGATTATTTATTTCTGGCTGTGCTGGATCTTCACTGCTGCTCAGGTTTTTCTCTAGTCGTGGTGAGCAGAGGCTACTCTCTAGTTGTGGTGTGCAGGCTGCTCATTCTTGTGGCTTCTCCTGTTGTGGAGAATGGGCTCTGTGATCCATGAGCTTCAGTAGTTGGGGCTTACAGGCTCTAGAGCACGGGCTCAACAGTTGTGGTGCACGGGCTTAGTTGCTCCATGGAATGTGGAATCTTCCTTGACCAGGGATCGAACCTGTGTCTCCTGCATTGGGAGGTGGATTCTTTACCACTGAGCCACCAAGGAAGCCCTGATCATGATTTGTAAACAACTTTAATACAAAATAGTCTGCTATAAACCAAAAAAAGTTGTATGCATAGAACAGACAATGGAATTGGATATGACTTTGTGACCAAAATATTTATTAGCAAGGAAACTCTAGCCATTGCCTTGACTCCAGAGAACTCAAGGTACTACGCTAACACCACAAGTCCTTTTGCACAAGTTAAAATTTCTGCAAGCATTTACCTGTTCAAGTTTGGAAACACAGATCAATTTGAAGGAAGCCCAGGTACCCTTTCCTTCTGTAATCAGAGGCTCTGCTGATATGGACTGTGCCCATATTGATCACTTTTACATTCCCAAGGCCTACCCATTGATTTCTAGCCATCCCTTTCACTTTTGAAAACAACTGCCTCAGATGGAGAGTGAGGCTGAGGATCTAAAAGGCAATCACTACTTTTTAATCAGCTTGCTTTGAACCAGAATTCTACCTTATCTACCTTCTTGTCCCCAGGCTCTTGCCCCTCTACAAGCAGACAAAGAATTTAGAAAAAAAAAAAAATGTGAGCAAGATACAGCCAAGAGCAGATAAAAGCTCTACTGCAGACCCTAACATCCATGTACTTTAGGAAGAGGTCTGGAAAAATATATCACTGAATATCGGAGAACTTTGAAGTATTAAAGCATCCATTTCAAAGGAAAGGGTTCAGAATACCCAAGCACGTGCTCTCTGATCACCCATACCATTGAATATGTAAGTGCATGTCTCCTGACTGTTCACAGGCACTCTTAGAACTAGACACATGTACAGCCTGGAGAAGTCTGAGTAGCAGAAATAGTTATAGGTATGTATCGTGGTGACTTATACTCCCTCTGAGACGTGTAGTCATTTTTCTAGGAAGATTGAACATCAAAAGCTATATGAAGAAATGATCTAACATTGTCAGCTCATTTATTCTAAGGATTAGTGTCAACATCACAGAGAATAGGCACTATAGAGTGGACGTGCGAGCTCAGGGTTTGGTCTTTGGGTGAAGAAGATAAAGTAAAAGTCAGAAATTAGTAAGGTTTTAAAAACAATGGGGTCTCTTGGGTGTCAGCAGGAACTCAAGTTACATAAAAGGAGCATTTAGTAAAGATGAAAGACATCATAGAAAACCATCTGTAAAATTCAAGAGCCTATATTGTAAAGCCACGGGAAGGAAAGAACATTTATTTAAGCACCATATGTAGGGCACTGTGATAGGTGCTTTCAAATCTTTGAAGTCAAGTATAACTATAGCATCATTCCCCTTCTAACTAGTGACGAAACCAGGGCTAATAAAAAGGTTGTGAAGTTTGTTATAGCTAGTAGATGATCAAAACCTGCTAAGCTCAGACTTGGGGTTGACTTTACACATACATCTGATGGATGTGCCTATTTTTCTGCTTGATGAAGGGGAAATTCTCCAGCCTCACATAATCTTCCCTACTGGTTCCATCAAGTCCTTTAATTGCAGCTATGTTCCTTCAGGTCTTGACGGTTTGGGTTTTAAGTGTTTCTCACCTAAATTTAGTTACTCAAGGGTTAGCTGGTTAGATGGGGTTAGATGGTTCCCAGGTTCCCAGGCATTTATTTGAAAGGAAAACATTTCTTAATGACCTCTTCTAGGAAGCCAAGAATAAGTCCCCATAGGGTTGGGAGTATCTCATGGGTGGAGGTATGTCTTATGGTTCTGGGGCTGCTGAGGGGCCATACCCCACAATACGTTTTTTCTGCACGTTTTTTAGTTGCATACTCTGATTCACTCTTCATGACAGTTTTGTAATATTTACTACAGCGAGAACAGAAAGATAGTTGAGTATTTCCTCTAACAAGATTGATCACAATTTGATAGTTTATTATCGGTAAGTTAGAAAACTTCTTTTGAACTTCGAAACTTAATACTGTAAACACTTTATCGGTGACTTTCGATTGCAGTTACATTCCAAAAACAGGAAATGCTCCAAGGAGAAAACTAGGCTCTGAAAGCAAGCCTTCTATTTCGTACTGTGCTGTGTGCCGTGCTGTGATTAGTTGCTCAGTCGTGTCCAACTCTTTTCAACCCGATGGACTGTAGCCCGCCAGACTCCTCTGTCCATGGGGATTCTCCAGGCAAGAACACTGGAGTGGGTTGCCATGCCCTCCTCAAGGGGATCTTCCCAACCCAGGGATCAAGCCCACGTATCTCGCATTGCAGGTGGATTCTTTACCCTCTGAGCCACCAGGGAAGCCCATTTCCTACTGTGGCTGGGGCAAATTAGAGACGGAGTCACAGCATAGCTGGAGAAGCTGAAAATTCAAGGTCTTTTCCAAGGCTCTCGCTCACAGGGCAGAATAGTCACCTGTGCTGGAGGACAGAGAGCAATGCTTCTGCCTGGGGGCATCACTGCTCTTGCCTGCAGTAGTCCCGGGGCTGCTGGCTGTACTGGCAGGCTAAGCACAACCTCTCCAACTGCCTGGCCCCAGAATGACAGCTTCTTCTGGCAAGAAACTTGAGCAGCCTGACCCACCTCCGCCTTCAGTGGGAGAGTACTCGAACCAGGCACAGCTCATTACCACTTTGATGTGGGCTTCGTGGCCCACCTGGTGTCTTGACCCTTTTCTCCAGGTCAGACTTGGAGAGGAAGAGAGGGTGAGGACCTAAGACTGGGGGTAGTGGAGGGGGTGAGGCTCCCAGCTCCATTAGAGGGCTACAGTCTCCAAATCTATGGCCTCGGGTAAGAAACACTTCTCAAGCAAGAAATTGATGAAGACTTTACAGATGTGGCATTGCCAATAAAAGACTCAAGCAAAAAGTCACTTTTTGAAACTATCAGTAATAAATGCATTTTGATCAACCATGCTGGAGGAAAGACTGAATTACTTGTCCATCTCCTTTCTAGGAAATATTACAAGATTGTCATCACAGAATGAGGCAATCAAAGAGCATGAAGACAAAAAAAAAATGTGGAGAAACAAGCATTATAGATCTATATCAGACAATAAAAATATAGTGTTAGTTTTCTGAAGTTTTTGGATTTGATGCCATTTCTTTACTCTTTCAAATTAATGTTCTCATTCAAACATGACTTTACATTCATATTTTAAAATTCTTTTAGGAAAAGGAAATTTCTTACTGTGAAAATTCCACACTGTGAAAGAGTGCCCCATGAGTTAAGCTGCAGGTGCTAGAAATGAGTATCTGTTCCTAAAACTTCTGATGGGATACAAAAGGCTGTGCCCAGCATCTCTGTGTTCTCAGGGTATCTCTGCCAACAGGGATGTTAGGAATTGGTGCCTAGTTCAGTTTCATAGCAACAACAATGGGCTGGAGTGGGACTTCAACTCTATTTATGGATTAACTTTGATCTAATTATGTGTCCCTGGGCAGGAGACTATAAAGTTCAGGACTATATTTTCCCATTAATAAACTGGGATTCTAAATAAGAACGCCTCCTCGTCCTTCCTGCATGTAGTATTGCAATATAGATGTTAAAATTTTGTAGAAGAAGATGACCCACCAAAAGGAAAAAGTCATAGCTACCAGGTGGTGCAGCAGTAATAAAGAATCTGCCTGCCAGTACGGGAGATGCAGGAGACAGGGGTGTGATTCCTCGGTCAGGAAGAGCCTCTGGAGTAGAAAATGGCAACCCACTTCAGTTTTCATGCCTGGAGAATTTCATGGACGGAGGAGCCTGGCAGGCTACAGTCCATAGGTTTGCAGAGTCAGACACGACTGAGTGACTGAGCTCACACACACGCACACTCACTCCTTGCACATTCCTCTGGCTGGCAGGAAACTGAGGTTACTGGTAGCATCTTGGTCAAGCTTTACCACCTAAACACGCTGTCCCCATGCCACCCTTGAGACCAACTGAAAACCGTCACATGTCTCTTTCTAAATTTCCCCAGAGTGGTGGTGTTGGTTGTGGTGGTGGTAGGTTTCCTTTTCTCTTTTTATATATATGGAAGAAGTGGAAACACTCATTTCCCTCCTGTTTTCCATTGCTCTGCCTTTTTACGTTACTCAGCCCTTCCTTTCCGTATCCTCATTAGCCTCCCACCCCATCATTAGCCCAATACCACTTCCCTCGTGGTCCAGAGGGTAAAGAATCTGCCTGCCAAGGCAGGAGACACAGGAGATATGGCTTCGATCTCTGGGTCAGAAAGATCCCCTGAAGGAAGAAATGGCAACTCGCCCCAGTATTTTTGCCTGGAAAATTCTGCAGACAGAGGAGCCTGAAGGGCTACAGTCCATGGGGTTGAAAAGAGTTGGACACGACTGAGCGCATGGCACACAGCCCTTCCTTTCCGTATCCTCATTAGCCGCCCACCCCATCATTAGCCCAATGCCACTGCCCTCTACTTCCTGTTGGATTTCTGACCTGGCTATTTCCCTCTTCCAGTTCTTCCAAAGGCTTGTGAAGCATCCCAGAATTTGGGCTGATATTCTGCGCCCCCAGATGGGCCACGAGACAGTGGATGAGTAACAGAGGGTTGGCTTTGTTCAGATTCGGGGAGGGTAGTCTAGTGACGGAGCCATCAGTGCTTCGTGGTCCTCACTGGTCACCCAGCGGTGTCAGTCAGGGTCCTCTGGTGCCTGAAGCAGAAACCCCTGACCTGTATTCCCTTTCCTGTTACTCCCTCACCCCACCCAAAGCTACTTTTGGCTTCTGAAATGTGCAGGAAATAAGCAAATGAAAACAGAGGGAAATAATCCCTAAAGTCAACAACTAGTCAGCTACACTTAAATACCTAAGAAAGGAGAATGACACCCCCAAAGGTTTCATCAGCCCACGAGTTGGGCAATGAGTTGGTCTCATTTGGAAATCTTCTGTGTCTCTATAGATTTGTTTCTCAAGGTAAATCACCACCCTGCCTAGCCACATTTGTTAACAATGCATGTAACTCTTAACGGCATCTCAAAAGCATACTTACTCTCAATTTCGCTTCTCATTCGTTTTTATGATGCTAGAGAAATTCAGATTATATAGGCTTTCTTTGTGCTGAGATGGTAATTTTATATCACTGTAGATTAATAGCATTTTTAGTGATATTTGGTATCACTCATTTGTCTCCCAGGGTCGTAAAGATATATATTTTTTCTAATTTGGCTTTGCCAACAAATAAAAAATAAGAGTCTTTTTCTGTTGAATGAGCGAAAAAGTCATTCTGATCATGAAGAATTATTCCCTTTTAACATGCCCACAATCTACCATCTAATTGTTTTTGTTATGGCAGCAATACAGTTTTCACAGGAATGCACGCATGTGTGCCTGCGTGCACGCGTACAGCTTGGCCTGCAGAGGATTTTCTTCTTGTTGCTCCTTGATCTTCA
Organism: Budorcas taxicolor; assembly: GCF_023091745.1. NCBI lineage: Eukaryota > Metazoa > Chordata > Mammalia > Artiodactyla > Bovidae > Budorcas > Budorcas taxicolor. Next base: position 64,438,327 of record NC_068911.1, read on the forward strand.
CTTTAAGTTCTGATTAGTGAGCCTCCAGTTTTTCTGTTTAGAACCTATTCATCCAGGCACCTCTACTCAGGAAGATCAAGACCTCCCACTGCTCCACTTCCTCTCCCTCCGTCCTGGAGTTTTGCAGAAACCTGGCCTTTGTAAGCATATTGAGATGTCTGGAACTCTGTTCAGAGATCTGGTCCTGCAGTGCTCACTTGGAGCAAGTACCCATTCCAAGGACGGTTATTATGGAACAGAAAGACAGTCAGACTCGGTTTAGCTATCAGCTTTTAAGCCTTCCTCCATCTGCTGAAATGTGCACTGCAAAGTTTCACATAAAATGCTGATTAGTACCTCAGTGCAGATTTGTAGAACGATCCACTCTCTCTTGGTTTACATCCCACTCCTAACTACCTACTCACCTGTTCTATTGGAAAATTTTAATCATCTCTCTGACATTAGCTTGGCAGTTTCAGCGGCCACTTCCCATTCCCTCAAAGTCTTTCTGCTCCATTTCATTCCTATTTCTTTTCTGCTTGTGTTAATTATTTTTGCAGCCAGCATACGTGTTTGTCAATAAGGCATTGCATTTTCCATGTGTCAGTTCCTCAGCCCATCAGAGAACCCTGCTTTTACATTCTGAATCCATTTTCCCCTTTCCCAACTCAGCTCATTTTGCTCTGTATCTGTCTCTACTCCTCAGTCCAAATCCATCGGAAGTTGCAAGAAACTTGGCACTTACACAATGGTCCCCTTGCTTAACGCAGTCTAGTTTTCCACCGAGCCTTAGGTTTGGGCCTGCAATGGGCTGCACGTTGCCTGAAAGCCCCATGACTTCTTCCATACCTGAGATGCCCTCACCTTCTGAAATGCTGGCTTCTGGAATGGACAGAAAACAGTTTTCCCACCTCACATCAAGGACTAAGACATTAAATTCCCAAGTAAGCTCGGTGTGGTTTAGTTGCCGAGTCGTGTCTGACTCTTGAAAACCACTCCTGACCCCACTAGCTCCATCCCCAGTGTGAAGACTTGGGTAGTGAAAAAAGCCTTCCCTTAACAGTCATGCAGAGACACACCTAGCGTAGTCCTAGGCGCCCACCAAGGCTCTGTAAATGCCCACACAGTCAATGTGTTGCTTTGAAAAGCTTGAGACCCACAGGCTGCATTTTAGGGGTGGTGCAAAGGGTAGGCATGTAGCTCCTTTTTAAAAAATGAATACTGTTCTCCCCTCTGTACCAGTATAACCTATTTGGGGGAATTTTCTAATGGTTGACATTTCCTTTCATGGTTAATACCAAGGATACCTACAAGTTGTCATAATCCCAAGACTCTTCTTTTATCATGGCTTCTGAGAATTCACTAACTAGTTCCCTCTCACAGGCCAAGGAAACGCCACTTTAAAAGAACTCTCTCTGTTTCTCAGAATGAACGCCCTTCTGGTGAAGGGCACATGAAGGGAAGTTTCTTTTCTTGTTTTGCTTTTGTTTCAGATTCCCCTGGGGGTTACACACATCCTGTTCTAATTCCCCGATTCCTTGGGGAAGCACGCAGCCTATGACAGACAGGAAGAGGAGGGGTGCAGGCCCCGAACCCCATAGATAGGGAGGAGATGGGCTGAGGCTCCTCTGCGTCTGGGTTGCCCACTTCGTCTTCTCTTCCACCCAAGTCCATCACTCACGTGCACCAGAATCCCCTGCATGCCACACACTGACCCTTGGTAAGATTCCATTTTTTAGTTCCCTGCACCGTGACCTTCCTTGGCCAGCTCCTCATCCTTTTATCTGTCTTCTACTGCCTGGGGGTCGGTCCTTCATGTCCACGCTGCCAGAGAATGCTGGCAATAGAAAATGCTGGAAAATTGGAGTGGTAGGAAGGGAAAACAACAGGCTCCTGCAGGCTTTGTGATTTTAGATCATCAGAAATGTCTTTCACCGTTAGCCTTTTTTCTAATAATCACAACAAATGATCATTTTCCGCTAATTGTCCCACGAGGAATATTGCTGTTCAAGTTTTCCTCTGGGTACTCTCTGGCAGTCATGCTTATCAGCGAGGATACAGCCCAAGGCCGACTGGGGAAGAAGGAGATAGGGGCGAGGAAGTCCCATCATCCTGACCCCTGACTGCTCACACAGAAAGAGAGGCCTTTCCGGTCAGCATCTGCTTGTCTTTATTCCTACATCTTCTTGGAAATACCTTTCTTGAACTTGAAGACTCCCTAGAGACATTATTTTCCAGATGAAGGACTTCTGCGGGAGTCTTTAATTCACAATAACAAGAAGATGAAACACTGTCGGGCCACCTCTGGGCTCAGTGCCCTCGTGTTGGAAGTTGGCTCAAGACAGACACTGTGTAGCTCACTTCTTTCACTCCATGTTCAGCTCCAGTAAATAGCTAATTCAGGCTAAATATTGCCTCCTCTGGTCACTCCCTGCTTTGCCCAGGTAACCTGTGAAAAGCCAATGAAAATGGAGTTGGCGTTGCTAAGAGAGCTCTCTAACATGGAGCTGGGCAACCATTGAGCAAGTGGGACCTCAGCCTGCGTGAAGTTCGACTTTTGACCATTTCTTGTCCTACTTAAGATATCTATTGGACTCTTCCTCTAAAATAATGTGACACCCTAACTATTTATCAAACCCTTACCCTAAAACAACTTGTGATTCCTTAAAGAACAAAGATTTCCAGACTTGCATCAGAGTCTATCACTATTCTCACCTGGCAACTTTAACAAACTTTGCTAAAGACTTCTCTTTCCCAGAATACTCTTTCAGTTTTCCCTGAATCTAATCTGAATCAGTGTCGCCTGAATTGCAATCCTTAAGACCCCAAATAAAGTTCTTTGTTCTTTACAGCCTCGATACTGATTATTGTTTGACAAAATGAAAATGAATTGTTAGTTCTTTTTCGTTTACTAACTCCATGAGTCAGGGCAAGCTAAAGAAAAGTATGAGAGGAAATGTGAACAAATTTTCCGTCTTTATGTACAGGCAATATCTGCAACTAATCACGCTTTAAGAAAATGTTTCCTTGGAACAGTCACAGAGAAGGGTTTTGTTAAGAAAAGTTGAGAGCAGGGGAATTCTACATTACACTCTGCTGAATTAAAAAAAATGAAAGCTTCTATAAAATTCAGAGAACTTTAGCCAGTGATAATCTCACCCAGTTTCCATATGTGTAAAATGGGGATTATGAAATTAGCTGTCTCATGGGCTTCTTGGGACTACTTCATATAATTTTTAGAATAGTATCAGTACATAGTAAGTATTCTATAAATGTTAACAATTATTATTATTATCAGCTAATAAAATTCCCAGTTGCTCTTATACTAGATGATCCATTAGGGAGAGGTTGCAAACTAACAGTCTATGAACAGGATGCCATCTACACGAAGAGAGTTTTAGAAATCTGTTTTCATTGCTGCATTTTAAAATTGAGAGATTTCTCTCTCACTCAAAAGGTATTTCCAATTTTGCTTTAAAACAGGGGGACCTGTGACATCAGGCCTGCATCCTGCAAAGTAACCCTGGGCAAGAGCTGAAGGGCCCTTTCCAGGGACATGTATCACCAGTTTGCAAAATCCCGCTGTGCCCTCCTGTGGTCCACTGAGCCCTTTGCATTTTCCCTCTCCTGTCTCACAAGCCACCAAGCACTTTCCAGGAGGCTCTTCTATTTTGTTTTGTACAGACTGTAAGGTGGGAGGGTAAGCAACACTATCCACATTTTACAGTTGGGGAAACTAATGAAAGGGTAGGTTAAGTGAGCTGAGAAATGCCGCATGGTGAGTCACTTGGGAGACTACCCTCTTCTCCAACAGCATGCTGCCTCCCAGACCCTGTGGACAAACTCTGTCCTCACATTTCCTCAGAATGTTCTCTGCTGTGATTTGTAAGCAGCAGGGTGACTTGATGTGCCCGTTTCAAATGATAAGTTAAAGAGTGACCTAAGGTGTCTGAGGACTGTCCTCTCCACTCTGCTAATAAACAGGGCAGTCTCTAATTATTTGCATGGAGTTTGGCTCCCAAGATAATTCAGTGTCCGTGTGGCTCCGTTTCACCCCTGCTTATTTCCATTACCTTGCATATTAGCTGTGTCAACTTGATGGGCCTGCTGTTCCCCAGGGTGGCTATTATAAATACTGTTGCTACAGTGAAATGCTTCCAGTCTTCTGGAACCTCATTTGAACTAAGCAAGTTCTCTATAACGATCATTAATGATGTATTGCTTGCATATAAATGTTGGGTATTAATCTTTTGTTTACTTTTTCTATGCCATCAGACTTTTTAGAGTTTCTTTCTAATGTACTCTTAACTGATGACCAGAAGCAGCTTCTCCATTTGTGACTGAGTGACTTTTTAGCTGCCAAGTCACAGTGGCAGGTGAAAGCTTGATCTTGGAGCCTTGGCTGATAGACTCGCTTCGCTTGGCAGACACAGTGACCCAGTGCTCATCAAGGTTGCATATCGTTAGTGCCTGGGCACAAAATCTCACCTGAGCCTTTTTATTAAGTCTGTCAAGACAGTCTACTGGTTTACGAGTTTTATGAATTGAGTCCACGCCAAGAAGTTCCTGCAAGGTGACTGGAATGAGTTTAATGATCAACCCTGGAAGGAGGGACATTGTGGGTGCTGGACACATTCCATTCCTTTTTAACAGGAAGGGTTGGACCCACACTATAGTGGGTTTGAGGGTTCATCTGGTCTGGATTCTTTGATAAATGCCCTTCTACCAAGGCCCAGGTTCCAAGTACTGGATTAAATCTAAGAGAATCTCTCATGACTTGAGGCAGACTCTTCTTGCTATATTGAATCAGATGGGAAGACATTCCTTCTGGTTGGTTTAGTTTGACCTTACACCATGAAAGTGAAAGTCACTCAGTCATGTCTGACTCTTTGCACCCCATGGACTATATAGTCCACAGAATTCTCCAGGCCAGAATACTGGAGAGGGTAGCCTTTCCTTTCTCCGGGGAATATTCCCAACCCAGGGATTGAACCCAGGTCTCCTGCATTGCGTTTGGATTCTTTATCAGCTGAGCCACAAGGGAAGCCCAAGAATACTGGAAAGGGTAGCCTATCCCTTCTCCAGCGGATCTTCCCAACCCAGGAATTGAACTGGGGTCTCCTGCATTGCAGATGGATTCTTTACCAACTGAACTATCAGGGGCTCCCCTTGTGGTTCAACTGGTAAAGAATCTGCCTGCAATGTGGGAGACCTGGGTTTTATCCTTGGGTTGGGAAGAATCCCTGGAGATGGGAAAGACTACCCACTCCAGTATTCTGGCCTAGAGAATTCCATGGACTGTATAGTCCATGGGGTCACAAAGAGTTGGACACAACTGAGTGACTTTCACTTACACCATGGAGTTGTACAGAAATAGATTAGCATCTGTGCAGGCAATGACAAGGTGCCCGTGTCTTCATGACACAAGGTCATGGAGCTTGAGCTCAGGAATCAGACAGACCTGGATTTGAACCTCTGCTCTGCCGGGTTCAATCCCTGGGTTGGGAAGATCCGCTGAAGAAGGAAATGGCAACCCACTCCAGTACTCTTGCCTGGGAAATCCCATGGACAGAGGAGCCTGGTAGGCTACAGTTCACGGGGTTCCAAAAAGTCAGACAAGACTGAACGACTTCACTTTCACTTTCTTTCTGCCAACATACTACCTAGGAAATTTTAAGCTTTCTTTTTTGGCTTGTGTGTGCCATAGACTCTGTATTTTTGTCCCAGTTTTATTGGGATATAATTCACATGTAACAATGTATGCAGTTAATATACATTTAGGGTTTCTTAAATTCCACTTAAGCCTTGGTTTTTCTCTTTGTTTAATAAGAATACTGACTACCCACTTCGCAGGGGTTTTGTGAGAAATAAATGAAAAAATATATATATATATATAAAACACAGCCCAGAGTCTGGTACAAAGCAAGTGCTGGGTATAAAGATGTAATAATTATCTGCTCACTCTTCTGTGAGTGCACACTGATTTCAGCTATGGAGCTCCCTCCTGACCTTAGTCATCCCCAAAGAGAAAGGCTGTTTACTGGGCTGTCACCATGTACCCATCCTTGCCCTACCTGTCTTTGTCATCAGAAGTTAAATGTGATAGACTCTTCTGGGTTTAATTACGAGCAGGATGAGGAAATGGCCCTGTGCCAAAACCATAAATTCTACCACAAGTCTCTTATGTAAGGAATGCCCATTAAAACCTATTAGAGGCAGACATGCTTATGACGTGTAGACTCATGTTTGAGGAAGGGGTGGAGGATCCCCTGGGAGAAAGTAGGCATAGATCTGAGGCTATTAAGATGGGCATAACACGGTATGGGGTCATGTGGAGGGGTTTTTTTAGGCCCATGGTTTCTCTTAACACCAATAACTGTAGTCATGGGTGGGCCAGTGTGAGTGCCACTGTCCTTCTTCAAATGTTCATCATTTCTCACTTGAAGGATATGAAAAGCTCTGACTCTGCTCCCTGCCATCATTCTCTTTCTGCTCTAAATCCATCCTCTACACTGCTGCCAGAGTGATCTTTCTAGAACACAGTTCCACTCAGGCCCCTTCTCTGCTCAGTGGTCTTTGCTGGTGTCCATCGCTTACGCAAGTAAGTCTAGTGGCCAGAAACAAAGGATAGACCTAAGCACACCATTGCCAATCACTTGAGCCTTGAATCCAGGTGGAGCTGGTGGTTGCACTAGAGTACAGTACTAGCAAGAGTCCGGAAAACTTGAGGAAGGCTTTTCATCACTCCCTGTAAGCATTCACCCAGTTGTCTGGATTAGAGGAAGTTTAAAGAGTTAGAGAAAGCCACATGAGTTTCTCCCCTTGCCTGGAGATCAGATGTCTTCACAACCGAGGAAATATTTATAGCTTCATAGATGTGAAAAGCTGTTCATTCCTAACATTGATTCTAGAGTCTCCCTGAAGATCCACTCTAGAGGACTTAGAATTCAGCTTTGAAAATTGATTCTTTTTTTCCTTTGGAACCACGTCTTCATCTTGCTGCCCCAGTGCCTCTAAGGTGCCAGTCCTCTACTTTTCTGTAAATGTTTGCTAGTATATACAGTTGGAATTCCATGTAATTCCTAGAGGAGCTTCCATTACATACAGCTTTTTAGTGTTCTCTGAATAGTCAATTAAATCACATATAAATGGAAGTTGAGGTTGTTCATCTTCAGAAAGGCTGAGTTTTTCTTTAATAGGTAAAGTAACAAACCAGGAAGACTTGACTCGAAGGCAAGATGGGTCCCTCTGGCAGAGGCAGAAGGTCCAACTCCCTGTTGACCCCCCAGTTTTCAATCTCCTAGTTCTCACGACAGCAAACTAGAGAACTCTGCCTGCTACCTGGCATCTGGGGGACTGCCCGGAGGGCCACAGCAGAGGCAATGCTGGCAGCAGCCGGCCCCAGGCCCTCTGACTTTGCTTCAGACTTTGCTCCATCATTGTATGAGATGTTCCCAAGTCAATCCCCCAAAACAAGGGAAAAACATTATATCCCGCCCTTTCTCAATACTGATCTCACAAGAAGTATAGACTGAGAAAGTACTTTCTAAAAGAAATGATCTGGGTGGACCCAGATTTACCACTCTGACACAAATCAGGAAACCTTTGAGTCCCTGGTTTTAAGTAAGCCAAAGCACTTGCCTTGTGGCATACAGAATACCTGGGGAGTCTGAACCTCCTCTGGGGAAGTCAACTATTTTAGTACCAACTTCTTGTGGAAAAGCCTTATTTATAAAATAAGTATTTTGTTTCAAACACTGAATGAAAGGGAATACTTTAATTCCATATCATGGCAAGCATTTCATAAAGATACAGAGAATAACAATTTGTTTCCATATCCAAGAAGAGGACTTGTAAAATAGCAAAAATGTTCTGCAACTACTTGCTGGGAATGGGAGAACTCAATGATTCAACAGGCAGGATTTCCATTTGCACAATGATTAGCTTGTAGATCCCATCAATTAAGAGTCTAGCAAAATGGTTCCTAAGAATATTGACATATGTCCCAAGTCAGTTTTTCTCCTTAATACAGTACAGTTTTGCTCCTGTCACCTGTTTGTCGCTAGAGATATGACCTAAGAAATGCTTGTCATAAAAACTTGTACTCAGCAATGTATTTCTTATTAAGTTAGCCATATGAAAAACAAAAACGAAGTTAGTGATGTCCTATAGCCCCCAAGCTGCTTTGTTCATCCGATAGAAGTATAACAGCACTTTCCTCCAAAATGTAGACTAGGACCCTTGAGTATTTCACAAGTGAACAATGGCTGAGTCATTTAATTTAAGAACACAGCTAGCTAAGCACTCATTTATTTGTGCAAAAACAACAAAAAAAAATCAGAGGGCTTTTATCATGCTTGCACAAGATCCAGATATCTGAAGACTGTAAATCCATAAATATCCTCTGACATGATGGGCCATTACAGCTCTTAAAGACTCATTGCTGTCTGGTGGATCAAACTAGTGCTTCACATTGAAGCCTGGGAAGAAGATTTATATGATCATCATTCCAAATCATATCTCTATTTAAAACTCCCTATCTTGGGAATGAACTTTCAACTCTTTTTGCCTGCCAGTATGAAGCATTACGTTCCCCAGCCAAGAGAGTTCTAGAAACGTTTCAGTTCTCTAGGCTTACATCTGTACACACCTGCAACCAAAACCTCTTCCTCCTTTCTCCTCCCTGGAGGATGGAACTCAGCTTGGTAGATAAGTTGCAGGGTCTCAGACCTAGCACTTAACACCAACTTGACCTGAGTCACATAAATCACTTAATCTTTTAGAGAGATGAGTGCTGGAATGAAGGGCCAAGTGTCTTAAAAAAAGGTCATTTATCAAATTTTTGCTCATAACCAGAAGGAGAAGCAAGATAGCGCTGCCTCATTAAATGAAGCAGAAGAGAGCTTCAAGAAGTCCGCCGTAGTGGACAGTGTCATGGGGGAAAGGTTAAAGAGAGTGAGGACTCAGAAGAGAATCTTGTGTTCCAAGCTCTTCCTCACTCCCCATAGCCCACAGGCCATTCTGTCTTGTTGATTCCACCCCCACAGCATTTCAGACGTGGCTCCTCCACTCCACCCCCTCCGCTACAGCTTCCTTTCAAGATGTTGTCATCTCCCCCAGCGCGACTCTTCTCGTTTTTGCCCGCATTGCAGAGAGAAATCCCTTTGTATTATGTAGAACCAATCCTGTGGCAAACGGCCTTGCATAACTGAATGTTGCTTCTTCTATTCTCCTGAACTCTCCACTTCCTGTCACTTCCTTAAATCATCTTGGCTCATTCCTGTCCCTCTCACATCTTTGAATACCCTCTCATAACCCTGCTCTCCTTGTTAAAATCCTAAAATCTGAAAATGCATAGCTCCTGCCTCATATGCCATACCTAAAAACACTGTCTTTACAGAATTCCTATTTACTTATCTGTGTACAGCTGCCTTTTATATGGATTGTAAGCTTTCTGAAGGTAGGGATCATGCCACTCAATGTCTAGTGTAGGGCCCTAGATGTAACCGATGCTTGGCAAAGATACAGTAAAGAAATGAGTGTATTGATAGAAGTAAGTGAATTTGGTAACTGATCTTTCAAACAGGAGAGTTAATGGAATCAAAGAGACAGAACTAGAATTCAAGACTGTAAGCGGAAAAAGGGTAGTGAGAAAATAGAAGTCTGTAAAAAATTATATTACAAAAATATTATGTGCATGTATGGAGTTTTTATTCATGGAGATTGTTCTCATAAACTACTAGCCTCTCTCTTCCTATTTCTCTTCTGTCTATAGCCTAGAGAAATCCCATTTGTCATTCCCCTGTTCAGCACTGAACAGGCAGCTTTATATATAGTAAGGCCTTTGTTGGTGGTTGCCAGAGGAGAGGAGGATGGGGGATAGGCAAAATAGGGAAAGGGGATTAATTGGTACAGAGATATAATGTACAGCATAGGGAATATAGTCAGTAATACTGTAGTAACTTCATATGGTGGCAGACAGTAACTAGACTTATCATGGTGATCATTTCATAATGTATAAAAATATTGAATCACTATATGGTACCACTGAAACTGATACAATATTTTAAGTCAGTTATATATCAACAGCAAACAAACAAACAGCTAAACAACAAGGTCTTGGTCCTTAGGCTTTACACATCTCAGATTTGTTTAATTGATGGGATTGACATGCAAATATTTCTACAATCTAGTTTCAGTTTTGCTTTATCCAACATTACTGCTGATGCATTTTGACACGTCAGCTATTTTTTTCGATCCTTTTCATCTTCAGTACATTTTGGGATTATCTCTGTCCTGCGTGCGCTTAGTCGCTCAGTTGTGTCTGACTCTTTGTGACCCCCATGGACTGTGGCCCGCCAGGCTCTCTAGGTTAATACAGTTCCCATATTTTCCTTACATTTCTTATTTTCCCAGCAAATTAAAATGCATTTTACTCTGTTACCTTAAAAAGAAATGAAAGCCAGCATCTAATACCATTTACATTCATTCTCCTGTTCTCAATGTCACCAATTTCCTGCAAGCACAAAATCTTTCCATTGCATCACCTTCATCTACATGTTGAGACTCTGCAGGTCCTATGGTCTCTAAGGACCGTCAAATGGCATTGGCAATAACCCTGTGATGATAAGTTGTCCTCACTTTTCCTTCTTGATAGCCAACAATTACCCTCAGACGCCGTCTCCCCTTTCTCCAGCCTCTATACCCACATGTACCATGATAGCTATGCTCCCACCTTCACCATACCCAACAACTGCTGGGTAAGTTGCCGTGCAATTATCACGGTCCACCAACTGGCTTCTAGCACAGTTTCAGATTTACTCTTCCACGTTCATCGTTTTTCTCTGTCCTAAAGAAGTCCCATTCCTTGGCTAATGGCTCCAGGGTGCTAAGGAGCCCTGCAACATCAGGGGCAGAGTGAATCTGATAGAATTCTATTTGTCATCACCTGTGTGTCCTCCACCCCACTGTGCCGTCCTCCACGTCTTTTTATCTCTTACACGCCTTCTGACGCTTTTCTACAGCACCCCAAAGAAAGCATCATTTTCCTCTCCTTCTCTCTATACCTCTAATTCATTTCTTCTTGCCTGCAGCATTATTGTTTATAACAAGAGCTGAAAATTGTCATGCTTGTACTGTGAGCTAGGCAGTGGACTTTGCACTTTATTTGGATTATTATAGTTTTATGAGGAAGGTACTACTATTTTCATGTCTACTTTATAGAGTGCAGAACTGAGGCTTTTGGGTGAAGAAATGTGCCTGAGGTTACAGAGCTAGAAACCTAGCAGGCGTGAGACCTTCGCACTCCACTGCATCCGCTGTGCTGGAAGGCCTTGCTCTGAGAAGCTGGGGGTGACTTGCTGACCACTGGAGCAGCAGTGCCGGATGGAGATGCTCACCTCTCGCCTCCAGTCTGCCAAGTCCCAGACAGCCTTCCGGGCAGAGCGCCTAGTGATGGCTGCCACAGAAACGACCTTTTCCTGCACCTGCTCAGATGACTTCCACCTGGGAGGGGGGCTCCCTGCAACCTTGGCTAATTCTGGTCTGATCCCTTCTTCAGCTACCCTGCCTCAGGACAAGAGGGCATTAGACAGCAAGCAGCCACCTGTGGTCCAACGTGACCTTGGAAAAATACACTGAAACTGACTTACAGATTTCCTAACAAGAACTCACACTTCCACACACTTTCCCTTCCTAGCCTCCTAGGAACGTACAGCTATCCACATCGCCTTCCCCTCATGCAATCCTAGCCTGCAACTTGCCTGCTGATCAAGAACTGATGAAAAACCTGAATAAATAAAAATTGAATCCAGGCACAAAAGAGATTCCCCCTGCAAATTCTTTCCTGTCATCTTTTTTTCTGCCCTTGGCTTAAATAAGCTATTTTCTTAAATGCATTACTTTTATTTCCCAAATGAAATCTTCAAAATCAATTTAAGTATTTGAAAGTGAATAAAACATCATGCATTATTGCCATCATGTTGATCAGTTCTGCATCTGATGTAGTGAGACAAATATCAGATTGGTTTTAGCTCCTGTTCAGCTGTTGAACTTCAAAATTTAGGGTGTTTCTGCCTTGCCTCAGTTGCCTCAACTGCCACCACAAACACTGCCACTTATCTGAAATGTTTTGAAGAACAAAGTTTACTAGATTCTGAATTTTTTCAGGATTTTTTTTGGGTTTTATAATCCTGATTTTAAAACAACTTCCCTGATGATGTCCTCAAAAATCGTTGAAATTTATGCAGAGCTTTAGAAGCTAAAGTTTCTCTAAATATCCTATATTTTTTCCACCAACCTCATCGTACCACTGGCATAGTCTTCTTTAATAGAATTCAGCACCTTAAATCATTGTTAACACCTCTGCTTTTGTGTTTTCAAGCCATTTTTCTCTCACCACGTTTCATCTGTAGTACAACCACCTGGGCATCCAGTGCCACCATGAACTTCCCCTTCGTCGGAGAGTGGGAATGGGACAGATGGGTGATGAAGGAGGTGGAGGGGGACCAGGAAAGAGCCCATCTGGGCACTTGGTTGTGGCATGATAGAACTGGCTGGCTTAGAGGAAGGGGCAGCGAGTAGGACAGGAAGCAGCAGGTCTGTGGCAAGTGATGGTGGAGGGAAGACAGGGAGCTGCCCAGGAATACTTTCACGGTTTGCCTGTCCCCAGGATCCAGGGTCGGTTTCTCCTTTCCACCAGCTGAGCATCCTGAGTCTCTCCTGGTTCTCTTTCCTCCCCTAGTAAAGAATTCCCTGCCTCTTTCTCTCTCCTGCTGCGGCTGCACCAAGTCTCTCTTGCTCTTTTCCCTGCTCCCAGACCTGACGTGGGGCTTCCCTGGTGGCTCAGCAATGAAGAATCTGCCTGTCAAGGCAGGAGGCATAGGAGATGTGGGTTCCATCAATGGGTTGGGAAGATCCCCTGGAGAAGGAAATGGCAACCTACTCCAGTATTCTTGCCTGGGAAATCCTATGGATGGAGTAGCCTGGTGGGCTACAGTTCATAGGGTTGCAAAAGCATCAGATACAAGGTAGCAGCTAAACAACAACAGATCTGGCCTTTGGCTGTGCCCATGGAGTCCTTCTGTCCTTGCTGCTGGCTCCAGGGCCCCACGTTTGACTGCTGCCAAAAGCTACCGGCTTTAAGCACTGTGACTGCACTTCTCTTGTTAAGGGGGGAACAGGAGGTTTGTGAGTCTCTAGCAGGCTGGGGCTTTGCTACACATGTGAACGATGTGGTTAGTGCCTTGGGTCACTTGACTGCCCTTTAGCATTGAGCATCTATGCAGCAGAGGGCTTACCTTGTAATGAAGCCCTGGAAAGCTGATTTGGACACGTTGGTTTGTGGAGCCGTGGGACGGAGTCGAGAGTGATCCCTGCACAAGTAGCTCCCTTGTGGATCCTGTGAGCCTTCCACGTCTGGCCTCAGCTCCAGGCATGGGCCTCATCTCTGGATTAGAAGTTACTGGACAGGAAGAAATGAACAAATGAGGGAAGGAATGAGTAAATGAGTGGGTGAAGAGTTGAATAATGCTATCTGGAAACAAAGAAGGACTGGAATGTGGAAGTCAAGGGATAGTTCAGGAAGTGAAAGGCTCCAGTTCTGGGCTCCGTTACCTCTTACCCGGCACTTAGGGAATCCACCCTGCCAGTGGCAGCTCTCAAGCAAGGACACTGCACAGAGGTAGAGAAACATTTTAACAGGCTGCACTGCTCCACAGCTTAAGATAAATATTCATACTTAATACTCGTTCTAGGGTATGAATTTTTAGACTATAATTCTTTAAAATTTATTATCGTTTTAAACTTAATTGGGTGAAAATATTTATTGGTGGGGGAGGGGATGCAATTACCCAATTATCAGAGCTAGAATGAATCCTAGGAGGGACCCTAAAACTATCTTTAAGTACTGAGATGATTTTATTACAGCAACTGTTAAAACAATAATGCATGTTGTGTGTTCTTCGGTCTTTTTACAATAGAAAAGGAACACACAATTTTCAAACAGAAAACAGACTTGCATTTGTGGAGAAGAAATAAGAAAGGGCTTTGTGCCAATGAATTCTCCTCGCAAACCCCCACCACCTAAAATTGTTTTCCTTTGAGGCTTAGGAAAAAGGAGGTAGGGTGAGGAGGGAAGCTCTAGTGCAGTCACAGACAATGAAATGGCGATGTGGGAACTAGCATTAAAAATATGCTGGCATTTTCCCAAACAGGGAGTGCTGACAAGTATAATCCTATTACTAAAATCACATCAGCAATGTGATAAATGAAAGAAAAAACACAACCTCCTGCAACCAGAGTGGCTATTTGTCCACAAAATCTCATTGCCTTGTATCAATCTGTCCCCCTCAAAATAGTACATAGTCGAAAACAATGTTAAGGAAGCTTTTAAAACACATCATTGAGATTACAGCACCTTTTAAAATAAACAGCACTGAATACCAACACAGGTAAAATGTCATTGTGAGATGGGGATCCGATATTCAACGGTGTGCTTTATGACTTTCCAGTGTGTGATAAAATCTGTTCACCAGATGTACTATCTGTCTCCTGTGTAGCATACTTGAGCATCCTGTAGGCCTGAGGCCCATTTATTTCATGTAATTGCCTTTCCTGTGCACACCTTAGGGCACCCTAATTCTCCATTTTATTTCAGGCACTGTACAGGGTACCATCTGGTAGTTTAAAACTCATCCCGTTTTATTGCACTACCTCAGTAGCTGTATTCAGCCGTACTGCAGGCTTTACGTGGGGAAGGACTTCTTACTACCAGCTATTTATTTTTGCCTGAAATAAAGTCGCCTTGAACTATCTACATGCAGGATTCACACGTTGATCATCACTGGTCCATACGAGCTTGACAGAGGCTCGCCGGCAACCTGCAGACTGGAAGCAGTTTCCAATTGCTTCATGCGCAGCTGTTAACTTACGGAATTGGGATTCTAAATTCTTCTCCTACTTCTGCACGTAATGATATCTTTTTACTATCTCATTTGTATTATTTCAGTTCAGATGAGCACAAAAATAAATGTATTCCATCACATCTGGAAAAGTACCGCAGAGAAATCGCTTAATATACAAAGCTGCACACCTCATTACGAGGTTCGTCACTCATTTCCAACCCAGCCTTACCTCTGCCCCTCATCAACGTGGCTTTTGTCTCAGTGTTGTTTTCATTAAATTGTTAAATCATTTTCAAGGGAATTTGAAAGATCTTGAAAAGACGAGTTTGGAAATAATATACTTGGCGGAAGGAAAATAAATCTCAGAACCTCGCCGCCTTTCGGCGGCAGCAGGTCCCGGATGAGCGCGCCTTCCCCTAACTTGTGCACAAATTAGATAGGAAGTAACTGCGCTCTCCTGAGAATGCATCTCCCGCCCCACGGCAGCTCCCACGCGGAGGCGCCCGCGCAGCTGGGCAAGCCACCGTAACAAAGGGTCTCTGACATGCAGATGACACACCCCCAGCCGCTCGTTTCCAAATGAGTCATTGTTCACCTGCTGGTTCCTGCCTCACCAAATCCCTCTGGCCGCCTGGGTTCTGTATCCCGCTTCTCGGTTACCTCCCCCACCTCCCGCCCCAACCTCCCGCCAATCCAACAGCTAAGGTCTGTGGCTTCTGGAATGGCCATGAAAAGACTGCAGCAAGAGGGGGCCAGGAGGGGCGGTGGGGCGAGGTGAGTGATGACTTGGCTCACGAGCCACTGCTGTCTCCTGACATGTGTTATCTCGGCGTTGCCCGGGGAGATTACCAGTCTTTGGCCAGAGACACAGAAAGCCTTCCAGGGCACAATCTGCTAGCTGGCACCAGTGACCTGTGTAAATTAACAAACCGGTCTGGAGATGCTGCTGTTCCTACAGGCACCTCGGCCCTTCCTCCTGGTGTTGGGTGACAACAGCTTGACCACAGTTGGGGATGGAAGAATATTTCAGGGGGAAAAGGGCTGGCGAGGGACCCCTTTGCTGCAGCTTCTTTACATGTTTTGCATTCGTGGCAATGACAAATGTAGCTAAATGCACCTGGCTGTAGTTGTCTGCTGTGATCTAAAGCCTGTTTGAGTGAAAAGAATAACTCCCTCTGTTATTTATTGTTGGAAGCAGAGTTTACTTTGCTGCCTTTAACCTCAGCAGAAATCAGCAATGCCAGTGTGAGAGCAAACTGATGAGTTCTAGGCATCAGAGCAAAGAACCGTTGGTTGGAGTCTTGTAAATCAGCAGAAGAAGACCAGTGACCAAATAGATTCATATTTATCTTCATGGAGTTTCCCCCTTCTTTGACTCTCAGGCAATCTCATTCTATAAAAATGTTAATACTGGTGTGAATATGAAGGGTAATTTTTTTCCCCCACAGCTCTGTCAGACATATCTTCCCAATAATTAAATGTGCATCCTTGGGCTCTAAGAGCAGTCTTGTTGAACAAAGCAACCGCAAATCCAACTAACCTTTGAAGAATGAGGATGTCAAAGTATAAGCAGATGTTTTAATTTACACAATGCTGAGATTTTTTGGATGCCAAATGTTCTTAAAATAGTTATTGTATCTCAACAGAGGAATAAAGATACACTCAGAAATAACTTACAAACCTCTGGGTTACATCACCATTTTCTCATTCAGCAGAAGTGATATTGAAAGTGTTATTAAGAAAGCTATGTATTAATCAGCATCTAATGAGAAAGTAAGATAATTCTATGATTAGAATATGTAAAAGGAATAAAACCAGAGAGGGTAGCAAAATTTTAAAATGTATGCACACATACACACAGTTTCTGTAAAGTCCATAGCTACATTAAACACAGGGTTAAAAAAAATACTCATGGTATCCCTCATGTATGCATTAAATCACTCTAAAATGATTTAGGAGATGTATGCTATTTTCTAAAAAAGAGGATACATACTCTAGCCATGAAATTATAGCATCATGTTGTCTATTTAGTTGAACTTGCATGGATTTGGGGAAATATTAGACACGTTTTTCACAAGTGGATGTGTGCAGGAAAGATTTATACTACATACACATAAGGAAAAATGTCCTGACCTTCAGAAGAGTTGTGAGAAGTCCAAATAGTTTACCCAAGAAAGCTGTGGAATTTACCTCCTGGAGACTTTTAGCAGCAGCCGGGAGACCCATATGTTTGGGTTTAATATTTCAGAATAGTTTGAAATGAATAGAATGGGCTCATGAAGAGTTTCCCGGTCTTTCTCACTCTGTCACATACCCCTACAGTCCAGCTGCCATCCACCAAGCCAGGCCTCCATACAGTCCTCTTCTGGATCCATCTTCTCTCAAGTCCTAGTCATTGCTTACCAGACCCTCCTAATCTGAAAGGTTAAGCTAAGGAACTCTCATATGTTGGTGGTGGGTTGGGGAAAGGGGGCACGGTAAATTGGTTAAATCTCTATGGTGCATAATTTTTCAAAATCCACTCAAATTTAAGTGTACATCTCTCTGTCCCTACAGTTACATTTCCAGGACCTTATCTTACAGATCTAGTCACACATTTCAAAAGGTGATGAACTGGTGATGCTGCTGCTGCTGCTAAGTCACTTCAGTCGTGTCCGACTCTGTGCAACCCCATAGACTGCAGCCCACCAGGCTCCCCCATCCGTGGGATTCCCCGGGAAAGAACACTGGAGTGGGTTGCCATTTCCTTCTCCAGTGCATGAAAGTGAAAAGTGAAAGTGAAGACGCTCAGTCGTATCTGACTCTTAGTGACCCCATGGACTGCAGCCCACCAGGCTCCTCCGCCCATGGGATTTTCCAGGCAAGAGTACTGGAGTGCGGTGCCATTGCCTTCTCCAGAATTGGTGATATGAACTGGTAATTTATTGCAGCAGTGTTTATACTAGCAAATAACAGGGAATAACTTAAATATCCATCAAAAGAAGACTGATTAAATCAGCTAAGGCACATATGTGTTAAAAGAAAAAGGGCAGCTCTATGTGTCCCCGTAAAAAAGAATCTCAACGATACTAATAGATGAAAAAACGAAAATATTATTGTTGAATAATTGTTGATATTTGTTCAACAATAAATATCATTGTTGAATAATTGATGTTGAATAGCAATATCCTGTTGGTTTTAAGAAATAGAAAAGAGACTTTCCACAGTATAAAAAATAACTTTTGAACTATTATACCTTTTAGATTTGCATTGTATACCTATTAAGCAAACCAAAATAAATGACTAAGGAAATAAGAAAAAAGAATTTTTTTTCCAAGCCCAAATTCCGCAAATCAAGTAAGAGATCTATTCTGTCTCATTTCTGCTCTCCCTCCATCCTTGCCAGGAAAACCCCTAGTATAAGGTGGCATCCAGTGAAGGCAGGCCTGTTTGACTCCGATTTTCTCTTCTCCTTCCAGCAGCTTGAAATTTCAGAAGAAAGAGAAGAGGAAGAAGGTGGCAGAGCCCTGTGAGAGGGCACTGGAGAACACATTCTTGGTTTGCAGTTTGGTCACTGTGTAAATGTGAATTGAGTAGAGCTTCATGAGGTTGCACAGGAGTCTGCACTTCTGCTGGGAGCATGGGAAAAGGCAAGAGGGGCCAATGACCAAGAGATGACCACTTCCATAGGGGAAACCCTCTCTGACTGGGCACAAGGTGAGTGTTCAGCCCAACCACTGGGGCTCCTTTTATTAAGAGCTATGTCGATAAAGCCTAGTAGAAATGTAATTCGGTAACATTAATCCTGGACAGTCTCAGCAAGAGCTCTCTGACAATTATTTGAAAACACGATTGTGGAATCACTTGAAGGAAGAATCAAGCATTTGTATTTAAGACTGTAGTTGGCTTCAGCACTTGGAATGTGGGAGTTAACAGGCACGGGTGTATTTGTGAGAGATATGAGATCCTAGAAAGGGTTCAACCTTTCTAGTCTGTTTCATCAGGAATGATGTATATATCCACCTCATTGAAGCAATAGGAGGGCTCTTTGTTATAATCTAATCAAGAGTTCACCACAGAGACGTCCCTGGGGGTCCAGTGGTCAAGATTTCACCTTCCAGTGCAGGGGATGCAGGTTCAGTCCCTGGTTGGGGAGCTAAGATCTCACATGGCTCACAGCCAAAAAAACCCCAAACATAAAACAGAAACAGTACTGTAACAAATTCAATAAAGACTTTAAAAATGGTCCACATTAAAAAAAAGATATCGTAAAAAAAAAAAAAAAAAGAGTTCATCACAGCAGTGAGCACAGAGACAGGATCAAGAAATCATGGCCAGTGGATTCTCTGCCAAAATTACTTGCCAGCTCAGTCACTGGGATTCTTTTCCAGATGGCTTCTTCATGGGCTCGGCAGAGACCCTTGAGTGGGGTCATGAGAGAAACCCTCTTCCCACTGCTGATGCGAGGCTGGTAAATTAGTGATACTGCTCAACTGAATCTAAAGTCAAGACACCAGTCCACAAAAAGCCAAGATCACTGTGAAGGCAACTGTTTAACACAGTAGAGATTATATTCCTCTGCCTAAAAATATCCTGCTTAGGAGAAAGGAGGGCTCTGTTCCAGGCTCCTACTCTTGAGGTTTTTATTTAAAGAATACCCTATCTTAACTCGCAGCAGAGAGGCTGAAGATTAAAAATTAGGCACTGTATAGTAGCTGAGCAGTAACAATTTTTCATAAAGGTTTTTACTACACATTTGGGATTATAATTTCAATATTATGCAAATGCATTTTATGGATCCGTAATACAGAATGTGTACTGGCGTTAATGTACATTAGTGAGCGCGCACAGAAATGCTCCAAATGAGCCATTTTGGTGTCTGCTTTCAACGTGTATTATGAATAATAAGTAAAATGTTCTGGTTTAGAACAAATAATATAAAATCTGAATTCCTCTCGATTTTCATCAGTGATACACCCCTACACAGCTCCCAAGGAATTCTTCCATTGGACACAATTAAAAACTGGCTCTTAACCAATATATTTCTTTATGACTTTTCTTCTTGGATGGGCTGTGAAAGTAAGATAAATGCATTTAATAGGGAAAAGGATAGTTTCCCCCTGTTGATCAAATCAGGTGTTAACCAGATGAGTGAGTTAGGAAGGGCGTGAGCCCTGACATGTCAAGATAGTGGCTCAGCTGCTCCTGTTTCTAGAAGCTCTGAGTATTACCAAGTGAAGAAACATCTAAACAGGGCTACAAAGCTTGTGGCATATATTTTCAATTAATAAACTATACAGATTCCATGCCTTTAACATAAAATGTTTTAGACAAGATAACTGTTGTCCTAAAGATATTTAAATAACATGTAAACAATGTTCCTTAATAGTTTGTTGCGAGCCTTGTGGTCCAACGTGGGGACCCAAGTTGGATTTTGTCAGATGTGTGTTTTCTTTAACCCTGTCACTGTGCCTTTGTGGGTGGTTACAGGTTAGAAAAGATGCTCAAAACCTAAATTGGAGGCTCTTCCTGAATGCACAGGCCTGAGCCAAACTGCTCTCCAGGCTTTCTGAGATAAAGCTTAACAAATGGCTCTTTCCTTTTTAATTTCTGTAATTTTCCCACATTCTAATTTTGCATGATGGCAAAGAAACCAAGACTAAGCAACGTAGCATGTACTGAAGGTGTAGCTGATTATAAATAATGCCAAATTTCTATTTGCATTGATTTATTCAGGGCCGTGGGGTCTATTGATCTTTCTCCTTCCATGTGTGTTTAACACCTGCCTCGTTCTTTGGCAGTCTGCAGGAAGGCAAGGTTGCACTGTCTAATAATTACGGCCAAGGCATTCAGTCAAGTAAGAATAATGTAAAAATCTTCTCTCTCAAACGGGCATCCTTAACTTATGTCTTTTAAAATACCACAGATTCCATGACTTATCTTCAAAATGATAATAAAAATATCCATGTATTGAGTTCTTACCGTGGTGTTTTATATATGCGTGCATGCACGCTAAGTCACTTCAGTCATGTCCAACTCTTTGTGACGCAGGACTTGTCTCAGTTAAGTCACAAAGTAATCTCCCAAAGTAGATTTTACAATCCCTAACCTGGAATTTTAAAAGATCAGTACAAAGTCACACAGCTGTGTAGGCCTCTCTAATTTTGCAGCTCAATTTCTTGATCACTATATAGCCTTGGGTCCACTATTAATATGGCTGGGCTTCATTTACCACGTAAGTTACAGCAGTGGCATTTGGTCCTTCTGTCTAACACAGACAGTACAAATAATGTTAAAGTCTGATTCAATTTCAACCAGTCGTTACATCACTGTTGTCTACATTGCTGCAGTTGCTAACTGCTTTCCATTTTTCCCTGACATTTCTCTATTCTAGATAAAAGTCTGTGGAAGGAAAGATGGATCCAGTAAGAAGGTGTAAGCAAGAATTCAATACATGTGTGCTGAACAAATAATCCAGGTTTTTCAGCTCTCCAATCAAATTCAACAGAAAGTCATTGACTACTTGCAGATTGTAAGGTATGGTTTCTGTTTTTGAGTCCTTAACATTTCAAAAAGAACCAAATGAAAGCCTATTAGTAGCCAGGCAGCCCTTCCAATTATTAATTTACAGTCAGCTTTGAAAGGAGCTGAGTATATTGTGTCCTAATTTAAAAATGAACTATTGGCTATATGCCAGTAAGCAGATAAGGCTCCTACTTGGACAGGTGAAATATGAGATGCTAAATAATAAAGGCTGAAGTACAGTGGAGCAGGCCTGAGGAAACAAGTAGCATATTCACTTGAAATACTATTTCCAGCACCATTTGTCGAGTCTTTTCTATGCACTAGCCCTTCCCACTATGTCTTAATCGGCATGGTACCTTGTAAGGTAAATATTATTGTCTTCATTTCGCAGATGAGGAAATTGAGGCTTTGGTAAACTGTCTAGCATCCCATTGTTAATAAATGGTTGAACAAGGATTTAATTTCTGATTTGTTTGATTTCAGGCTTCCCTGGTGGCTCAGATGATAAAGAATCTGCCCGCGATACAGGGGACCCAGGTTAGACCCCTGGAAGATCCCCTGGGGAAGGAAATTGCAACCAACTCTCGTGTTCTTGCCTGGAGAATTTCATGGACAGAGAAGCCTGGAGGGCTATCGTCCATGGGGTTGCAAAGAGTCAGACGTGACTGACTGAGCGACTAACACTTTCACTTGCTTGATTTCAGAGAACATGAGAGAGGAACAGAAAGAGGATAATGATCTTTAAAGAACAAATCTCAATTTTCTGAAATCCTGTAGCAAGACTTGCCTTTATTGTGGTCATATCAAATTCTGTTTTGTTATTTCTGGCCTTCTTATATCACCCCCTACTTAATTAAAAGCTCTATTTTGGAGTAGGAAGCATGTACAAACCATTTGCTCCATTCTTCACAAGCCTTGTTCAGTGCCTGGGGCAAAGTAGATTTTCAAGGGAGGTATTTCTTTTATTCCTCTTATGTTTACTGTTTACTCTGAGGCCAAGTCCAGGAAAGAGGACAAGTCGTACCCTCCAGAAGCCTCCAGCCCAGTGAAGAAGGAGGTTAAAGAAGCAAGGATGTCACCTGGGTGTGGATGCGCTCTAAGAGGGGAGGCAGAGACATCCCATCCACCTGGAGGGCTCAGCGAAGGCTTCCCAGAGATATCATCTGAACCCGCTCCTGGAGCATCAGTAAGAAGCAGGCGAAGAGAGCGGGGAGAGCATCGCAAGCAGAGGGAACCAGCAGGAATGAGTGAAAGGCCCTCCAAAGAGAAAGAGGCACATTATGGCCTGTCCCAAGGAGCCCAAGTTATCCCGATCTTGCTGTTCACATGCGGGGTGAGGGAACTGCTCTGGGCAGGTAGGGCAGGGGCAGAAAGAGACCAGCATGAGAGGTGCTGGAGAGGCTCAGAAGGATCAAGTGTCCCATGCTTAAGTGCTTGTGCCATATGCTGACCTTTCAGACAAGCATATATTTAGCAAGATGATCAGCTAGACAGCGCAGAACAGAAAGAAAGGGAATAAGGCTGGTGGCAGGAAAGAAAACCAAGGAAGGGGTCAGTGAAGCTGGAGTCAGGGAGTGGGGCGGATCTTGCCTACTAGAGAAGAGAAGGCCGTTTTGCATGTAATTTAGAAGAACACACAAATATTTTATCGTTATTCTTAGAGCTGCCACCTCCTTCAATCTGTTTTCTCTCTTCATTAATTTGTGGGGACCACCTGGACTAAAACACTGACGGGATCTTCACTTTGAATGAGCTTGTGTTTAGGCATCCCAGTGTAGTTCCCAGAGATTTAAATAGAGCTGCATTGAGGCAGTTTTTATCTTAACAATCTCTCTGTGGGCAGAGGTGAGAAAATCACAGGAATCGATATCAATGACCTAACTGGAATACCTCAGAAAGAAAGAAATATTATTTTTGCTGATGCACATATTTTATTTTGAAAAATCATGAGGATCTCTATTAGGAAATCATTCTTCCTTGGCATTGTGTTGCATGCTTAACAACACACAAGGTAAATATGCTAAAATTGGTGTCTTTTTCATGAAAAGCCACAGAACTATAAAGCTCTTTGTTTTCATCCAACTGCTGAAAACATTTGTGTAGGCAATTTCAGTAAACATTTGGAGAATTGGAAGTGTTCTCTCCTACACATATGGTTCTTTATGAAGAGGTAATTTTTATCTATGTTCTACTCAATTGAATATTTATAAGTCTGTTTGGCCTCAAAAGTACCTTATCTCCCCCCACCAAAATATAATCCCCCTGTGAAACTAAAGTGAGATTTATTCAGTTACCCTTTAAGAACTTTGTGAGTTATTTTCGTTTTCTCACTATGAATTTATTCCCAGTACAATCCTAAATTTGTCTAATTTGCTGTGTTATTGCAATTAGTCAATTCTCCCTGTTACCCAAATAATAGCCTTCTAAGTTTGAGGCTATAAATCACTCATCCATTAAAAATGCCATTTCCTTGTACTGCAAATTCGATTCATTTAGAAGAGAAAAAACCATGGCATGGAATAGAATTATGCAATGTCATGGACACATTAACATTTGGATCAAAATTTTACATTGTGTCAGCCAGTAAACAGTATAAATGGTACAGATTTGCAATAAATAATTGTCTATTAATACTCTGGCATGCTGTAGCAAATTACAGTCGCACTTCAGTAAACACAGCTGTAGGTAGGCACCAGGGCCAAGGGAAGCAAGTGCCACGATTGGTTTGACTGGAAACAGACCGTTGTACAGGGATGCAGGCAGCTCTTTTCCAGCAAGGGGGAGCTCGGCTGTGGATTAAATGCCCGGTTTTGTAAACGCAGGAGGAAGACCCACTGGGCCCTTACTGCAGCTGGAACAAGGGATGCTATAGAACCTATAGGAAGTGTAGATACTGAACTCAACGAGGATTTCCTTTATGTTTCCTGAAGGTGAAAGGGATGGCAGCACATTTTATTAACTAGAAAACACGTCCTGATGCAGAGGACTGACTTTGAGGGGAAATCAGCTTATGGTTGGAGCAGCCACTATTTGGAGTGTCAGTTATGGAGCCACTAAGGGACCACCCCGAAGCCAGGCTCTCCCCAGAGTCTGTCTTTCATGTGGCTACATTTAGGCCCTCCTTCCATCACTCCCCTCTAGAATCTCCCTCACTAGACAATTGAAGAAACTAAAATCAATACCATTTTCAGTGTTTGGCTTAAGGCTCTTAGAAGTGAAAGTGTTTGTTGCTCAGTGTATCTGACTCTTTGTGACCTCATGGACTCTAGCCTGCCAGACTCCTCTGTCCATGGGATTTTTCCAGCAAGGATACTGGAGTGGGTAGCCATTCCCTTCTACAAGGGATCTTCCCAACCCAGGGATTGAACCCGAGTTGCCTGCATTGCAGGCAGATTCTTTACCATCTGAGCCACAGGGAAGTCTTAAGCCTCTTAAGTCCTGTCAAAATGCAAACAAAGTGTTGGGAATGATTGCTAAATGGATATATTCACATTTGTTAACATCTTGGTCTGCAGCAGATGATCAAATAGCCAAAATTAGTGTGCTGAGTAGGATGAGCTGGAACTCAGGACAGGTAACCTTTCCTACGGGAGAGGGGAGAATGAAATATTGCTCAAAAGACATCATGCAGGTACAGGGCAGGAGAAGAAGCAGGGGGCACACAGGAAGGATAAGGAATGAATCACAAAAGTGACTAACATTTGTACAGGTCATTAGTGAGAGCAAGTACTGCCACTATTATATCATCCCCACTTCCCAGATGGGAAAATGGAGGCCCAGAGATGTCAAGGAACCTGCTCATCACGAGTACCCAGACAGTGTGATGATTATACTAAAGAATCAGATACCTCCAAAAGTTCATTTATCTTAGTTCATTATTTAACCCAAGACTCTGTAGGAATAATACAATTTACTGATATTAAGATCACATGGTTCAATTAATTGAAATTGTGACCCTTAGGAAATGTCTATGATATTCTAGATTCAAATAAAAAATTAAATTCCTTTTTAAATTTCTATTACTATCCTATTTAATATCATTCAGCTTACAAAGAAAAAAAAGGTTCTCTACTTACCTCCAAATTTAGTTTGTATTTATTCTACACCTGTACATGTAACATAAATAGAAAAATTAAAGCAGCCTTATATGTCACATTTTAACAGAAATGTCAATGTCTTAAAAAGTTGACCATCTAGAGAAATGTTATTTTTCTTGATTGAACTGAATGCTATTTCCATCAAAATTATTTTAAAAAAAATTATTGAGCACTTATTAAGTATAGGGCATTGTCCCAGATTTTAGAGGACTGCCTAATTTTGTTTTTCATGTCTACTAAAAGCTGAGCTTAATTTGGAGCTATTTCTTAAGAATGGGGAGCAGCTGTGACTGATTTATTTAAATACTTTAGAACATTTTAAAATTGTTTTTCTAATTCACCAGAGAATCATTAAATCCTTGTGGCTGTATACTCTCTTGAGCAGTATTAGTTTCTCATGTTTAGACAATTGCTGTGGTCTCATAGCTGTGTCTTTGCCAACAATAGCTATTTTTTTCTGCACACCACTAGACTAATCCTCATAAAAGTCATTTTTATGACATCATTCTCCTACTCAAAACTTTCAGCGGTTCCTCACTTTCTTTCAGCCAGACTCTCGAGCTGGCGTTCAAGGACTCTGCCGTCTGGGCACTGCCAGCTCTTCAGTGTATATTTCCCACTGCTTCCTTTTGCAAACCCTCTGTGGCTGGCACACCCTCTGACCCCAAGAATGCTGCACCCTCTAGCCAGCATTTCACTTCATCAGCCCAGAGTGACTCTATCATTCTCTCCAGACCCCCGCCCACACACTCCCCACATCTTTGAAATTCCTTTTTTAATTATCTAAGCTCATTTCCTCTCTAAAATCCACAATTTAACATTTGCCACAGAACGATGAAAAGTTTTAGAGCTGGCAGGGACATGAATGGGGCCATTTATTTATTTATTTTTTTTACAAGTCTCCTCTCAATCCTGATTTAGTGGAATTGCACTGGGTGGCCCAGAGGTTAAAGCGTCTGCCTGCAATGCAGGAGACCTGGGTTCGATCCCTGGGTCGGGAAGATCCCCTGGAGAAGGAAATGGCAACCCACTCCAGTATTCTTGCCTGGAGAATCCCATGGGCGGAGGAGCCTGGTGGGCTACAGTTCATGGGGTTGCAAAGAGTCGGACACGACTGAGAGACTTCACTTCACTTCAAGGATGTGAAGACCTGACTCTACCATCTTCTCCACAGCTGACCTTGGGCCAGCCACATGAGCTCTACGAGATTCAGTTTCCACATCTGTGAAATGGAGATATCTTACTATCTGCTCCACAAGTTTGCTTTGAATGTCAAATGTGATCATGCATAAGAGAGTGATTCATAAATTGTAAAGAACTAACTGCTGTTAACCATTTCAGATGTCCTGGTACACAGCACAGCCCTCCTGTCTGCTACCCGCCCCCCCAACCCCATCCATGTAGTTGGGTGGAGCCAATGAGGACAGCAAATACTCCAAAAAAGATGTTCCACAGTTCAAAGGTATGTCTCTCAATATTTAAGAGAATTTCACATATTGTTCCTTTTATCCCCTTCAGATGGCTTTTGGGGTTGTGGAAAATTCTGCTTCCTCTTTCTGCCATTCTGGAACTGGCAAGATTTCTCAAATCAGCAGGCTCCACCTGGTGCTTAGAGATATGACCTTAATCTTAAACTGTCTTTCTCCCATAGAAAATGGTAAACAAATCTTTGTTGGAAAAATGAATGAATATTCACTTATCTTTCAGTAAGAATATGATAACTTTTGGCTATTTATATTTATACTTTCAAGCACATCTACTCATGTTATTTCAACCACATTCCTCAAATACAACTATCCTCAGTGTGAAGTGTTCCAAACATATAAACACTCTCATAAGTATGGAAACCATGGACTGGTTACTTTTCACATTTCCTTGCTGGATGTATACTTCAGAAGGCTTAAAAAGATGATCTGCCTGGTCAAGAGGCTCTTGGTCCTCAAAATGTTCTCATATTTCAGCACTGAAACAACAGTAATGATCTGCTTCATTTGTGCAGTGCACACCAAGGACATGAGCTAATTGCATATCTACTGTGAAATAATGTCTATTATCACATGCATAACTACACATTAACTCCATTGGAAGCACTGGTAATTACACAGTAGGTTACATTAATGCCCCCGTGTTATCATCTGATTGCCATATCATTCATTCAAGTGACCTCTGTAAATCTGTTTCCACCATCCCTTCCTCATTCTGGGCCTGTTTATGGCACTTTATAGATTGTTAAGAAAACAATCAATTAATCAATTAAACTATATGGTTAAAAATATTTCTGGAAAGGAAGACCTGAAGTTTGAGCTATTGCATGTTTTTGACCTGTTTTTCATGACTTCTCCTTTACTTGATATACACAAACAACTGTAGATAGAGCTATGTTCCATTTTTTGTGTGAGATTAGAACGGTTTTCATTTTGGATAGAGACACAGCAAGTTTTTGATTAAAAATTCCTTTTAAACTGGTCTGGGTCACAAACAGAATCACAGCCTAAACATGTTTAAGTTCACTCTGAAAAGTGTCAATCAGATTTTCACACCAACATGCTTAAGAGAGGCAAGTTCACATTTGCAGCTGAAACCTGACTTTTCTCCCAGTCAGCTTGCATCTATCTGGTTACATCGACCTGGAATTTTCTACTATCAGCCTAATCAGACCATCCCCTCTTCTTACAAATTCCGCTTTCAACTGCAAAGCAACTCCAGCCCAAGAGATGAAAAACCATCAGCATTTTCATAGTTAATGGCAGGGCTACAAAACAGAAAGTAACAGCAGGAATCTGAAGCCAGTGCTTTTATTGGACTAACTAACGATATAAATAAAATGGTCCCTGACTGAGCTTCAGAGAATCACTGTCTCTTTATCAGGCTGTAGAAAACAGATCCAGGAGGGCAATAAATACGGCACATAACAGAGTGGAATTAAATGATTAGGCCTGAATTAACACCCTGTTTCTGAGCCTCACTTAGTGTTCCATTGCCCCAATGAAACACTGCAATTCACAAACGCTCAAGGCCCATTTAATTTTTATTTCAAGCTAGTTCAGAAGAAGGGATTACCTATAACTCCTCCCCATTCCATTGTATAACTCTTGAGGTAACAACACTGATCCTGTCTAGACAACGGTGGGGAAAATAGAAAGGGCCATAAGAATCACAGTGTCTATACAGAACCTTGCCTCTAAGAAACCACATTCGTTACGAGGGACTAATTCCCTGTCCCTGTGAAAGTGACAAGGCTACCTCTGATGGGAAATTACTGAATTAATTAAATCAAACCTGATTATTTTCCATAATATTAACAACATAACAATGCTAGTCCCCTTTTTTTTGCTTTTTGAAGTGTGACTTTAGTATGACAAAAAACCTAAATCCTAACTACACACTGGAATTTAGTATCGCCTTGGAGTATAATACATGGTAGCCCCATTCCCCATTATGCCATACAATATAAGGTGAGTTCAACATAAATCCTGTTTGAAGGAAATTTGGTTGTACACTTTTCCATTTATATAATTCAATGACTTTAGACATTAGAGGACTTCACTACACCAGTGAAGTACCTAGAGGATGAAATATGCGCCAGATGAAACTAAGGTATAAAATCCACTTTGAATACTTGTGACTTGAAATGGTGTGTGTGATGGAGGTATATTTATAAGGTAAGGTACTCGAGAGTTGAAAGGTAAGGGAGCTTGCAGTTTTGAGCAGTTACTAGATGCTTAGTGCTAGACTCTTCTCTCATTTAGTCCTTACAACATCCTATAAAGGAGGTATGGTAATCCCCATTTTATGAGTAAGGAAATTCAGGCTCAAGTAGTAGGGTGTATCTGCCCAAGTTCACAGAGAAGGTGTAACATTCAAATTCAGTTATAGCTGATTCCAAAGCTGTACCTTTCCATCAGTACTATGGTGTCCCTTGCTTAAGACTGCTAGTCTCACTAGAGATTTGACTTAGAATCTTCTAGAATAACCAGAGAGGCCAGCCATCATGCTGGGAGTCCTGAAGGGTAGAGAAAGAATCAAAGGGTTTTGGCTGTCTATGGTAAGAACATTTTTTTAAACAAAGTTCCACAGGATCCAGGCATTTAACCAATTGATGAACTCTCCCCTGGAAAGTCCAGCCCTGATCTCTTTGAGAGAGACAAGCTTCCTCTAAATTATTTCATCTGATTAATTACTGTCATTTATAACTTTATTACTACTTCTCTCTCAGGTATTCCTTTGGAAAAGGTGTATCAATTCATTATACATTCTAATGTATTGTCTATAGATTATAAGCTAAAGTCAAGCATGTATCTGCTGATACTTTTTAAGCTGACCTGTCGTTATGCTTAGAAATGTTTCTTAATAGTAGGCTTCCCTGCTGGCTCAGATGGTAAAGAATCTGCCTGCAATGCAGGAGACCTGTATTCCATCCCTGGTTTGGGAAGATCCCCTGGAGAAGGAAATGGCAACCCACTCCAGTATTCTTGCCTGGAGAATTCCACGGAAAAATGTGCCTGGTGGGCTACAGTCCATGGGGTTGCAAAGAGTCAGACACGACTGAGGGACTGTCATTCACTCCCCTGGAAAGTAGTTGAACCTGACTATCCAAGTTTGCTTCAGATTATGAGTTATGGACTGAATAGAATCCAGGATTTAGCTGTTATTGTCTCCTCAAGAAGCACCATGACCCTTGACTAGAATAGAGCAGGAAGATTCTTCCACATTCTCAAGAATATGGAGCCTGACCATATCCAAGTTTTCCCTACGAGTCAGCTCATTATAGCATATAGTTGTGTGCCTGCCAGTTCAGGAGGGATCAAACCTTCTCTTCCTTGATATTTTTGGACAAAATTACTGTAATCCTAACTCAAGTGTACGCTTGAGTACCTTCAATGAAACACACTAACACACATGATTCTTTCACAAAGCAATTTCCATAGACTGGAATAAGCATTGAAGGTTACATTGTGAAGCTGCAGTAATGATTTTTTTGTGAAGATGATCACTAGTAATTTACTGATGATAGATTCACTTCAGCTTAAGAATGTTGAACTGTGTCTATCTGTTAAATTATGATTAAATACTTAATAGGCAGAAAAGCATCTAATTTCATGTTCTATGCAATATCCTTATACATTATTAGTACCCAATAACGTAATTAAAATGCTTTTGACACTCAAGTCATGTTACATGGTAATAATTACATCTGTTCCTTTATAAGTGATGAATTGCTTGAAGTTTTGTTTTGAGAAAAGATTTTTGTTTACCAAAAAGAGTTATAAAAATGGTTTCAATTGGCCAGCAGTTCTTAAGAAGCAAAGGTCTTGATTATAACAGCTCACATCTGTGTCTCAGCTTTCGTGATTGTTCTTGGCTAAGGTTTTTAAAAATAACAAGACCCCTGATATCTTCTGGTCTAGACTTAGAATCCCAGGCTTTCCCTTGACCTTCACTTTTCTATAGTAATTAAAGTGAAGTGAAATCTGTCTCCACTGTGTCAGCAATAACAGCCAGACTATGTCTCTGAACTTGAGTCTTTGTCTGCTTGACACCACGACAGACTATGGCTTCAAATACCTTGTTTGGCTGAGCATTTGGTTGAGCAACCTGAGCGTTCTCCATCTCCCCCTGACTCCATTTGCTTATTTAAGTGGCTATTTGGAGACATAACTTCAGTTTTAAAAATCCATGTAAAAATGAATAAAACTTGGAACAAAGTAATGGACTACCAGTGTGTAACATAATAACAAAGAATGGTTCCTTTAAAATGGTAAAATATCTCCATTTATGAGTGAATGGCTAACTGTGGTAGAGACTACAGTGCCATCTTTTTTAGTTGTCTGACTTTTCTGTGACTTAATTTCTTCACCTAATGTCAATATCATAACACCTTATAAGATTGTCATGGAAATCAAAGGACATAAGAAATGTGAATTGTACTCTAGAAAACTGACAGGGATTTTAAGTTCATATACTTACTATCTCATTTTTTATTTCCCATTGATAAAACCCCTGCCCCTCTGGCCTTTTTTTCAGATCTTATAAACTTGGACCTCCTTAAAACAATTAATCATTGATCATATGAATTTTAAATCCATGATTTCAAACTGCAAAGCTGCCTCTAGAATCATGCTTCCTGACCATCTTCATTTCTTCAAGGTCTAAACCCTTTCTTTCATTTGAGTTTGACAATATATTTTTCTTTTGACCTGGATTTTGCAGAAATAAAACTGGCCAGGAAATTATTTTGTCAGACCTTCTGTTTCTCTGATTTGACACTAGAGAAGCTTTCGTCTCAGGCAAATGTATAAATTCTCTGTACCTCAGGCCAAGTCTCAGCTCAAAGTTCCTCTTTATTATATGGGACTTATTATAATTGTGATCTGAACCCATTCTGTTCACCTACAGTATTTATTTATCTGTTTATCATTTATCTCCCTTCTTTGATATGTCTGTTCCACAAGAGAAGGGATACTGCTTGTCTTTTTCACCACAGTCCTCTGGGCCTAGAATACTTTCTGGACTACAGTAGAGGCCCAATAAATTGTTGACTGACCAGATGAATGGCTATAAATAGAAAAGGTCACATTTGATATCACTAAAGCATTTTCTCTTTCCTTAAATAAAAACTTGACATTTTTTTCTAATCCCTCACAATAAAAATTTCATCAGCGAAGTCTTTAACAGTATTAATTCCTTGCTTCTGTCACTGTCTTTCTCAGGGCCTGAGGCTGAACCAAACATGACTGAGGTTTTCAAAAAATATTTTTTTAATATAATGTTAAAATATACTCACCAGGGGGAAGGCTCATAAAATTCAACTTCAGCCACAATCTGGACTATGGGTTGCCAAGTGCTGCATAAATAAATCATCAAGTCATTTTGGCATCCTGGGGGCCAGAGGAATAGCTCCCTCAGTAGATTTAAAGAGATTATGATTCTGAAAGAAACAACAGCAAAGTGAGTGATTAAATGTGTCTTCTCATATTATTCTTCTAGAGTTCAGACAGGTTCCTTGAGGTGGTAATTGTCCATTTTACCAAGGGCAGAATTTTTTTTTTCTCTTTAATTGAAATCCCTTGTGGAGTGAAAGAATCCATTCCAATCTCCACGGCAAAGGCCTCCACCTACTTTGCAACGATTGGTGCACTTGAAAGAGGAAAATACAACCCAGCAGTCAAAAGAGTGGGTTACAAGGACAGCTTGTGGCTATGTGTGTGTAGCCCGGATCCAGACAAGACAGAGCCCAAATGAGAGAATCATGGAGTGAAACAGTGGAGAGAGATCTGTGTGATGCAGGGTGGGGTGGGGGCTGTTTGATGGCTAGCTTATGTATCAGCAGCCCAGGAAGGGTATCTAGACTAGAGCTCACCTATGCTTTTCTCTCTCTCTCTCTCACACACACACCGTGACCATCTGCTTCCCTGGTGCAGTCTCCCTGGCCAATCCAATCCAGCTTGCTCAACTGCTCAATGCAATGCCCTTTGGAAATTTGCCAGAATGAAGAACACAATAAAAATGAGGTGATGTATCCACTTCCTATGGATTCTGAATCCTTCTCCTGACCTCAGAAAGGAAAAGGAAAACCAGCTCTGAGGTTTGTAGAAAGCTCTTTTTCATAAACATAAACTGTGTAACACTCAGGGCCGGGGGGCAAAATTGCTGCCTGTCTTTTCAAAAGAGATGATTAAGACGGTGCCCCTGCTGTAAGAAAGTACAAAGCCCAGCTCATTCAGAGGAACACCTCCAGATCTGATGTATGGGGTACCTGTGGGACACACAGTCAGACGCAGAAACGTCAAGCAGGCCCACTTGTAAACCCCCTAGATCTGAAGGCATGCATGTGTGCACCGCCATACACACACATACTCAGCAATCTCCTTCTTGACAAACATCCCTTTTTTGCTGCTTTTCTTACATGTAAAACCATGGCCCCAAATTGAAAATCATGCTGTGTATTTACTAAAACCCAGGCCAGTTCAATTGTTACCCTCAGGAAGAAATTTCTTATCTGGCTACTGTCTGTATCTGTCTTAGTCAAGAGCTGATAGACCCTCCTTGGGTTATTAACCAGTTAGTTTTTCCCACAAAGGAGGTGATTAGCTTCTAACATTACTCAGGGTGTCTGGATTTGCAGGTACCAGCTCCTCTCATTCTAGTTTAGTTCTCATTTAATCTTCAGATTTTTCCACTCTAGCTGTCAGCCAGCTTTTTATCTGTGGTTACTGGTGGTGGTGGTTTTTGCTGGGGAGGTGGGTAACAACTCAATAACCAACGTAATGATGACAGAAGTGACCAGTTTTGCATTAACCCGCATCTAGGCGCCAAGCTGCCAAGAGCCAGGAACAGTAAAATAGCTTCCAGGCAGTTACAGGTTAAGGATCATTTGCATAAATTAGCAAATTTTGCAAATGAATTCATCTAGTGAGAAGTAAGACACGGGACACTGCATTTTAATAATTGACATTCCACATGAAATGCAATGTTCTTGAGGAGGAAATTGAGCTCCAGGTTGCTATTAGAGCCAGCGGAGCAGTACGAGTGGAAAGAAATGCCATCCCCCATTATGTGAGTTACTGCTCCTGCATAACAACTACCCGCATTCTGATGGACTTCTTTTAATAAAAGGACTAGTGCGCGCTCACCGAGAGGAAGAATCGCGACGAATCTACTCATCAGCAGTATCGAACAGGAAATGAAATAAAGAGTTCTTTAGGATGCGGCCTGTAACTCTTTACATTCTGTTTCCAAAGTCATCTTTCTTTTTTCCGTTTGGTTTGGCAACCGGTCCCCACCCCCTTCCTTTCCAGTTTTATGAAACACTTAGGAGATTATTCAAAATATACAGAGTGTGGGTAAATATTTTTAATTATCCAGTTTGGAAGTTGTCTCTCATCCTGTTGCTTAAATTACAAATAAAGATAAGTGGGCAGTTTTGCTGCCTCCTTCTGGCCTAGTTTGTTTAAGAACATGCCACATCACAAATATTGATGGGAATGCCAAATGAATGCCTTTCCTAAGGTGTTAGCCAGCCAGCCAAAGTCAGGGTATCCAGAATGTCAGAAGTACAAACTGCTCACATGTGCAGTCCAAGAGCTGGAAACAAGTCCACCCTTAATAAGTGTTTCCAGGCATAATTTATAATTAACATAAAATGAATTAAATCACTCCACTGGATAGACTTTTTTTCGAGTTCATGTAGAGTAAGTGTGCCCTATCAATTAATTCTCAATGAACTGCAGCAGCCAATAAAATTTCTCCCAGACACTGGTAATAATCTAAGATATTGATGGAAGAGGTACCATTATTAATATGGGTATGAGCCTCAAATCATGTACAGAGAACAGAGTTCCTTCTGTGGAAAGGGGACACAATTATTGCTGGCTGCTTTGTTGTTCCTTCCAATTTGCTAAGCTTTCTGTCTGTTCTTACTTCTCACATTGATAGCCTTTTAATTTTGTCTGCACAACTAGATTTCCCTAGTGGAGCTATCTGTTTTCACAGGATAGCTAATCTGAAAAAGTTAATACACATGAACAAATTAAACAGATTCAAATAGAAAGGATGGACTATATTGCCCATATAATTGAGACATTTTCAATGGCTTTTTACACGTTCACAACCACAAATAATATATATATATATATAATGAATGCAACTAGATCATCTGGCTGTGGAATTCAAACAGGCATCTTAATTGCTATTTGGGGGGAAGTTTTCTTTTCTTTTTTTTTTTTTTCTGAATTAACCAATTAACTTTGGTACTATATAGATAAAGCCCCAAAGCCCGACGTGTCTTTGTTGATAACATGTAATTATAAAACAGAGGAACCTACGACCGTTTGATCTGTCACTTCTGAGCTGTGTTAAATGACACTTTCCTGATTCACCTTGCTCTTCCTAAACATTAACACCTGTTAACCATAAACGTTTATGATTTTATGTGCATCTTTCTTTCACCTAGGGAATACTCCTTGCTCTCAGGTTAAATAAGTTTGATAGCTGTAGAGGGCAATCTTTTGTCTGCCTTCCTCGGCGTGCTTACGGCAATATCAAATGAAGGGATCCTGACGAGCCTGTTGGCACGTGAGATGAGCGGCCGTGGCGCTTCTTCCAATAAAGGGTATGTTCAGACGTGGCTTATTTATAGACCGATAAAGAGAAATTTCTACTGTTCTCTCCAGCAGGCTGAGGATAAATAGCTCTTCCATATCTAACATTTAATGTTCATAGACAAAAAACAGCTCCTCTGAATATGAAACCCCTTTCCTATGAAGGGGAGAAATCATTGACTATGAAACAATGGAGGGTCCAGATATAATCTTTCCCATTTTAAAGCTGTTTTATTGCATTTTGTTTTCCCTAAAAGAGGCATTGTAGACTTAATTTGGTTACTGGACGAAGCATCAACTCACGTGCTCTGAGAATTTTCTCTATAACCTGAGAGCTTAGGGCTCCACAGAATGGAATCGGAATAGCACCAAATGCCCTCTGACGAGGCTCTTACTGCTGGGTTGAGTATAGCAAACCCTTTCTGTTTTCACATTCTAGAGCGAGGAGCGGCATAAATTATCCCTAATTTTTGCTTTTGTGATGAAGTAGCCATCTGCTCTGATAGTACGGTGACAGTGATATAGGAGTGAACACTCTGTGCTTGGTCTATTGCACAGAAAAGGACAAGAGGACATATTTTAAAATGTCAGGATCCATCAGAAACGTATTCAGGAAAGTTCACATTTATGAAAATAGATAGCATTGAAGATATATCATGATGCAGATCTAACCGTGGCTACTGGGCAGCTGAATTAAATTAAGCGCAAATCTGAATGTTTCCAATTAAAAATGTGTTATTCCTTTTCCTGCTGTGTTTGCCATGTCTGCAAAAAAAGATGCTTTATTATACTTCTTTTGGGATATTGTGTCACAAAGACTGTTGGCCTGCCTATATCTCTACTTTGACACATGTATGTGGAGTTCTTAGACTGGACATGTATGATGAGTTTGGCTATTTCCAGTTAGTTATTAGTGAAAACTGTGTTCACTACTACATATGTGGTAAGGAAGATGTATCATTGGTGCGGAGACTATTGAGAAATCACAAGTGTGTGAACACAAGGTATATCAACAGACAGACTAGTGAGAGGTCTGTTTCCAATGGCCCCCTTTGGATTTATTCATCATCCGTTCATTCACTGAATATTGAATTCTAACATGAAAATCTAAGCATGTCATGTCCTAAAATGAAGCCCACAGTTTCTTGGCATTGACTCTGGAAGCAAATCTAGCCACTGTCCATTTCCCCAGCCTCACATCCCACTCCTCCTGCACCCTGAATATTCATTGGAAGGACTGATGCTGAAGCTGAAGCTCCAATACTTTGGCCACCTGAAGCAAAGAACTGACACATTTGAAAAGACCCTGATGCTGGGAAAGATTGAAGGCAGAAGGAGAGGGGGACCTCAGAGGATGAGATGGTTGGATGGCATCACCGACTCAATGGACATGAGTTTGAGTAAACTCTGGGGCCTGGTGACGGACAGGGAGGCCCGGCATGCTGCAGTGTATGGGGTTGCAGAGTCGGACATGAGTGAGTGACTGAACTGAATTGATGGAAGGCAACTCCCTTGAAGAGTTAGACAACTCACATTAGGACTTAGCATGAACAAGAAATAAACCTTTATTATGCTAAGTAACTGGGATTCCAGGGTTATATTTTCATCACATCAGAGCCCATGCTACCTTGACATAAACATTTCATTATCTCAGATGCCACCATACACAGAATATGGAAAGATATTTTAAAATTGATTGAGGTATTGATATAGGGAATCATACCAACTAATGTCAGTTTTTATAGATTCAGTTCATCTTATCTGAATATACTGGAGACAAGGAGAACATCAATAACTAGCCTGAAAGCGTTCAATGCCGGCATATTATTTAAATTCATGTGAACTTTTATCACTGGAACTCTAGACAGGTTAAGAAGTTGGACTCACACCAAGAACATGTGCATTGCAGCAAATCATTTTGAAGACTCAATAGAAGCTTTAAATATAGGTTATGTAAAAATGAAACCTTTTATATCTAAATTTGATTTAAGCCCAGCAGTTCAAAGAAGATTTAGGGTACAATTTGTCTGATGGAAGTGCTTGAGGCACAGATCTATTCAGGTTTGGAAAATACATTACATATTGAAGAGGCTGCTTTCCTTTCTATGGTGGATATATAATCTACATTTAGCCTCTCATCATCAAATTTTTCATCTTTGGAATGTTGAGCTTGAGTATCTTCTCTTTGTTGCCCACTATTGATTGCTTACAATTTACCTGCCTTTCGCACATCAGCCTTAAAATATTGAACCAACAAGACAGAAGTAGTTACAGTTTTCAGAATGTTTCTTTGCCTTCTGTGTGTGTGTGTGTGTGTGTGTGTGTGTGTGTGTGTGTGTTAAACAGAGTAAACTCCTAAAAATGTTTTTTAAAAATTAAGTACTTGTTGTGTGTTGGGAAGATGGAATGAAGATGGGATGGGAAAGGAGGAGGGATTCTATCAGAAAATCTAAAGGTTTGTTATTGTAATTAAACATTAAATTTGGCTCTGAGTTTCTTAGTAGTCAAAGTAAGGGGGCAATCTGGTAAGTTTCGTAGTTTTGTTTCAATTTCAACAAACATGATATTAACAGCAAGAGCTACTGGTTGGTTATTTAAACATATATATTCTAATGCTCTAATTTTGAGTAGCACTGCTTGCTTCCCAGGTGGTGCTAGTGGTAAAGGACCTGCCTGCCAATGCAGGAGACATGAGTCACAGGTTTGAGCCCTGGATTGGGAAGCTCCCCTGGAGGAAGGCACAGCCACCCACTCCAGTATTCTTGCCTGGAGAATCCCCATGGACAGAGGAGCCTGGCGGACTGTAATCCATAGGGTCGCAAAGAGTCAGACAGGACTGAAGCAACTTAGCACACACGCACATATCCTGCTGAACCAGAGGAGGTTGTTACAAGTTTTATCTCCATGAAACGAAATTAATTTGCCAGTTGAGTGAAATTAGCTCTGAAATTCTTTTTAAATGCTAAAATGAAGAAAATCTATCTGAGAAGTAGAGAAACAAATCTAGAAGAATAGAGAATCCACCATTCACAATGATACATAAAGATTTTTTCTGGACTGTTTTTCCACCGAAGTCAAGCAATGGTTGTTGACAGATTCCATCAAGAGAGAGTTCTCCAGGGTCTACAATTATGTAACAATCACTGAAGTACCGGGGAAATAGCTCACTCTGATGTAAAGGGAATGTTTCCCTACATGGGCGATTAAACCCCAAAGTCCTTATTGACCAAGTCAGATGCTGCTGCAAGCTGTTCAAATATATTTTTCATAAAGAAAGTTGCTGCAAAGAGACAGCACATTTCTTCGTGCTGTCTTTGTGGTTTCCGCTGAGGCCATCTTATTTAACTTTGTTGGCTGCTGTGGGCTTCCTGGTAGTATTTGCAAATCCAGAAGAAGCTAAGCTATCCAGTCACCAAACCCAGAGCAGGCAGTGTCTATTTCAACTCTATTATTCCCCATATATAATTATCAGGGGTGCCCAGACCAAGAGTTGGATCACAGATGATCACCTACAAAGTTGCATCTTTGCCCCATCCTGAACTACAGACCAGGTTTTACCACTGCAGAACATTCTCAGCTCTGACTGGGCAGTGCACTCCATGGGTTCCAAAGTCCAGGAAGTCAGTACACCTGTCTTTGAGCTTGAGTTGATGCCAGTGCCAGCTTTATTACACCCCATAGAGATTGTTGACAGTAAGAAGCTGACTGGATTTAGAGACCCTTTCTGAGCAAACTTGCCTTGTGAGTTTATGAAAAGTGATCCACCCAGGGATCTGCCTGGTGCCATTACTGTGTAGTCACCTTTGGCTCCTCCTGTCTCTATAGCTCACCTGGAGCAGAATGTGGAGTGGAGACCATAGGAAATGTAGGTGAGTCTTAGGTTCAGTTCTCTGAGAAAGAGATTCAGAAACATCAGTTGGCATGGAGAGGGCTCATTGGTGAGAGTTCTTGAGAGCCATGCCCGTAAGGAAGTGGGGGGAGGAGGACTGGGCAGAAGGGGAGGTTGTGTGTGATGGGGTTGCAACCAGAGTCTCTGATGAGCCTACAAGGAGATCTGGAGCTGGGATGGCCATATTGAGGCAAGGATGCTGGGCTTTGTATCACTTCTGTCCAGACATTAGACAGCAGTTGTCCCTGAGGAAGACAGGTAACCTTGGGTGAGGCAAGGTTCCTATGGTCAGGGCAGTTCCTGAGGAGAGTCTCAACCACGAGCTGGCAGCAGACAGCACTCCTGGCGACTGTGGGAAATGACATCATGGTCCACAAGGAGGGATCCAGATGGCACACCACACCATTTACTACACCCTCCTAGCAGACCTATAGTAAAGCATCCTAGTACTTTCTTATGGACAATCAGCTTCAGAAATATTAAATGGAACGATACATGTATGGGAGAAAATGAGCACTTGAATCTTGATCCAAACTTTTACAAGGACAGGAAATGGCCACCCACTCCAGTATTCTTGCCTGGAGAATCCCATGGACTGAGGAGCCTGGTGTGCTGCAGTCCACGGGGTCACAAAGAGTCGGACACGACTGAGTGGCTTTACTTACTTATACAATAAAAGGCTAGTTGTTGTTCTTAAATTCGTTTTGCAGAAGTATAGTTGATTGACAATGTTGTGCTAATTTCTACTGAACAGCCAAGTGATTCAGTTATATATATATATATATATAACATTCTTTTCATATTCTTTCCCAATATGGTTTATCATAGGGTATTGACTATAATTCTCTGTGTTATACAGCAGGTCCTTGTCGTTTATCCATTCTCTATAAGTGTAGTCCCTCAGTTGTGCCTGACTCTTTGCAACCCCATAGACTGCAGCCCGCCAGATTCTTCTGTCCATGAGGATTCTCCAGGCAAGAAAACTGGAGTGGGTTGCCATGCCATTCTCCAGGGGATCTTCTCATCCCAGGGATCAAACCCAGGTCTCCTGCATTGCAGGCAGATGCTTTACTGACAGCCACCAGGGAAGGGAGGTAAGTAAAATGACTCCGTGATCCCATAAGCTATTAGAGCAATTTTTTTGTGTTTTTTAATGGTGGTGGTGAGGAAGCAGGGGCAGATTTTACTTACATGAGCTAGTAATAGTCTAGCCATCTAAGGCCCACCCACTAGAATTGTTCCAACTTGTCGTGGAACACTGAATTGGTCTTTTTTCCGACCCAACTTGCCCTTTAACATCTCTGAGGGAGGCACACTCACAGCCTGTGGTTATCAGATTCCCAGGAACGATTTCATAGCTTGGGCTTTCTTTCAGAAGGCTACCAGACCCAAATTTCCCTTGTAAAGAAACACTGTAAGGACAGAGTCCAAGGGAACCCTTGCCACTGATAGTCTAAACCTGAATGACTTCTCAAGGTCAGTTCAAGTCTTATACTTCATTTAAATAAATAGATACACTTACACATCATTAGAAATTCAGAAAATATGTAATGACAGAAATAAATAATTAAAAATTATCTCTAATCCCACCACTGCTAACATAGTAAAATACAGTCATCCTTTTCCCCTCCCCACATGCAAGTCTTATTTTTAGAAATTAATTTTACTATGAAAACATACAGCTCTGGATTCAAATCCTAGTTCCACCACTTATTCATGGTGTGGCCTCCAGTAATTTACTATTGATTTGTTTGTTCATGTATAAAATGGGAATAATTATACTCACCTCATGGAATTTTGTTAGGCTTTAAAACAAGGTGATATCTAACCATCTACTTCCACTGCCTGGTGCAGAACAAACATTCAATAAATGTTATATGCTTTTACTTCCCCACCCGAGGGGCTGAATTGGAAAAACCACATAGGAACCAACTTTAAGAACTGAGTTATGATCTGAGAAGAGCCTCCTTAAGAAAACTTCAAGCTTCATTGCTTAAATTAAGTCCAAACTTATTCACTCTATTAGGAGGCAATGCACAATTTGATTCAGATATGTAACATGAGGCTGTGTAATTAAACATATATATCCTGAAATTAATTTTATATTCACTTTTATAATACAGTACACTTATATAGAATAACACATGGCTCTTGATTAAACAGCAGACTGCCATTCAATCAAACAGCTCAAGATAGACCATAAAACGTGGAAACGCAGCATCAGCACCAAAATATGGTTATGGGATTTTAATATTCACTTCCACACTCTTACCTAGGTAGCATAAAAATGAATGTTTCAGAGAGAAAATGTTAAAAAAAAAATGTTAAGCACTAAGTGCATTACATTGGTGCTTAAGCACTATTGGGTCATCTGGATTTATTGTAAATAAGACAAGAGAAATTTGGAGATTTGTCTTTCAAAGTAAAGTTAATTAGGACCAATATAATTTTGGTTTAAAAATTTCAATTATGGAAATAAAAAACTTTTAAGGCTATTTGAGTTTATTATTTTCTATATTTTAAGTTTATTTTCAAAATAAAATCCACTGAACTGTGCACATACTATGATGGAAATATTTTGTAAATCTCAGCTTTACATAATCCAAATTCTTACGTAGTTGAGGGAGGGGGGAAAGGATACATCAGATCCACAGATGATTCCTCAAAATCTTGTTTCACTCTTTAAAGTGATTTCCTTCCCTTCTACAAATCTTTATCTGAGCAGTAAAAAAGACAGCAAAATTGGCCACCTGAGTTTCATTTTACTCTCCTTCCCATGTTGGAAGACTTTTTAAGTAGGGAAAACCTATACTCACATTCAGCTGCTCCCTGTTCCTTACCCAAAACTCATTTACCCTCAATCTGATCCTGCTCAACGAAGACCTAGTAAAACAATATGGACTTTTAAATGTAAGCTGCTTGTTGAAGTATGCCGTGTTGTGAGATAATCCTCTGGTGGGTGAGGGGAGGGTCCTCATCTTTCTCCCTGTCTTATGTAGAGAGGGACCAATAACTTTCATTTGCATCTTTTCAAGGATGATTATGAAGAGAACAGTCTTGCAAAACAGTGTCTCCCTCCCAAGTGGAGGACAGGCTTGTGTACTGTCTACTGTGATGAAGACACTGTCTCCCTCCATGGCAGGGCAAGTTTGTGGGTCTCCATTATGGAAGGTTTGGGCTTTCTAAGTTCAGGGTTCCTCAGTGGACACAAGCCCATTACCTGTGCAACATCCATCTGAGCTTCCCCTGTGTAACTCTGAGGTGGGGAAGCAAGCATGGCTCATCCTGCTGACCACACTGTGAGGCATCAGTTCTTTTGTCTCTGAACCAAGAGTACCATGTCTCCTGCCAGTGTCCCCAAACCATGGCAGGCTTGCAACTAAGGTAAATTCCAGACTCTTCAGAGTTCTTGACATGACGCATGAAAAAGATGCTAAGTCGTTCTCAGTTGTGTTCGACTCTTTGAGACCCCATGGACTGTAGCCCGCCAGGCTCTCTGTCAATGGAGTTCTCCAGCCAAGAATACCGGAGTGGGTAGCCATTTCCTTCTCCATCAAAAAGATGAACAAATCCTAAATGTACAGATGGTTGAGTTTTTACAAAGTGAACACATTTACCACATTCACATAAATAAAACCCAAGAAATAAGGTACAAGAATCCCACAATTCCCCTCATGCTCCTGACCAGTCGCAGTCCCTCCACAGGTAACCACTATCCTAACTTCTCACACCAGATGTTAGTTCTGCCTTTCTTGAACTTTGTACAAATGGAATCATACAGTGTGTATTCTTCTGCATGGCTTATTCTGCTCAATATTGTGTCTGTGAAGCTTACTCATGTTTTTGCATATAGTTTTAGGTTTCATCATCATTACTGAATGGTATTCCATCATGTGAATGTATCAGACTTCCTGAATTCCATATCTTCTTTTGAACTCCCACAATCTTTAATTAGTAATTTTTCTGCTCAACTCACCACTTAATATCTTGCATTTTAGTTATTAAAGCATACTTATTAAAAAATAAAGCATACTTATTATTTCCTGTCCTAGGCTATTCACTCCTTGAAAACGTAAGCCTCAGGAGAACCTGAGCATTGCATTCATTTATTCAATTATTCTAGAAGCATTCGAGAGAGGGCTGCTGTGTTTGAAGTATGCTGGAGCTAGCATTGTCCTCATTCACATAGCAAGTGCTAGATAATATTTGGTGAGTGACTGAGTGGGGAACAGCAGAAAGCAAAGTGAAAAAAGGCCACAAGGAAATGTTAAAAGAAATTTGTCTTGACTAATATAGATTGTATATTACATGAGGAATGAGACTGGTGTTTAACAAAAATCCAAGGACTTGTACAGCAAAGTGCCTAGCCAAATTTTCACATGATTATCCTATGGGCATCTTAACAAAGAAAACGTGTGATTTACACATCCCCAGATTTGTTCATTCACATATCTTTCCTATCTCATAAAAATGCATGGCTATCCATTCAGTTGCTCAAGCCAAATATGTTAGCATCATTTTCTCTCTTATTCCCCAAATCCAGCCAAATTAATCAGTCCTGTGGACTCCAACTCTAACGCATATTCCAAATCTGGACT
Source organism: Budorcas taxicolor (assembly GCF_023091745.1). Taxonomy (NCBI): domain Eukaryota; kingdom Metazoa; phylum Chordata; class Mammalia; order Artiodactyla; family Bovidae; genus Budorcas; species Budorcas taxicolor. The sequence goes on from NC_068911.1 coordinate 64,482,397, forward strand.
TGTGTCCATCTCTACTGATGTTTAGTACCGAATCATTTATCTGCTTCTCATTTGCCCAAGCCACATAGATACCACATCCTCTGGAAACATAAATCAGGTCATATTACACCCTTGCTTAAAACCCTCTGATAGTATCTCATTGCCCTTAGAATAAAATATAAACTCTTTACTTCAGTTGTTAAAGCATATTCTTAACTGTGACTTTATCTTGTCCTCATCTGTTCAGTTCCAGCCACCTGGCCTTTTATCCCTAGCTTGTTTTGCCTCATGAACTTGGCTGAGGTGAGTTTAAAGGGAACAGCTAAAATAAGCACATTGATGATTTAGGATCTTTCTAAAGAGTAAGACCATATTGGACTCAGGAATGAAATCAAGTTCCTCAGCTTTCATTAGTTTCTTATCCTTCTACGGTAGGCTCCAAGAGTGCGTGCACAATGGGCATGAGAACCAAGTCCAAATTTAAAGGTGCCTTAGAACATACTAGAGCATCAGCTCAGTTCAGTTCAGCCGCTCAGTCGTGTCCGACTCTGCGACCCCATGATCCGCAGCACGCCAGGCCTCCCTGGGAGGAGAACCAAGTCCAAATTTTAAGGTGCCTTAGAACATACTAGAGCATCAGCTCAGTTCAGTTCAGTCGCTCAGTCGTGTCCGACTCTTTGCGACCCCATGAACCGCAGCACGCCAGGCCTCCCTGTCCATCACCAACTCCCGGAGTTCACTCAGACTCACATCCATCGAGTCGGTGATGCCATCCAGCCATCTCATGCTCTGTCGTCCCCTTCTCCTCCTGCCCCCAATCCCTCCCAGCATCAGAGTCTTTTCCAATGAGTCAACCCTTCGCATGAGATGGCCAAAGTACTGGAGTTTCAGCTTTAGCATCATTCCTGCCAAAGAAATCCCAGGGCTGATCTCCTTCAGAATGGACTGGTTGGATCTCCTACTAGAAATTAAATAGCTGGTTTTCCCCAGGACCTTTCTTGTCATGTTTGAATCAGTCATTGAGCTGCATTCACAGGTATTATTCATAGCATGTCTAGTACCGTGATGACCTTTCAGATCTTATTAGCTTAGTTAAGGTTGGTAGAATCACAATTACATTGATTTCTAAAGGGTGGTGTATTTGAGAGCATGCTTAGATGATGTTTACCAAATGGAGTTGATGGAGTAAACATAGCTAAAGAGTTAAGAATGCTTCAGAGTTAGCCAGATGACAAAGGCAAATCTTATTTAAGAAGAATTACATTTATGTTACCCATAAAACTGAATTTTATCTTGGAAATTCTCTTTTGTATCCAATCAGTGTATGGATGGGGTTAGAGTAGGAATAACATCTAATCTCTCTGGATCACTGCTTGACCATGGAGGATATTGCCTATTTTGTTCCCAGTACAGAAACCTGAGAAATTCCAGTGTGTGACTGTAGTGTAGCCTCTGCTTAACTCTTGATGGATATTCAATAAGTATTAAATGATGTCACTTGGATAGAAAAGTCTCTGACAACGTGGGAAGACAACCCATTAATGTTCATTATTACAGGATTTTCATCTGAACACGTGTCATCTTGACTTGGCCAATATATTTTACTTGGTGTTGGCACGTGTGATACATTCTTAGATCTGAGCAGCCTCTGATTTACACGTGGCCAGACAACCTCTCTACAGGAAGCCGACAAACCCATGGCTAAGGGTCCAGGTGTTGGAGACAAATATACCTGGGTTTGAATCTTGGCTCCATTCCTTCCTGGTCTCAGGATTTTAGGGAAAGCATTTAACTTGGCTGCATTTCAGATTCTCCATCTATAACCTGAGAATGAATGATAAGGTCTACTTTGTGGAAGTCGTGTGAGGATTCTGTGCAGGGAAGTCATATAGAGAGGTGAAAGGGCTATCGCTGTTGCAAGTGCTGCCTCTCCCTGCTCCCCTGGGTAGCCTGACTGCCGCAGAGTTTCCTGTTCCCTGAGCATTGCCAACCCCCCTGAGCCTCTGCCATTAGCATCGACCCTTGGGGACCTGCCTGGCATCCGTGCTGGCCCACTGGGCACATCTGAGGTCACGTCCCAGCTAGTCTCACCTCAGCCATGTCTCTGCGGACAGCTGGCCCTTCCCAGCCTTTCTCCTCCTTCCTTCCTCCCATCTCCCCTCCTCCTGAGTCAGTGGTGGGGTGCCAGGAAAAGGACATGCAGGCCAGAGGCAATTTTGGGTGAAGCACCATCTCAACTGGACAATAACAACTGTAGTGGTTCTGACCTCTTGCATGTCTGTGTCTCTACACCTCCTCCTGGGAGCCTCTGGTTTCATCTCCTTTCCCTGCACCTTCTCCCAGCAATTGCAGAGGCCCAGTGCCACAGCTCACATGAACGAGGGTCTCAATCAGAAATATTATTAACCAGCGGGGCTAAGCAGTCACGGCAGAACGTAGAGAGCCCTGCAGGCCAACAGTCAGCCCTTCATTTGCTGGACTCTGGGGAAAATCCTGGAGCGGCCCCCAGGAAAGGACAGAGCATGGAAGTGGTGGGCAGGCAGCCTTCTGACAATGGCCCACTCAGGGGGCTTTGGCAGTGGGTGTTTACACAGAAATACTTTAGCTGTTAGACTGTACCTGTGTGTACCAGCTACACATCAGGCCCGATCCTAGCCCTCTTCATTTTCAAAACAAGTTACCCTTTACTTTTTCTTCTTTCCCCTATTCTCCCTTTCCCTTCTTGTCTCTTGTCCAATTTTTCTTCTGATAAATGTCGAATAATGAGGGGGCAAAATATCTACTTCCTCCTGCAAAGAAGCCAAGTGGAACCTGGGCTCTGGAGATTTGAGGCAAGTCTGTGTTCATTTCCTAGGGTGGCTGTAACAAAGTACTGCTATGCAGTGACTTAAAACAATAGAAACGATTGTCTCCCGGCTCTGGAGGCTGGAAGTATGAAATCAAAGTACGGGCAGGGCCACATGCCCTCTGAAACTGTGGAGAAAGGGACCGTTCCTTGCCTCTTCCAGCTTCTGATAGTAGTCTCAGACATTCCTTGGCTCATGGCAATGTAATCTCTCACCATCTTCACATCGTGTTTTCCCTGTGCCTTTTCACATATCTTCTCTCTGTTTCTGTGTCCAAAGTTCTTTATGTCATAGGGACACCAGTCTTACTATGTTAGGGCATACATACCCTCATGACCTCATCTTACGTCGCTTAGATCTGCAAAGACCCTATTTCCAGAATAGGGTGACCTTTCTCACACCGAAGTTTAGCACTTCAACATCTTTTTTTGAGGGCATATAACTCAACCCATAGGAGGTAGCCCCCACTAGGTAGTTCACTGGTAAAAATTCATGAGATTCTCTGTCCTTGTGCAAACGGCTTGATTTAAAAACTAAGAGCCTTAACTCTCCTCTCAAACACAGATCACGCCGGGCTAAAGACATTTGCTTAATTTCTGAGAGCAGTGATGCTCACTGAGCTTCAATGCTAGAAGGCACTTCAGAGATCTCTATGAGCGACCTACCCACTTTACAGATAAGAAAACTGAGAACTAGACACACAATTTACCTGAAATCTCATTGCTTGTAAGAGTCACAGCCCCAAAGCAGAACACGTGTCTCTCTATTCTCCTTTCCCTTTTCCTATGAGTAATATGAAGTAAGGTGTTGACTTAATAAACGTGATTGCATTTACTTTACTTAGAAGTCTGCTTTAATCTTCACCTTAACTAGTTTGTGTGGACATAGCATCTGAGATAATTCCTGAGGAAATATTTCTCAGAGACATCAGTGCATCCAGTGAGTCTCTAAGAGGAATAATGAGAATCAGTGGGTAAGGCATTCTAACAATCCCCAAATGTGTTTTTAACACTGTTATTGTTGTTTTAGCATTGAATACACTTAACCAGGAAATCCAGACTTCTTTCTGAAGCATTCCAACTGTTGTGTTTATACCCAGTTGCCACACAACATTTGCTCCTACTGTGTTTTAGTTGGCAAGGGCTGGAGGAAGGGTTTTAGGAGCCAAGTAGCCTCAGATAGGGAATCTTTCCAATCCCCAGGGATCTGGCATAGCCCCAGAATCAATAGTCACAGGGACAGATGCCAGCACTCAGCTCATCCAGGGTCTTAGCTAACCTTGGGCTAGCCCCCTATTTAGTAGCTAAATCTGAATAGGAAGAACCAGCTGAAAAAATAGAGCCCTGCAAATGTTACAGATAAATAAGTAAAAGCTGCATTTTTTTCCCCCATCAGGGAAAAAAAGGGGAATACTGCAGAGGATGTATTACATTTTCACTTCCTCCCTCCAAAAATCTCAACTACAGCCATGCTGCCAATCTCCTGAATTAAAAATGGATAAACATGGCAATGTTTTACTATCATTACATATTTTCCAGACACAGAGTATTTCCTACTTTCATTACACAATTTGGAGACTGTGAAATGAAAATATACATGATTTAAATGGCAGTATATAAATCTGACATCCTTCTCCATTAGACATAGCATTTATTTATTTAACACACTTTGACTGAGCACCTACTATTATATACCAGCACTGTGCTCTGCCCTGGGATTCTTAGAGAAATGAATCTGGACCCCAGAAGTGCTTCAGAATTGCTAAGGAAGATGTTGTCCACCAACTATAGTTCATTGTGTCAGTCACTATAATGAAGTATACGGACAGTGAGGTATGGGGACAGTGCTGTGGGAGTATGCATGAATGATTCATTCTGCCTTAGAAGAAGCAGATGATGGGAGATATGTGCCAAGAAAAGGTTTGGTCTAACTGGTGCTTTTGAGAGACGACCACACCAGCAGTGCAGAGTTAGGCAGGCAGCACATGGTATGCGCTTACTCTAGACCCCAGCATTCTGTGTGAATATTTTAAATTCCTGCAGCTGTGTCTTTCTCAGAAGGTAGACGGGTGTGGGAGGTTCTTGGCGACCATTCTAATGTATCCTGCCTTGGAGAGGGTAGAGCTCTGTGGGACAAGCTTCATCTCTCTGCAGATACACCTGGGCAGGCTGGGCTGCAGCCTTTCTGGAGATATAACACCCTGTCCAGGGGAAAGGTGTATTTTTTATTTGTTCACTTTTCTGACTGAGGACCAGATTATAGCCTCCAACTGAGGATGTCCCAGAAACTGTATTGTCCTAGAGGAGATGGAGGTATGGTGGGGGTAGCACAGAGATGAGGAGGAAAAGAAGGGGGTAGGGAGGAGAATAGGACCAGAGAAGGGGAGACTGCAGGAGGGGAAATCCTCCAGCTTCATTTGGATATGATTCTCCCAGACTCCAAATGGAAAATAGAACTGAACACCCATGATTAAGAAATGCAATACGTGCTAAGAAAGTCGAAAGTAATTTACACCAGGCATTAAAGTGTTTTGCATGAGAGTATAGTATGATGTAGACAACCCAAGAATTATGTCTTTCATTAAAAGGTTTGCAACTCAGTGTGCTGTGATATAACTATAGCAGTTTTTCTGTCTCGGTGACGGTTTTTTAAACACAGCCTTACAAACCAAGGAATGCAAATGCATTGGGAACACTCAGCCCCAGGGTTTAAACTTATTGTCACATCTTCCTTTCAGCATTTCACCTGCTTGTGCCAAGGTGAAAGGTGAGCAGTTATACCTCCATTGCCCCTCAACCCCATGTCTCCTGAATCCAGCTATAAGAAAACTGTCATTTATTTCTTCGTTATTCAACGTTAGCACTCGCTAGTTCAAAGTCCATTAGAGATTATGCATCAAAAATGATCTACATTAAGGTTGGGATTAAAGGAAAATCAGTTACATGAAAGAAAGGTGTTTTTGCCCACAAATCTTGTGTGTGCATGTCAAGAAGCATATTCATTGCCTAATTTGAAAAGAAACCATGACAACTCCCAGAGATAGATACCTGCATCTGGCCAGTCTTTCCATAAAGAGATGTTCTGTTTGAAGTTTGCCTGTGAAGTTAGAGGAAAACCTCTCTCCCTGGCGAGCACGTGTAGCTTATTAAAATAGATAAATAAATGAACAAATAATAGATGTAATTCTGATTTTAGGCACTAAAGATGAGTACTATCAAAAGTTGATTCATACTGAACATGTTTAGGCCAGGCCAAAAAACTGGGTTTATGAATAAGGCTGACAGAGTTCAGTTGGCTCTAAGGAGAGATTGGATGAACTTTCAAAATGCCTTCCAACCCAATGATTGAATAAATTTATCAATTATTATCTAACTATATTCATAATATAGTGAGTTTGGAGCAAACATTTGCTGATTTGATAAAAACCTTGATGATGCTAGATGTGAATCAAGGGACCTACAATGGTCTGGGCACTAAATCAAGTGTTTTTCATGAATTGTTCCATTTACTCCTCAAATCAGCCCCTCGATTCAGATATTACAAGTTTCTACTATGTATCATCATCTGTAACATAATTTATCACATACCTTAGGCTATTTTTAAACTAGGCAACTGAGGTCTCAGATATGATGCAATATTGAATTTGAAAGCACCAGGATTATGTTCTGTGCAATGTCTAGAACACTGTGAGCCCACACACAGAAAACCACAAAAATTAATAATGCCTGTGGTGTTGCGGCATCAGTTTTGCAACATATAGAGAGAACATACCATGCAAATCAAATGTGTGTCTGGATGTGAATTTACCAAGGTGCGGGTACTCTGTAGCAATTCTGGCTGCAGAGACTAAGTGCCTTCTGGTCCCTGGGATGTGCCTAATTTCACCCTGGCTCCTGCCAAGTCTGGCATTTGCCATGGGTTTGATAAATGTGTGTGGAACTAAACTAAGGCACTCTAACCACCCTTCAGGCCCCTCCTAAAGTGCTCTGAGTCCTCTTGTTTTCAAATGTCATGGTGGGAAGGTCAGAGGGCCAAGACCTTTCCATGTGTTTCTGGCATCCTTTCTGATCAAGGCTTGATAAGCAAGGGTGTTATCTGAGGCCTCCAAAGCAGATGCTCAGAATCCATTTCTACTTTTAACTCAAAGTCAGATTTTGCTAAAGGGCTTTTGGGGTCTGGCCAGGGGCTCTGTGATCTGTAGACTTTGAGTAGAAGCACTCTTCTGTAACTTGGGGAGGGTGCAGATTATTTCAGTGGGGGAAAACATACCTCTGTCTCATATTTTTGCACCCAGCTTAGCCATTTTATCACTTCCATCTGGCTTTGCTCTTTTATAACAAAAACATCAAAGTGGACTTGGCAAGGATCATCCCCCAAATGTGCTTTCATTGTCTATGTTAGTGAATCTCAGTCCAGTCAATAAAGAAGAGTATTTTGCTGTGGTTAATGTCACTTGTTTCACGGAAAGAACTAACTTAGCAACTGTTTCTAACCTTGACTAAATCTAATGGTTTTATAATTAAGAGAAAGGGAACATTTGTTGAGTCCCTTCATTTGAGCTAGGTGTTGTATTTAATACCACCCTGTTTCTGATTATCTAGCTTACTGGTGAGGAAACTGAGGCTCAGAAAGATTGGACAATTTGCTCACAATCACAGAGTAAAAGGGGAGTTTGTGGCTGAGTTAGGATTTTCACTCAGGTCCATTTTGAGAAGTGATCCCAACTTTTTCCACTAGACTAAAATCTTTGTTAGATCAACAGAGAAACAGAAATACTAAATCCTAACTCTGCCTCTGCGTCATGACATGGGGTAAGTTACCTGAGGCTGTCTGTTCTAAGGAGGACACATGAAGGGCTGCCCAGAGTCAACACCCACCTGGGTGACTACAGACCGCAGAGGATGGCTGCAGTGTGCTCAAGGCTTCAATAAAGACGGACGGCCAACTCAGCATCCCTGAAGAGCCTGGGTGACTGTGGCCTAAGTGCTTCCAACCAACACAGCGTTGGGGGCAGGGAGCCTTCAAGGCTCTCGACAGACACAACTTTGTTGATCCAGCTGAGAGGGTATGAGGGTGCCGGTGAGCATTTGACAGCAGAGGCACCAGTGTGCAGCCACACTTTGCAAAAAAAGGAATTCCTATTTTGTCAGTGAGTTCTTCCTTAAATGCCTAAAAATTATACAAAAGTGTAAGTCAGAAGCAGCAGGTTTATTGTGATTTTATGGTTATCCACTGCACACAGTGGGGGCTTCCCTGGTGGCTCAATGGTAAAGAATCTGCCTGCCAATGCAGGAGATGCCGGTTCAATACCTGGGTTGGGAAGATCCCCTGGAGAAGGAAATGGCAACCTGCGCCAGTATTCTTGCCTGGGAAATCGCATGGACAGAGGAGCCTGGTGGGCTACACAGTCCATGGGGTCACAAAGGGTAGGACATGACTTAGAGACTAAATGATAACAACTGCACACAACGCCATCTTTAAATGAAGAGAAGTATCTATATCATTCAAATGATCTCACACATGTTTGTAAACAACCTACTGTCTTGCTTTTGGAACCAAGTCAAGGGGAGAAATGAACAGAATCAGTGTGTTTTTCCATCCCGCTGCACACACATTTTTAATCAGCTTCGGTGAGGAGGTGAGTGTCTACTTCTCAGGTTGATTAAAACTACTATATAGTTAAAAATCTATAACTGAATTACTTAGCACTTGATTGACAGAAGGGTGCTTAGGTATCACTTTTATTAATTATTTCCCATGGAGAACCCATAAGATGGGGCAGCAGCCTTGAGTTTATTTGCAGACATGAAGAAGCTACAGCTCAGAGAGGTCAACCATCTGCTTCAGAGTACACAGCAGGTGATGAAGTCTAACACACGTTCTGAGTTTCCAGCCAGAGCCGCTTCACTTAAATAACCAGTGAAATGTCAGTAGATAGAGATGTAAAAATGACAAGGCAGCAGTACACAAGGTTTCTGAGATGTCACGCCTATTCTCAGGTGAATTCTCGAAACCAGAGTTTGGAACAAAACATAAAATCTGACAAATCTATGCAATACACACTCCTTGATTTGCACTTATTTTCATTGGAAGGACTGATGCTGAAGCTCCAATACTTTAGCCACCTGATGCAAAGGGCTGACTCGTTAGCAAAGACACTTATGCTGGGAAAGATTGAGGGCAGGAGGAGTAAGGGCCGACAGAAAGAGACAGTTGGATGGCATCACCGACTCGATGGACATGAGTCTGAGCAAACTCTGGGAGTTGGGGATGGACAGGGAGGCCTGGGGTGCTGAGGTCCACGGGGTCGCAAAAAGTCACACATGACTGAGGGACTGAAGTGAACTGAACAGCATCTTGATGAAGGTTTTTGCCTGTGAAAAATATTTCAACTTGGTAGGTACGGAGAGCCTTCTTTTCTTTCAGTGTGAACACTTACTAAACATCTTCCTATATGGCCTCTGCTTAATTTTTGCTTGGAGCCTGTAAGAAATGAAACAGAATTCGGGAGATTAGGTGGCTTGGCTAAAGCCCTAGAGTCAGTAAGTGGTAGAAGCAGCACAGGGGACTCAGCACACGCTCTTGCCAAAACCCTTCCCAGAGCCTGCTCAAGTAGGCTTTCTAGAAGGGCTCCTTACTCACATGAATTAGATAGGACAATGGAAACCATGAAGAAGACTCAAGCCAGACACTCATAGGACCTCTAACAGGACCAAGGTTGACCCACAATAAAATGGTGAAGTGTGTTTTAGGTGGGTTCACTGATGATGTGACCTTCCCCATCTCTAGGGTCATTCATAACTACCACCAGCAGCCCTGGAATCTCATTCCTGCCTCGTTAGATTTTTTGATCCAGATAGTTTCTAACTTTCTCCATCATCAAAGTCTTCCCCTTCAAAAATATGTATAGGTTCCGATAGATAAGTAACTAGTGAACTGGATTATCCAGTGTTTTTGACACTGACCCTATAGAAACATTCTTATTCATAGGCGCGACTTCTAGAGTGGACATTTCAGACACATCAGCAGATGAGTGGAGAAATTGTACAGAAGGATTGAGGATCTAATAGCAACCCTACAACCAGTCACCATCCTGGATCAGATGTGGCTGGACCCACACCAGCTACAAGTGTGTGGGTGTCATCCCCTGTCTCAGACTCAGCAAGTGCTGCATCAGCGAACAGTCTGGATAATCCACTTTTGGTTATACATAATGGAACCTGACAATCTAGCCTAAGGAAAAACTTTATGTTCCAAGTATATGGCAGCAAGAACTCAAGGAGCACCAAGGAAAAGGTGAACAATCAGGTATCAGAAAGGAGAACAGAGGCCACTCTGGGGCACGAGTAGGATTTCAGAACCTTCCTTTTGCCGTTAATGTGACTTGGTTCCCAATACCTAGACTGACTCTCAGCCCAAAGTTTTGAAGAAAGGAGCTGGACTGATCCAGTCAGAGTCAGGCAATCACTTTGATCCACTCTGCTCTAGCCTGTGATCCAAACACAGTGAGGGGAGGGGAAGAGAGAGTTTCCAGAGAAAGACGTCTTTTAGGAGGCATACAGTAACCACCCCTGAGTCAACTCTCTTCATTTTACAGAGGTAGAAGCAGGGACCCAGAAAGGTGGAGTGGCCGCCCCAAGGCCAAGTAGTGGAAGAGCAGGGCTAAAATACAGCCCCTCAACCCCCGGCTCCTGGGACAGGGCTCTTTGATCTATCCTTCTGCTTTTGTTCCTTGCATATTTTATGGCCTCAATCTATCCCCCACCCCCATGTGCCCTTCCCACTGCAGACACAGCAGTCTTCCAAAAGCCCAAATCTGATCATGCCATTGCTCTGCTAAGTAGCCACCTATCACCTCTAGTCCAAACTCCTCAGCACTGCAGGCAAAGCCCTTTTAATCCCACCTCACAGAGTATACAAGTCTGTTCAGGCTACCACAAGAAAAAACCACAGACTGGCAACAGAAGTTAATTTTCTCACTATGCTGAACATAGGGACATCCAAGATCAAGGTGGTGGCAAGGGTGGTTCTATTCAGAGGCATCTCCTCTTGGCTTGTAGGTGGTTGCCATCTCACTGTGTGCCCACATGACCTCTCCTTTGTGTACTCATGGAGAAAGACCACTGGTGTCTCCTCCCCTTCTTATAAGGATACCAGCTCTAGTGGATGAAAGCCTCAGCTTTATGACATCATTTAACTTTAATTACCTACCTAAAAGCCTTTTCTCCAAATTCAACCACATTGACGGTTGGGGTATCAGCACATGAATTTGGGGGAACACAACTCAATTCATAATGTGGAGCTTTTCCCAGTCCTCAGCACGGTCTCTCTCTCTCCTCCATCTCCCTTACATTCAGCCACTGGACCTACCTCAGCCCAACCTCATAAGCCGCGCTCTTTCAGATCCCCTCTCCTTGGAATGTACTCTGTATTTTCTGCTAGCACTTCAAGTCCCACTTCAGTGGCTGTTACGCCATGAAGCCTTGGGGGTGTACATCATTTGAGCTGGATGCTCCCCCACCCCCACTGAGTGCAACTTCAGCGCTGTCACTTCTGTGTGTCATCAGGCGTGGCCACGTGTGTATATCACTGCTATGACACATTCTATTTTAATAAATTTGTGTATGTGTTGGTCTTTTAAGTAGGCTATGGATTCCTAGAGGGTGGGAACTATCTTACTGCTTTTAATCTTCTCCGCCCTATTGTCTACCCAGCATTTGGCACATGGTAGAAACTCATTAAGTGCTGGTTGAATAAACAGGAAGCACAATTATAGAAGGGAAAGACTACCTACCATATTCTTTGCCTTCATTTCATCACCATCTCTTTCAGGAAAAACTTTCCTGAATGATGGAGTGGTATTTGTGCAACAAAAATTGAAGGAAAATGCAAAGAGTAGAAATTTGAACATTTTTCCAAGGTGATAAGGAAAGCAGAACTTTGTTTGTTCACTAAAGACAATGAAGAGACCACCTCAGATTATGAGATTTTGCACAAAGGGTCCCTGATGCACAAACAAGGGATGAATTTATCATACTCTTTCATGTTCCTCTCTAATACTGCTACCAGGCTATGCAGAAACTGCAGTGGGAGACCCCATGAAACATACCGATAGGCAGATGAGAAACAAACATGATAAAATACAAGAGCTCCACACCATAAGACTCACTTTTTCATTCATTTTGACAAGGGTAATGTAGTTTTAATTGCTAATGATAATATGTATTGCCTCCTAGTAAATGTCCTGTGGTGTATTTTGTAAACCTTTCATCTTAGAATAGCACAGTCCTCCCAAATTTGTTCATTAAACCTTTGGTAGAAACTGAGAGGTTATTGACTATCAGGGGAAAATGAGCAAGTTCATTATGAACTGGCGAAGAGGCATTAATAACCATCTCCTGTAGCAATTGTATACTATGGAAATTAGAATGCAAGATCTTTTAATATATTTTTATTTAAAAATTTATATGTTTATATATTTTTATTTAAAGGCATTTTAATTTTTTAAAAATATTTTTATTTAATTAGCACTATCATTTCAAAACTAATAAATTGAAGACAGCCCCCATTCAAATATGTCTCAAAATGACTGAATAATTGATTAAAACCTAGTTTCATTTTCAAAGTTGAAGAAGTGGTATATAAAATGTGTTTGCCAGATAAGGTAGCAGAGATAGACAATTGTTTTATTTTGTTTGTATTTATAACTTGTACAACTCAATATTCCTATTGATGTGTCTCTGTAACAAGTCACATACAATCATCAATAAGAATTCAAAGAGTGCTGCTAAGGTGTGAAATTATACAATCATTCTACTGCAAATAAAAAGCCTTCGAGGTGAACTATATATTGAATTTTTCAAAGGAAAATTATGTGTCTGTGAATGTGTCATTTGATGAAATGATTGTCATGGGAAATTAAATCTCACTCTGAAAGAAATGAGTAAGAATGAGAAAATCTTCATAAATTTTCTCTGTCTAAAGGAATTGTACTTTTTTACAAAAGAATTTTTTTCTCTAAGTTTCTAATCATATTAATAGTGTATAATACATACACTATTCACATATGGGATGATATAAACATGTACTTTTATCCACACTACATTCTTTGAACCTAATTCGTACTCATGTCAGTGGGGAATCAAGAACTTTGGTATTATCCAATTCCCTGTTTTTCAAAGGATAGCCTTTGGGCCACCTGTATTAGAATCCCCTGGGACATCTGTTGAAAATTCAGCTTCTAATCAAGACTTGCTGAATCAGAATCTCAGAGGTAAATCTCACAATAAAGCAAGTTAGAGAAATGCTTGTTTAGCTAATTTCGCCAAGACTTATTTCCAAAGCATCCAATTTGTTTCAACACTTCAGTAACATAGTGTGAAGCCTCCCAGATTCAGTGATGGTGGAAAGGTTTTTGTGACTTAGAGAAAGCCTTCAATTACAGAGTGCTTTTTGAGAAAATGGAGTTTTATATTTTTAAGAGCTGTCTGTATTATAAAGAAAGACATAAATGAGTACTAATAGATTAAATGAGGAGCATTCATGAAAGTTATCATTCACAAGCCTCTACTATATATGAATGCCTCCTAAACATAAAACTTATCTAATATTCAAGACTTGGTTACTGGATGTGGTGGTGAAAGTGTCATGAAGAAATTTATTGTTTCTGAATCACTGTTTGTAAAAGCTATACTTTTAAGACTACATTATCCACTTGGGAGGAAGATCCAGGAATTGATAAAATAAGAAATTTAAAACTTTTTGCTAAATAAGCATTACATAGGCATTGTTTGAATTATGGGAAGAGCTCAGATTAGTGGAGCATGAATTAACCATGTTTGAGTGAAAAAGTTCTGTAGAGTCTCATGACCATAGACTTGGGGACATCTTGGTAACAAACAACAAAATGATGAGATCCATCATTTCACCTCTGGATGAACTGCTCGAAAGAATATAAATGTAAATTTCAATGTAAATATAACCTCAATAAGTTACTATATGCTTTACCTTAATATTCTTCAGGGTTAACCTTGAATTCCTAGATTTTATGACTTTTGAGAAATGTAACTGGATCCCTCAAAATAGTTCTTGGATCACTGGAAGGGTCCCAGACCTTGGTCTCTGGTTTAATTCTTAACAAAACTGTAAAATGAAATTTTCTATCCTTGTCACCATAACTCACCCCTTCCTCTGGTGTGGTCTCTGCTTTGGGGACCAGTCATATATAAGGCAGTGGTTAAGTGCACAGCACTTCCAACCATGTTTGAATCATGGCTTTGCCACTGGCTAGTTGTGTGACCTTGGGAAATGCACTGAACATCTCTGTACCTAATGTCTCATCTACCATATTCTCAGTGTTACCAACCATGTCAGACTAAATGGAATAAAGCATGTTACAGGACACCTGGAACACAGAGAGCATTCCCTGTGGCTTACTGACCTTCCCTCCCACCACCATCCCACTCCCCAGAAGCCTCTGAGCAAACTAGGGTTCCTGCTGCAAGTGCTCCCCAGGCCTGACCATGGGCTCGTCTAGCTACTCTGCCCTTGAAAATTAAGTTGTTAGGATCAGGTCCATGGATTCTGCTTCCCATGGTACTTGCATTTAAAGGGAGCCTTAGACAGGACTCATCTGATTGCAAGTGGTAGAAACCTAACTTGAATTAGCTAAAGAAAGTGGGGACAGAACCTGCCGGCGAATGCAGGAGACGCAAGAGACATGGATTCTATCCCTGGGTCTGGAAGATCCCCTGGAGAAAGAACTGGCAACCCACTTCCAGCATTCTTGCCTCGAAAATTCCATGGACAGAGGAGCCTGGTGGGCCACAGCTCATGGGGTTGCAGAGAGTCAGACGCGACTGAGCGCTCATGCACAATGTAATCAAGAAGGGAAAGAATACAGCCAATGACATTTGTATTTCTCTCCATCAGTTGGCCTCATCTCCTCCGTCTGCTCATAGGCTTATTCACTGCACAAAAGCCATGGTCACTGGTACCTCCAGGCTCATATCCTCATTTCCAGAGAAGAAGGGGGCTCTTCTCTCTCAGCCCCAAATGGAATTCCTGGAGAAGGACTCAGGAGGGTCCAATGCGGCCCCAAGTTTACCCTGCAACCAGCTATGGTGGTCAGAGCTTAGCGAGGGCTTGATCCCTCTGAACTGGGTCAAATGATGACAGCAAGGTAAGAGGAGCAAATCTCTAGAAAAATGGATGCAGGTAACAGAAGCACAGCTGTCGGGAGGAATCTTGTAAGGCAGGCAACTAGGTTCTGTCTCTTCTTGAAGTAGAGGAGTGAACTGCTAACGACAACTTCAAGTAGCAGCTGCTGGTCCATAGAGAACAGCAATAACGTTTGACATGGAGACCTAGAGTCCCCCAAATACACACCTGGTTGCAACAGGACTTTCTTTTTTTTGGTCACCAAATTGTCATTTAAAGGAGTAGAAAACTGAGATCTTACAGATAATCAAAGCTGTACTGATTCAGTACTGAAATGTGCCCATTTGAATGGCTGTTTGCTACATGTTTTGAAAGTGCTGATGAGCTATCCATGCCTGAGCAGGTTCCCTGAATGTCTGAAGTAGTGCAGTGGTTCTCAAGGTGGGGGGTTCCAGGCCAGCATCACCTGGGAACTCACTAGAAATGCAAATTATTGGGCCCCACTCAAGACTTAATGGATCAGAAACTAAAGATGGAGCCCAGGAATCTGCATTTTAACATGCCCTCCAGAGGACTCTGATGTGCCATGTCTTAGTTCAAGAACCACTGGTGTAGTGTATGCCGTGGTAGTTGGCCCAAATGCCCCCTTCAGAATGGCAGTACGTCAGGACTCATTCCTCCAGACTCTGGGAGTTTGGCAGCTGTCAGCTCTTGGCTGAGTCCCTCTGGTGAAGACAGCCGCCTTATCCAAGGTCAGGCTTCCTTTCTGGGGTATCCTATATTCCTGATTTGTCTATGGAGGTAGGAGTCCTTAACTTGGGACAGTTTTGAAGGTCCATTCCAGTCCAGAGCACCCCACGGGAACCACCGAAGTCTTTCTCATGACTGAATCGCTGGTTAACCCCTCCCTCCACCCAAGCCTGCACTCTTTCTCCTTCACAGGCATCTATCTAAGCACACACTCGATTTCCTGCATGCAAATCACCATTTCCAAGTCTGTTTCCAGGACAGTTAAACTAAGACACCTGGCTCCTCCCAATAAGAGATAAGACCACTCAGAGTCGGTCCCCAATGGCTCATCAGTAAAGAATCTGCCTGCGATGGAAGAGATGCAGGTTCAATCCCTGAGTCAGGAAGATCCCCTGGAGTAGGAAATGGAAACCCACTCCAGGATTCTTGCCTGGAAAATCCCGTGGACAGAGGAGCCGGGTGGGCTACAGTTCATGGGGTCGCAAAGAGTCGAACACAACTGCAGCAACTGAGCAGAGCCGGTCCCGGAAGAGAGAGGGCACTGTAGCTGCCATTCTGGAATAGCCCAAAGCAACAGGGTGTCCTCCGGTTTCTTTCAGATGAAAAGATCCATCCTTCCAGTTCAGTTTCCAAGGGGACCCTACTGGGAATATTCTGCTCGTGGTCCTCCTCTGCCAGTATTATCTGCTAACTCTGGTGCTGGTGGAGAGAAACTGTAAGCCTTGACCATCCACTCTCCTCCCAGTTAGAACCTCCCCTTCTTCTCCACTTGGTCTTTGAAGGATCCAAGCATCAAAAGGCTTTCTTGTATTTTTTCCCATTCCCTATGTTTTTCCCACTCCTTATGTAAAAGCCAACAGGATCTGCTTTTAATGTCATGTCTAGATTGGAAATTAGTCTTCAGTGCTACAAGGATGAAAGTGAAAGTCGCTCAGTCGTGTCCATCTCTTTGTGACCCCATGGATTATAATGACCCCACGGATGAGGATGAGTATCCTCCTAAAAACATGGCCACATAGTCTGCTTGGGCATGAAACCTTCCCTGGCCATATAGCAGAACTTTCCTCATTCCTCATCTGAGGTTGCACGACAGGAAGTGATCCAAATCTTCCACGTGCAAAGCTGTGGCACTCACAGCGCTCCACCATCTACATGCTAGGTCGCTTCAGTCACGTCTGACTCTTTGCAACCTTATGGATTGTAGCCTGCCAGGCTCTTCTATCCATGAGATTCTCCAGGCAAGAATACTGGAGTGGGTTGCCATGCCCTCCGCCAGAGGATCTTTCCAACCCAAGGTCTGAACCTGCCTCTCTTGTGTCTCCCGCATTGGCAGGCGGGTTCTTTACCACTAGGGACACTTGGGAAGCCCCTACACCATCTGGCCCAACCCATATCTCCACCTTCATGCTGAGCCACAAACGCTTGTATCCACAACACTCATTTGCTCATCATTCCCTAATCCCAGTAGGGTTTTTGGTCTATGAGCCTTTGTCTGAGTTGTCTGGCTTCTCTCTTCTGCTAAATTATAAGTTCCTTGAGGCCAGGGGTCATGTCTTGGACAACTTTGCAGCCCCTTTAAAGCCTGAAACAAATGCTTTCACATAATGCAGAGAAGACCTAAAATATTTGGTATACTGCTGTCACTGTTACAGAAAATACTAGCCTGTTGTTACTTCTGAGACATTTTTATAAACAGCCCTGTCCTCCAAAAGAATCATGAGCATTAAAAATAAATAAAAACAATATTCCTAACAATCTGTGTCCAGGGTGAACATGTGTAGAGTTTTGCCCCTAGAACAGCCCTGATTTACTACTGTTGTTCTGCTTATAATTATTAATACCGTCCCCTTTCACTCTCAAAAGTGACCCAGATTAGATGACAAATTTTATGGTCACCCTACTTCTGCAACTCAAACCATTAGCTAAAGTGTGCTCTGCTGACCTGCTTGTAGGAAACTAGCACAGTAAGAGTTTTTTATAAGATTGTGTGCCTTGCCCACATTTTTATATGCATGTTCTCTTCCTATACACATTTCAGCTGAATTTTTACTCAGGGCCAGTGCACAGACTTTTTTCACACCAAAAGATTTTGAGGAAAACTCTCCAACAGATGGACACTCAGACAAGCCAGGTGAGAGCCTCTGCTTAGGGTCCAGGGACTGGCCTCATTTTTGCCAATGACAGAATGTGGAGGTTATTTGAGGGCCCCTGGTTTCTCTCATTCACCTTAACCGAAGCTAAAGGTTTCTGCTTGAGGGCAGATATATCCCTTCCAAAGCTTTGCAGCGAGATTACTCAAATTGGCATGGGATGATTGGGGTGAATAGTGACTGGTTTTTCTGTTCTCAAGAGGTAATAGCTTCTGCCAACAGAAAATGTTCCAACCTCACTGAAACAGGGAGGAGGAATTTAACGTATTCTTCTTTGGATTTGCTTCAGTTAATCATCAGGTAATTAGATAATAATAAATAGCTCATAAATACATGTTTCATCTGATCCTCACACTAGCCTTATTGGATGCTATTGCAATTACTATTTTATGCATTTTCATATTTACATGAAATATAAATTATTTACATTAATATTATATTTATATTGGGTTCTTTGGTAGCTCAGACAGTATAGGACATACCTGCAATTCAGGAGACCCAGGTTTGATCCCTGGGTCAGGAACATCCCCTGGAGAAGGGAATGGCAACCCACTCCAGTACTCCTGCAAGGAAAATCCCATGGACAGAGGAGCCTGGAGGGCTACAGTCCATGGGGTCTCAAAGAATTAATAATACTTCCCATTTCTTAATGTTTACTCTGTATCAGGCACTGCAAAAGCAGTTTATAGATATTAGCTTGTTTCATCCTCTCCAAAGCAGCTGTTTATAAGTAGAGGTCTATTTATTGTTTACTACCCTCCATGTCCCCTCAATACAAACCTTGTCTTGCTCAGAGTTGTCTCTCCTGTAAACACACTGAGTTGTGTTTGCTACAGAGCAGGTTCTTAGTAAATACTTTTTAAATGAATGAGTGAATGAATGGATGAGACAACAGACCTATGAAGAAGGTGTTCTACTCTGTGTTTCGCAGACGAGAAAACCAAGGCGTGCAAAGGACGAGGAATTTGTCAAGATCTTGTAAATCACCAACTGGGGACTGTGAGATTCCAAATTCTTAAACATGACAATATACACCCCTGTTCCATCTCCCTGATCAGAAAGTTAAGTGACATGCACAGGACCAGCTAAGAACTAAATTATTTGAATCAGACCCAGAAACTGTAACTCCAGCCAGCACTGCTTCCTCCTTATCCTGCTAGTGGGTAGCAACCCCATCTGATCATTCACTGTAGACAGCCAGGCACTCGGTGTCCTTTATGGGGAAGCCGTGTGGGCAGTTCCCTCAAGTAAAATGCAAATCCTTCTTGTGGGAGGAAGGTTGATCATAATCTCCGGATTTACCTCTGGGCATTAGTTCAGCCAACTGAATGTGAGCTAGGGACCAGGATTTATTGTCCAGGCTAGGGTTGTGCGTTCCATTCAGACAAACTATAAAATTTCAGTGATTCAAGATAATAGCTGTTTATTTCTCATAGGATAGGCATCTTGGGTCACAGATATCCTTACTCCAGTGGAACTTCAGAGACTCAGACTTCTTCCATCTGTGGCTCTAGCATCCTACCTGCTAAGTCACTTCAGTCGTGTCCAACTCTGTGCAACCCCATAGACGGCAGCCCACCAGGCTCTGCCGTCCCTGGGATTCTCCAGGCAAGAACACTGGAGTGGGGTGCCATTACCTTCTCCCTAGCATCCTAAAGGCTGAAGTAAATCCTCTGCATTCAGTGAGAAAGACTCTTAAACACGCTGACCAATTACACATATATTATTCTTTTTTGGATTCTTCTCTTTTGGGATATCACAGAATATTGGGTAGTTCCTTGTTGGTTATCTATTTTATATACAGCAGTATGCATGTGTTCATCCCAAGCTCTTGATATATCCCACTCTGCCAACATTCCCCTTTGGTAAACATAGGTTTGTTTTCAATATCTGTAAGTCTACTTTTGTTTTGTAAATAAGTTCATTCGTTTCTTTTTTTGAAATTAGAATCCACATATAAGTGATATATCATAGGACATCTGTCTTTCTCTGACAACTAACACAGCGCCCTGGGAAATGGGTGCCCAGTGTCTACATTCCCCAGCTTCACTTGCATCTGGGCAGAGTCTTAGTCTGTTGTAAATCCACTATACGCCAATAAAATTAAAATACTGAAAAACTGAAAAATTAAAATGCATCACTATAAATAAGATGACTGCAGGGGCCTCTGGATGCTAGAGCCACAAGATAAGAAGATAATAGTAAAGCAAAAAAGATTGGCTTGGATTTGTAACCAGTGATAAATTGTACATTGAATAAATATTTGTTAATGAAGGAAACAGGAAGCAACAGTTAGAACTGGACATGGAACAACAGACTGGTTCCAAATAGGAAAAGGAGTACGTCAAGGCTGTTTATTGTCCCCCTGCTTATTTAACTTCTATGCAGAGTACATCATGAGAAATGCTGGGCTGGAAGCAGCACAAGCTGGAATCAAGATTTCCGGGAGAAATATCAATAACCTCAGATATGCAGATGACACCACCCTTATGGCAGAAAGTGAAGAGGAGCTAAAAAGCCTCTTGATGAAAGTGAAAGAGGAGAGTGAAAAAGTTGGCTTAAAGCTCAACATTCAGAAAACGAAGATCATGGCATCTGGTCCCATCACTTTATGGCAAATAGATGGGGAAACAGTGTCAGACTTTATTTTGGGGGGCTCCAAAATCACTGCAGATGGTATGAAATTAGAAGACACTTACTCCTTGGAAGAAAAGTTATGACCAACCTAGATAGCATATTGAAAAGCAGAGATATTACTTTTCCAACAAAGGTCCGTTTAGTCAAGGCTATGGTTTTTCCTGTGGTCATGTATGGATGTGAGAGTTGGACTGTGAAGAAAGCTGAGCGCTGAAGAATTGATGCTCTTGAACTGTAGTGTTGGAGAAGACTCTTGAGAGTCCCTTGGAATGCAAGGAGATCCAACCAGTCCATGTTGAAGGAGATCAGCCCTGGGATTTCTTTGGAAGGAATGATGCTGAAGCTGAAACTCCAGGACTTTGGCCACCTCATGCAAAGAGTTGACTCACTGGAAAAGACTCTGATGCTGGGAGGGATTGGGGGCAGGAGGAGAAGGGGACGACAGAGGATGAGATGGCTGGATGGCATTACCTACTCGATGGACATGAGTGTGAGTGAACTCTGGGAGATGGTGATGGACAGGGAGGCCTGGTATGCTGGAATTCATGGGGTCGCAAAGAGTCAGACACGACTGAGTGACTGAACTGAACTGAATGAATAAAAACACCAACTCTAGCCAAGAATAGACACACCTACTACAAACAGATCATTGGTAAGAACTAGTCTAAGACTCTGCCCAGATGCAAGTGAAGCTGGGGAAAGTAGACACCGGGCACCCATTTCCCAGGACACTGTGAAACAGAGGGGGGGCACAAACTTTTGGTGGGTGGCTAGACATCACAGCCATTATGAGAAAAGAAAGGACCAAGGAAGAGGCGGGAGCCGGACTCTGGGCTGTCATGTAGAGAAGGGTAGGAATTAAAAGGAAGCAGTGGGGAGAGGGCAGCAAGTGCCAACTTTGCCGGCCTTGTCGGGGTTTGGGGGCTTTTTCTCTTCAGTAGCGATGGAGGTGGAGCAAACTTGTCTTTGTGCCAGTTTGACGCACACTTGGGGAAAAGCTTGGAATCTCTCATTTTAATTATTATCAAGTCTCTACACTCAAAAGTATTACCCAACAGATTTGCAATTTCCATGCATGCCCACCCCTGCCTTCTCCATTTGAGTTGTAAATTATGAATCATGTGAAAATTGGACAATATCATAAAAGCCACAAGATGTATCGAGTGCTATAGCCTTCAGTTATCTTAGTTCATTAAACAGAAAAATAGGTGCACTTTTTCTTGATAGGAAAACAGTACCAAGTAATGTCACACAATATTTCAAAACAGAATTTGTCTTTGTCAACCAAGTAGTGAATAACAAGGAAGCATTGAATGTTCTTTCTAAGAAATGATTTGAAATTAATTTCAATCCCTTCTGATGGTTCAATAAAAAGAGAAATATAGGCTTCGGTAGGTTTCTTAATGTAGATTGCTATAGTAATTTTAAAACAACAAATAACAATAAAGTAATGATTCTATCATGCTGCCAGTGGGCTTGACAGCAAATAGTATATTTGAAAAAAATGAATTTGCCACAGCAATGTATGCCAGTGACTAGACTCTTGGCATTACTTTCAGATTAGAAAGATTCATAGGATCATATTCATGTATTTTAGAAAGTTATTTACTCTGACGGAGATAAAAAATTAGAAGTATGATTATCCACAGTCTTTCTCCTCCTCTTACTTCCCAAGGAGGCTCCTCTCCTCCCAGGAGTAACGGATAGGATGGGATGATCAGTAGAGTTGCAGACCAGGGGCCCAAGAGGCTGACAGGCTCTCCAGATGTGTGAGCATGAAGGTACTGGCAGAAAACCAAAAGAGCAGAGAGTGGGGAGAAGGTGAGAGGACCTTGGCCAGGTAGGAAAGAACTGAGGACTGTTTGGAAGCTGAACTGAGCTGCTACGGTGAGGAGGGGACTGCGAGGAGAGAATTCAAGTCAAGAGGAGAATTCAGCAGTCTCACCTGGTGCTACCATAACCGTGGTTGCTGGAGAGACCCTCTCCTGAACTCCACCAACAGCAGGCCTTAGTTTTGGGGCCCAGCAGGTTGAGATTGTGACAATAACAGCTAATGCTTATATAAACACGCTTCCTATGGCCAAATAAGCTAAACTCATGATCTACATTAACTCTTTTAATCTTATAACAACTTTATGTGCTAACTCTATTATAAATCCTCTTTAACAGATGAGGAAACTGAAGCATAGAAAGGTTACAGAGCTTTCCAAGGATACACCAACTAATAAGCAGAAGACCCGGGACTTGGGCCTAGGCCATCCAGCTCCAGGGTCTGTGGACTGGACCACTATACTCTTTCACCTCTCAGGCTCTTGAAAAGTCAAGCAAGTTGACACATAAACCTTATGTCATAGGAACAATCGATGATTTCAGCTAAACTCTTGAGTCAAACTGCAGCCTTTCACACACACTACTTCATGTGTAAACACCCCTTTAAGAGAACAGCATGTAATCGTTAAGCACCAAACTGTCACGTTGTTCATGAGCTCACATTATTGAGTTCATTATCTGCTAAATTTTAGAAAATTAATATTAAGAAGGGGAATTTCCTGGCAGTCTAGTGGTCTAGTGGTTTGGACTCTGGGTTTGCACTGCCAAGGGCCTGGGTTCAGTCTCTGTCAGGAAACTAAGATCCTGTAAGCTGTCAGGCACGGTCAGAAAAAAGAACAGTTTAAGAAAATGAAAGTATAAAGAATTATTCTTTTTCCAGATTTCAGTTGAATCTGGCCAATTTTCTATGATTATATGCATTTAACTAAGTAATACTGTAAAAGATCTCTGCAGCAACTAGACAGGCCATTCACTCAAAAGGCTTCATTTTGACTGGAAATGAAACAAATTCATAGCAAAACAGGGAAGCTCATTTGTCCAGTTCTTGATCTCTTCGGGTCTTTTTTTTTTAAAGTAACTTTACCCCCCAGTCCTGATGGGTTTACCCTAGGACAAATATCAGTGAAAAAGGTACATTCCATAGATGGTCTGGGGTACTTACTTAAGTTAAGACACAGACTTCTGTGAAAGTGAAAGTGTTAGTCGCTCAGTCGTGTCTGACTCTTTGTGACTCCATGAACTGTAGCCCACCAGGCTCCTCTGTCCATGGAATTCTTCAGGCTGGAATTCTGGAGTGGGTTGCCATTCCCTTCTCCAGGGGATCTTCCTGACTGAGGGATTGAACCCAGATCTCCTGTACTGCAGGCAGGTTCTTTACCATCTGAACCACCAGGGAAGTACGCAGTCTGGAAACTGATCACATGTTAAGTCATTCTCCCAGAGTTCATAAGGAAATAAGAAAAAGAACATGGAACCAAAATGAAAACAAATGAGTATCTGGGGAATCAAATGAATGGGTGAGTTACTTCAATCCAAGGAGACTGGGGTGCTCTGGGAAATACTAATTTACTTGATGATGAGCTTCAGGAGGATAAATTGACTTTAAAATCAAAGTAATCCTTGACTCTATCCTAGGTTGAATCTGTAATTGTAAAATGACCTGTATGTTTTAGGTTTATTTTTTTCACATGTATCATCACCAAGAAGGAAAGTGCAATTTATTCACTAGCTAAACTCCATGAGTGGTCATGGACCTCCAGGATATATCCCTCATGGATTTAGACACGAATAAGGACTCTACCCTTGCCCTCTTCCAAAAGTGAGAAGAGGACAGAATTCTACCTTTCATAGTTTGAGAAACAGTGATGATTTGTTCTGCAAAACTCAGTTAAATACTTGGGTTTCATCAAGGGGTATCCACTAGGCTACCTTCTCTGGGCTGACAGTACATGCTGCGGACTGAATCATACTGAGAGTTAGTTTACCAATGAGACGTTAGCTTTAAGACTGATCTTTAGCCCTGAGAGCAAAGAGACCTAGGTGACCAATAGCAGCAAACTAACATAGCTTCATGTTTGTCCATCTGCTCCAGAGTCAGGACGGCTGCTATCTTATGATAAATTGAACGGCTCATGTAGGTTATGGAACTCCTATCACTATCAAACAAAAGACATTATGTTTTGACTCTGCCAGTTTCTGGAAATGTTACGAAGTTCTACAAAGAACGGCTCCTTTAATTTCAGCTTATAAATTAAACAAAGCAGAAAACCAAGAGGATAAATCCAAAATATTCCAAATATTTAAACTTGGAATATATCAACTTCATAGAATTGGGGACAAATTTTATGTTACCAAAATTTCACACCAAGACCGCCTTCAGAATAAAAGGAGTCAGAATGTTTGTCCTGTTTGCCAGTGAGGAAGAAAGAATTCTCTCTCTCTCCCTCTTGATGGTAATTCTTCATTATTTTAGCTTATTTTGTCCAACCAAAGCTTTTAACTTCATTTTCAGCTCTTCATTTTGCCATTAATATCTCCTTTTCAAAAAGTCCGAAGTAAATTTGACCTTTTGGAACTACCAAGGTCTTCAGGCCTTTTGGATGATAAGCCAGGAGGAGCCCCCAGAAACAGTGCTCGGAATGTCTTTGGCTATTTTTACGAGGCGAGTGGCACATCTGTGCGTCCACATGCAGCCTGGGGTCTCCCCTCTGGGCTCTCCTCACAGCAGCCTCCTGGAACTTCATTTGTCTTAGGAGGGGAGGTGGTGGCGTGGAGCCTGCCCGATTCCGGACCTGCGATTCCAAGGTGGAGAGAGTCCAAGATTGTTGTTCAGTCCATTAAGCAATCCTTTCTAGCTGAAGGGATTCATCTATCAATCTCACTTTTCAGCCAGTAATCCGCTTATTTAGAGGTTTAATTACATTTTCAGATCACCTGAGCACTTTTCCTAGATCTTTAATAAAATGACTCCTTATTTTATTTATCTCACAGTTGATTTTACATGAGTTGTCCAGGGATGGGGTGGAAGGGGTGGAGCAAGTAGAACTATTTTCTAAAAAGATGGACAAGTGACATTTCTACCTTCAGAGTGTCCAGAGTTAACAGAGGAATTATTTGGGTCTCAAGGCAGTATGACTAGAGCAGACTGATCTAAAACTGCATGTAGCAGCCACCATTCCTGAAACAGAAAGTCAAACATTGATTTCCCAGGGCCTTTATGACCCATTTAACAACGGGCATTTTGGATTGGTTATTTCTTAGGGCTAGAGAGAATTTTCCAGCCAGCCTCCTTTTGAGCATCCTCTTAATTATCTTCTCTGTGAGATGGGTAAAAATTGATGCTCAGCCCTGGCCCTGAACACACACACACACACACACACACACCCCATAAAGGAGGCTGACACAACTTGTGTTGTCTAACACTCAGTTAGCTTGGACGAAAGGTATTTCAATATTTTCTTACAGAAACTACCAAAATGGGTAAGAAAGAGGTCCCGTTGGGTATGTCTGCTAACAAATTCTCTCTAATTGACATCGGGCCAGTTAATTTCTATGTAATAAGTGTTGAGTGATTCAAGGGCCAGTCTGGACCAGCCAAACCGGGTCCCTACAAAGACCTCTACCCTATTTGGCTCTCAGAAGGGAGCAGCTAATGTTTTGCCAAATTTCCAAAAAGCTGGGGGAGCATTTTTATTTAATCTTCTGCTCTTTGGGCTACTAATTATGTATCAAAGGATATAAAGAGGGCTTTGCAAATCACTATTTCCATTAGGAAGGTGTTAGAACCAGTTCCACCCAGGGCTCCCCTCCTCTGTGCTCGGCTGCTATTCCCACGGGAGGCGGCTGCTGTGGTGCTGCTGGAAGCGGGGCTTCTGTTCTGTTTCCCCAGCACTTGGAAGAAAAACAAAACAGGCCTAATGAAAAACACACACGGGAAATGCTTTATTATTTCATCATCCTCACCTACTGCGCTCTGGCACTGCTCTGTGATTAGGAAGGACTTCTCCCCTCTCGGAGGCTAGCTCCCTCTGCGAGTGGGGTGGTAGCAGGCCGATGCTCTGTCATTTCCTGTCAGACCGTTTCAGAGGAATTTGCTCCTATTTCCTCCTGGCCACATCCCCACAATTCCACCCCTCCCTCTCCAGCTCAGCACTGGCCACATGCCCCACAGTTAAGTTGTATTACTTACTCAGAGTTTTGTGGGGGTGGAGGTGGGGAGGGGGCTGGAAACTCTGGACAGCAAACAAAAGCTGTTGCAACCTTCAAAAGCTGAGAAATGGGTCAAAACCACTGAGTGGATCCTGACCTCCGAAGAGGGCCGGCAGAGGCGCACCATTTCCCATTTCGCTGAACAACTAGTGGGCTCTTAGAGGAGGGGCATGGGGCAGCGGGGAACGGATGGGAAGAAGGCCCTGAAGTGCATCTGAATATTAATTCAAACTGTAATCATCCCACATATATCTTCTTGACTTTCCACCAGAAAGGAATCAGAAAGTAGACATTCCCCAAATCTCATTGGACCGTTAGTAAGTGAATAACTCCTTTCATTAAAAAGAAAAAAAAGCCTCCATTTCTTTATTCTACACAGGGTGAAACCTGGATATAATAAACAATGCATTTATTCACAGGGAACTCAGCACCCCTACCCCCCACCAAATCATCCAGTCATGGTCAAGGCAGGTATGGCTTCCCAGGAAATTAGAATGCTTTAGCTCAGACCTCAGTGGTCTGACCAATTTATTACAGACCAAAACTTGTCTGTAGTAAAACATCAGTAACAGTTCTTTCCTGTGGCAACTTGGAAAGGGATCATGCCTTCTACACAGAAGATGCTTAATAAATATTTGGTAGATTTTCAATAAATATCTGATAAACTGAGTTGGGGCTATTTGTCACAAACAATATGCCCAGTTTTGTGGCAATGAAAAGTAGGTACATTCAGGCTATAACCCCATAGAGTGTTACTCTTTCGGGGGCCAACACCACATACTAACATCACTAAAAGTAGTAAGTCTTTTTCTTTTCTTTTTAAATTTATTTGGCTGCACTGGGTCTAAGTTGCAGCACACAGGATCTTTGCTGTGGCATGCAGGATCTAGTTTCCTGACCAGGGATCAAGCCTGGAGCCCCCTGCATTGGAAGCTCAGAGTCTTAACCACTGAAGTGGCAGGGAAGTCCTAGTAGTAAGAGTCTTATGGGCAACTCTTCCTTGATGAAATTTCCACCAGACTGGCTTATTGTGGGTAAATGTTTTCTAATATCTGTTAAACAAGTTAGTAGCATGAGAAATACACTACCATACTTAAATATTTAATTCGGTGCATGGTACCTTCTCAGTGAATATCTGTTAAATAGATCAATAAATAAGTGTGATGTTGGTATAAGTACAAAATGAGTTGAGGCAAGGAGCTTTATGGTGAGAACTGGTCTGTGGGGGTAGATCTGCCTAAATGTAAGGTGCATGTATGCATGCTAAGTCACTTCAGTCCTGTCCAGTTCCTTGCAACCCCATAACCCACTAGGCTCCTCTGTCCATGGGAATCTCCAGGCAAGAATACTGGAGTGGGTTGTCATGCCTTCCTCTAGGGGATCTTCCCAACCCAGGGACTGAACCCACGTCTCATGTCTCCTGCATTGCTGGCAGGTTCTTTACCACTAGCACCACCTGGGAAGTCCTAAATGTATGGTGAGAGTGGAAGTTGCTCAGCCATGTCCAATTTTTTGCAGCCCCTTTAATCCATGGAATTCTCCAGACCAGAATACTGGAGTGGGTAGCCCTTCCCTTCTTCAGGGGATCTTCCCAACCCAGGGATTGAACCCAGATCTTCTGCATTGCAGGTGGATTCTTTACCAGCTGGGCCACAAGGGAAGCCCTAAATGTATGGTTCAGTTCAGTTCAGTTCAGTCGCTCAGTTGTGTCCGACTGTTTGCAACCCCATGAATCGCAGCACGCCAGACTTCCCTGTTCATCACCAACTCCCGGAGTTCACTCAGACTCACGTCCATGGAGTCAGTGATGCCATCCAGCCATCTCATCCTCAGTCGTCCCCTTCTCCTCCAGCCCCCAATCCCTCCCAGCATCAGAGTCTTTTCCAATGAGTCAACTCTTCGCATGTATGGTAGTCTCGTGTAAATATAATTCACAATGAAAATGTAGAAATAAATCATGTAAAGCAGCTTGTCAAATGGAAAATTTTAGAGATGAGAGCAAAATGATCCTCCAAAGCAGAAATGGGTCAATATGCCTGCCACTGATAGTTGGCAGGAAAAGTTCTGTCTGGCACGTCTGTACCTTGTTTGGAGACATTTGGTAATCGAGACTCTTGAGAGTCCCTTGGACTGCAAGGAGATCCAACCAGTCCATTCTGAAGGAGATCAGTCCTGGGATTTCTTTGGAAGGAATGATACTAAAGCTGAAACTCCAGTACTTTGGCCACTTGATGCTAAGAGTTGACTCATTGGAAAAGACTTTGATGCTGGGAGGGATTGGGGGCAGGAGGAGAAGGGGACGACAGAGGATGAGATGGCTGGATGGCATCACCGACTCGATGGACGTGAATCTGAGTGAACTCCAGGAGTTGCTGATGGACAGAGAGGCCTGGCGCGCTGCAATTCATGGGGTTGCAAAGAGTCGGACACGACTGAGTGACTGAACTGAACTGAACTGAATTGAACATTATTAATCCCTCACAGTTGATAGCCACAAAAGCACTGAGAATCTTCAAGCCACTAAGTGTATGATTACAACGCAAACAATAAACGTTTTTTAAGTGAAATGGCTAACACAAAGTCAAAATGCTGGAAAAAAAACAAAACACCTTGTTCATAGGTAGGGAACGAAACTTTGACAGGAAGGATAATTCCAAGGGACAGCTTGTGGAGAGGTATGTGCCTCAGTGTAGATGAGTGCTGCCAAGAGATCGATGGAACAGGAGACATGTTTGTCTGGTCTGTTAAGAGTGATTTTCAACCCTCACTGCATATTTGAATCACCCAAGGAACTTTTAGGAAATACAGATTCCAAAGCCACATCCTGATCAACTAAATCAGAAGCTCTAGTGGCACAAGCATCAGCAATTTTTAAAGCTCCCATTTAATCCCAGTGTGTAGTCAAGGTGGACCATAGCAAAGGGTCTCCGGTTCTAGCATCAGAACCATCTGGAGGGCTTACAGAGTGATGGTTTGCTGGGCCTAATCCCTCCAGAGTTCCTGGGTCACCAGGTTTGGGGCGAAAGCTAACAATGTGCATTCCTAACAGTTTTCCAGGTGATGCTGATGCTGCTGTTTAGAAGTCACACTTTGAGAATCACTACACTATTCTCTTCTTCCAGTCTTTTCATTAAAATTGGATCATGTGATGCTTATTTTTTTTTTATTTTCAGTGATAAATGGTAAGAATATAGAATTTAAATTTTTCTTCAAGACCATGTGAGGCTTACAATCTTTGGATTCATCCTGTATGAAAGTTTGTTGGCTTTCATGTGGAATCTTGTCAAGTAATCCATAAAGCATTAAAAATCCAATTAAAGATAAAATGATGGGGTTGTGGCTGTTTGATAGAGGGGAGATTGAACCATATGTGTGAGTGAAGAATACAAAGGAAAATATACATTTTGATGGTTAGATATCATAGCATCTTTTCAGGATATGTACACAGGTATGATTGATCTGATTAAGTAAAGTGGAATGTTTAGAAATAAAACATTTTGACGAATATTCCAATTAACTGTGTATACATCAGAATTTGGGGGTGGGGTGAGAGGAGAAATCCTCATTTAGAATTTTTTGAAAGAGAAAAAAATGTACTCATCCAATTTCTTATCTTTGAGATTCATAAAATAAAATTATTCTTTTAGAACTGTAGAACTTACATTTGGGTTAATTAAGGTCTAGTAAATGTGGAGATCAGCTTAGTTGTTACTTATTTAGTTTGCTTTTCAGCATAAGATTAATCTGCTAATTACCAAATAATGACTTCATTTTGGGGGCATAACAAAGATGAACAGGAAAGGTTACAACCATCTTAGTTATATAGAAAAGGCATGTGGATCTTTTTTATTATTTAAACATGTTTTCCTGTTTCATATGTTTAATGTAAAAATATCCTGTTGGTGTCAGTTTTTGCTTGAATACATTTTTCTTTTAAGAGTGTATTTTTCAGTAAAGCTGTGGGAGATTTTTCTTCTCTGGTATTTAAAGTAAGATAAAGTTAAGCTGATTTCTTTCCCTGACTATCCCCTTCCCCCTCCGAAGGCTTAATAACTGCAATCCTAAGATTTATGGTGAGTGAAAAAGAAAAATAAGTAAATTATCTGACTGAGGAGTCATTCTTCCTCTCTCTAGCCATACAGACTATTTTAAATGCTGCTAGCAGCAGTCTAATTAAAATAATTTCTGTCATAAGTCTGTGAAATATGCAGCCACAGCCCAGCTCAATGTTCTCGAGCAGGAATGACAAATCTCTGCTTAATTGGTACTTAATATGGTAGTGCAGGATTAGTAATTCTCCAGGATAAAAGGAGATAACAAATAGAAATCTCTTCCTTGGGGCAGGGAGCCTTGGAAGACAAACAGACCAAATGGTGCTTACCCCCAAAACTGTTCCGATCAAGGCTTGTTATTTTGCCTATCACTTATGAAATAACAGACAATTAATGCACATTTTATGGCTAACTCTAAGTCCTAATTAAATACAACTATGTACAAAGAATGTGAACAGCCTGACTTCCAAAGACCAAAATAAATACTGGCAGAATTATAGTGACTGCTGTAGCCTTATTATCTTATCTTGAGGATAACCACCTTGGCAGAAGCATAAGCTACTTCTGAGGTACAGCCATTAAGCTGAGATTCATAATGAATTTTAGAAAAATTGGGAAAGATAGAAAAGTAGAAGGAGGAAAACTATTCATATTCTCATTGCTAATAAGTGGGGTAAAAGTGGGGAGCACTCCTAGTAACTTGATGTATTTCCTTCCTGTGTGTGTGTGTGTGTGTGTGTGTTTTTTCCCAGTGCATACTTTTTATGCCTTACTTCTTCAGACTGTTGCAGGCCATCTTATGCTTTGCTTTTTTCACTTAATATTAAATAGAAACATATACATATGTTTTTAATGAATGCTTTTAACATTCACTTTTAACGTCTGCACAGTTTTCTACCAAGTAGGTGATAGTAGCTATTATCTATCTTGTGTTGACTATCTGCCAGCGCTATCTTAAGGGCTTTATATGTATTGTCATTAAAGCAACAACAGTCCTATGATTCAAGTCCTTTCTTCATCTGCATTTTGTGGATATGGATACTGATGCACAGAATACTGTGTTATTTGGTTCAAGGCTACAGCAAGTGGTTAGCAGAGGTAGGATTTGAACAAGGGCAATCTGACAACAGAAACGATGTTTTTAAAAAATGTAAAAGCTTAGCTTACTAACCATAGAAAGACAGGCCATGGGGCAGATTTGGCCCATAAGCCAACTCTAGCTCTAGATTAAAAGTGAGTTGAACTTAAGTTTGATGAGTAGGAATTAAGGTAATTAATTAAAAAAACTTTTTTACATTGGGAGAAACCAAATAATTGATTGGATTGAATGAATTATTTTCAGTTCAATTTGTAATATTAATATTATAAATAAACTACGTGTGTGTATTTATTTATAACAGCAGTTGAAATGACTAAAGTATTTATGTTTTCATCAAAACTGAAAACTGAGTCATTGGGATAAGTCAACTCAAGGCCAAAATGAATTTATTCTTGGTAAATCTCACAAAGTTGATAGAAAGTCACAAGTTGTGATTTAATCATCAATTTATGCCTTTTGAAGGGCCACATAAAATTCTGGTGTCTTCTGTTCATTTTTTTACGGCAGTGGTTCTCAGAAGAGTTGCCCTGAAACCAGTGGCATTATCCTATTAGAAATGCAAATTCTGGGACTTCATGGCAGAAGTACTAAATCAAAAACTCAGGATGGAGCATATTCAAGTTTGAGAACCACTGTTTTAGGGAAATCCAGTTGCAAACAGATTCTTTTTGAGAACAAAGCTCTGTGTATATGTGCGTGCGTGCATGCGTGCTCATTATTTGTGTCTGAGTCTTCACAGTCCTGTGGACTGTAGCCTGCCAGGCTCCTTCGTCCAAGGGATTTTCCAGGCAAGAATACTGGAGTGGGTTGCCATTTCCTCCTCCACAAGATCTTCCTGACCCAGGAATTAACCCATGTCTCCTGCATTGGCAGGTGGATTTTTTTTTTTTTAACCACTGTGCCACCTGGGAAGCCCACCCATATGCACACATATGCACAAACAAAACAAATTATCTGTGAGCTAACAATATCCCATGTTATGATACTATTTTGGGGAAGATCCCCTGGAAGAAGGCATGGAAGTCTACTCCAGTATTCTTGCCTGGAGAATCCTATGGACAGGGGAACCTGGTGGGCTACATGGGGTCACAGGGAGTCGGACACAACTGAAGTGACTTGCAAGCATGATACTAGATTATGATACATTATAGAAACACCACGTAGACAAGTCACAAAAATCAAAATGAGCAAATTTTAGAGTTGCGTACATATCTTATGCAGAGATATGAATAAATCTATGCTGTCATGCCTGTCTTGTTATATGACACTGTATTGATTTTGTCACTGCTATTTCCTGGTTCATTACTTAAGCATGCTATTCTTTATATTAATAACATTAGGAGATTTAAGACTTAAATGTCTGAAAACTTCCTTTTAAATTGAATGTCCTCAATTATTGAGGATACTACACCTGAAAATTTAATTGACAAGTTTATTATAATAAAAAGCATCATTTTAAAATGTCATTTTCAAGATTTAGGTTCTGGGTAAGATGGAGAAAGCAGACTCCTCCCTAGCCTCCCTCTGAGTGCAGCTATAAAACCTAGACAGAATGTGTGCAGTAGTTATTTGAGGATGCTGAGAAGTAAATAATAGAAAATTGGAGAAGAAAACCAAAATCCAAAGTACAACTGAAATTGTGTCATTTTACCATTAGTTTTTCTCTGTTTTATGGCCCTGGAGGGAGGCACAAAGGACATGCAGAGCCCAAATTTCTGACTGGGTGCCTCAAAAGGGGAGTCCAGGAAACCAAAGAGCACCAGGGAGATTGTTGAGAGGGAGGGAGTTCATAACTGCAACCAAATAAAGTAATTTATTGACTCCAAGACTCTAAAAGTTGAATATAAGTGGATCTCATCCTAATCAACATAAAAAAGACTTTGAAAAAGTGAACTTATAGACTTATATTCAAGTCTCAGACTTACCACTGGCTGGGGCACACATGGGACAGATCTTAATAGCACTGGGCCTTAAAAACTGAACTGTGAATGGGGGCCATAATCCAGAAAAATCAGCCTGGAACTTGTAGCCTGAACATAATTTGGTCAATGTGCTTCTTGAAACAAAAATACCAATATGCTCAACAGGTTTTAAACAAGACTCAGAGTCTCATTCAGTTCAGTTGCTCAGTCGTGCCCGACTCTGCGACCCCATGAATCGCAGCACGCCAGGCCTCCCTGTCCATCACCAACTCCCGGAGTTCACACAGATTCATGTTCATCGAGTCAGTGATGCCATCCAGCCATCTCATCCTCTGTCGTCCCCTTCTCCTCCTGCCCCCAACCCCTCCCAGCATCAGAGTCTTTTCCAATGAGTCAACTCTTCGCATCAGGTGGCCAAAGTACTGGAGTTTCAGCTTTAGCATCAGTCCTTCCAAAGAACACCCAGAACTGATCTCCTTCAGAATGGACTGGTTGGATCTCCTTGCAGTCCAAGGGACTCTCAAGAGTCTTCTCCAACACCACAGTTCAAAAGCATCAATTCTTCGGCGCTCAGCTTTCTTCACAGTCCAACTCTCACATCCATACGTGACTACTGGAAAAACCATAGCCTTGACTAGACGGACCTTAGTCGGCAAAGTAATGTCTCTGCTTTTGAATATGCTGTCTAGGTTGGTCATAACTTTTCTTCCAAGGAGTAAGCGTCTTTTAATTTCATAGTACAATATTAAAAATTTTTCTGAATCCAATCTAAAATTACCATGGAAAGAACCAGGAAAACTCGATTCACGTGGGAAAAAACAATCAACAAATAATGCCAAGATAACACATTCACATTATCTAATATGGACCTGAGTCTGAGAGAACTCCAGGAGTTGGTGACGGACAGGGAGGCCTGGCGTGCTGCGATTCATGGGGTCACAAAGAGTCGGACACAACTGAGCGACTGAACTGAACTGAATTGAACTTAAAGCGGCTATTATTTAAATGTTTCAACAAGCAATGACAAACTCTCTTAAAGCAAATAGAAAAATAGAAAGCTTCAGAAGAAAAACAGAAAATTTTAAAAAGAACCCAACGAAAATTTTAGCACGAAAAGTATGGCAACTGAAATTTTAAAAACTCACTGGATGAACTCAATAGCAGAATGGTATCACAGACAAAGGAAAGGGTCTATGAGTGTAAATTTGATCAATAGAAATTATACAAACCCAACAACAAAGAGAATTTAAGATTTAAAAAATTAACAGAGACATAAGTGTCAGTGATAAAATAATAAAAGGCCAATATTTATGTCAATTGAGTCTCAGAAGAAGAGGATGGGGGTGGAGATACTAAAAACAACAACAACAGAAAGAATTGCAAAAATAATGACTGAAAACTCACCAAATTTGGTGAAAGACATAAACCTAAAAACTCAAGAAGCTCAGTGAAAAAAAAAGAAAAAGAAGCTCCGTGAATTCTCAAAAGGACAAATTCAAAGAAATCCCATCCCAAGATATATAATAATCAAACTGCTGAAAACTCAAAGCAAAGAAAAATTCTTGAAAGCAGACAGAAAGACAGCATATTATCTATAAAAGAATAAGGATTCTCATTATTGCAGATTTTTCATCAAAATCCATGGACATGAGTGGGAAGTGGCACAATAATTTTCAAGCGCTGAAAGGAAAGAACTAGCAACATAGGACTCTATATCTAGAGAAAATATCCTTTAGGATGAAGGTGAAATAAACATTCTTAGACAAAGGTATAGTAAGATAATTTATTGCCAAAGGAATAAATTTCCTTTCTTTTTCAGAAAGAAAAAAAATGATATTAGAGGGAAACTTGAAACACCAGGAATGAAAGAAATATATCAGAAATGGAATGTATCTGGGTATGTAAATAAAATAGACTGTTCTCCTCTTGAGTTCTTTAAAAACTGTTTGATGGTTGAAAGGAAAAATTATAACATTGTCTGATAGGCTTGTCAATGTGGGCATATGACAACTATAACACCTAAGGGGGGATATAAAAGGATCAATATGGTGGTAAGCTTTTTACATTCCGCTTGAAATGGTAAAGTAGTGAGTCTAAGATTATGAAAAGCTGTGCCTATACTATAACTCTTAGAGTAACTACTAAAAACCTATACAAAGAGATGTAGTTAAAAACATAATAAAGATGGGATACTAAAAAATGATTCAAATAATCCAAAAGAAAGCAGAAAAGGGGAAACAGATGAATTAAACACTGATAATAAAAAATAAAATGATAGACCTAAACCTAACTATATCAATAATTACATTAAATGTAAATGGTCTGTACACACCAATCAAAAAACAAAGATTATTAGAAGGAAGTTTGTTTTATTTTTTAAAAAAATCATGCCCCTCCACTATGTACTTTCTACAAGAAACTCACTTCACACATAATGATAGAGCTAGAGTAAAAGTAAAAAGATATGTCACATATAAATAGTAAGTGGAAAAAGTAAAATAATAAATGGAAAATGCTACAAAAATACAAATTAAGATACCACTTCCATCTACTTTTCTTGGGAAAATAGCTGCCTTTCAAGAACCCTGACACTACAATATTAAGTAAACTCATTTGATTTACTTAAGTGAAATTGTTTTCAGTGATCATCAGCTCTGCTTAAGCTGTTTCTTATTTTCAAGTGGGCTAATTACAAGCTTAATTAGGAACTAATGAATCTTTCCTCTGTCATTTCAAAGGGAGACTCACACCTTTCATGGATGTTTCTGTGTAGTGAGAAACACCACAAAATACAAAGATTGATTTTAAATTCTAAGGCAAAATCAACCTGAATATTCACGTATGAATGTTTAAATGAGAGAAACGCAGAATCCTCAAACTCACATGTGGCTCTAAGTGTTTACTGAACATTCACAAATACATCAGATTTGTACATGAGCTCCCAGATAGACATGCATAAGCAGGCAGGTCATAGCTCCTTGGAAAACCACCCATGTTCTCTTCCTCAGTTATAGTATGTAACACATATGGTTCCTGTCAGTAGCACTCATTTAGAGAGATAAAAATCCTACAACAGCTAAGTTCAGCCTCTCTCCAGTGGCCCTTTCCTTTGATTTTCAAGATATCAAGTGACTATTCACTAAACCCTGTAATTGCCAACCTTACCCAGTTCCACCTCTAATAGAAAAAGGAAAGAAATGGCCTGTTTAAAAAAATTTTGTTCCAATACATTGCGTAATTAACCTATCTTAATTCTTTCTGGTAGTAGCCTTCTTGTTAACATTTTGAAGAAAGAAAAGGCAGTTGAAAGATACTTGAGTTGATTAACTGCATATAAAAATTGAAAACTAGGGGCATATAACAATTTTTATTGTTAATATACAGTATTAATATATTTGGTATCTTAGTAATAAATGGCTGCAGAAGTTTCTTTCTTGAAAACTTTTGAAGATATGAAGCTAGCATTGTTTTCTTCAAAGCTGGCCTGAATTCAGCTTTAAACATTGTTTTCCTTCTTTTTTGTTCTTCCTGTCCTTAACTTTTCTTCTGCAATGTGAAAATACAAGGCAGATGTCTTCATCTCCCTGGAATGCTTTTAACCTTAATGAAGGGTTGTAATAAATCAGTACTTTTCAACCTGTTTTCTATCATCAACACATACATACTTTTTGAGATATTAGTCTCCACAGAGATTATTAGAAATAATTAGGACAAGTTAGAACTTAGTTATTAGTTCGTTAATGGACATATCATTGCTATTTGTTAACTACCTCTAATATGCAGAAAGTTATCTTGTTCATATGTCTAGAAACTGCAGTTATTGGGCAAGATCTTTTCTAAGTCATTAATAATTTATTTTTATGCTAGAATATGTGTGGAATATGTACGCATATTTATGTGCACACACAGATATACATACTTTTAAAAGATCATTAAAGTTTAATTGGGTGATTTTTGAAAGTTACATGTATAGATCATATCAATTTATAAATAAACTAAGAAATGAAGAATCTTTTTTACTTTAAGACTTTCATGATTGATATAAAATTAGAATGTGCCTTTTCTTGGCCAGATAAGGTATTGCATTATTTCACATTTTGTATTTTTCATTTATTCAGGAGCCACAAATGTCAATTTCTTCAATAAACAAAATTCAGCACTCTGAACTCCTCTCATTAATACACAGAAGAAAAATAACGTGCAAAACTGCAGTTCAAAAAGTGGGAGGTAGTATAAATAACATCATAAAATGTGACATCTTGGTGACCTATTTTAAATGGATGAAATTTGGTGATAGCAAAACAAATCACTACTTTCCAAGATCACATGAATTAAGATGCAGCTAGGATTACTGCTAAAACCCTCAGCTAACAATGACTGAATCTGAAAATGTGATAGATTTAAATAAACTTCCCAGTGTACTAAGCTAAAATAAATTTAACTGATGGTGACATCCATAAGAAAATTTTATAAGGCAAACTAACTACCTATCTTGATTCCCAAATGTTTAAAAAAAAGCTGTTCTGACTTCCAATGAATCAAACCTACTCATTCACCTTTCAAGAGGCTATAAAGTTTCATGCTCGAAACTCTGGTTCAGAAATTATGAGATTTAAGTTATGGGCTTCCTTCTCCATAGAGGAGAAGTAGGCCACCCAATTCTGTGCAAAGAATTCACCTAATTTTTCTGCCATTTTATGTTTTCCTCTCACCTGGGTGATCAGATCATACAAGCTTTCTTAATATATTTGAATCCACAGGATGATGGAGTCTGAAGACTCAGCTTCCAATGCCAGCTCCACTACTTGGATGACATTAAGAAAATCACTTGCCTTGCCAGATCTCGGTTTTGTTATTTACAAAATGATGCTCAAGGTATTTTGAGCATGTGTGTGTGAAATTGCTTTGAACAGAACAGCAAAGTGATATTCAGCTTTCCAGGCAAGCTTGCTGGATATTGTAGATCCCGTTGGTGGCTTGATCTTTATTAACCTGATCCTTAGCATTGCTAACTGCTCTTTCACTTTCCAGTTCCTTCCAACACAGCGGAATTCTGGTCACAATTCCAGGTGGAACTGTATGGGACCTCAAAAGGAATCAGTTTGAGAAACGGGTGCAGAGAGGAAGCCAAGATCCCTCAAGAAAACAGGATTTGAATCTAGGTCTTTAAACCACTGGTGCAACCCTATTCCATTCTCTTTTATTCACGAATCCAGTCACTCCACATTTATTAAGCATTTATTATGTGCTGGGTACAGGACTACTCTAATTTCTCTTTCAAATACTAGTCTCTAAAAGCATTAGAACATCTTTCAGTGCTGCTGTCTATGGCTGAGTTAAGATTCTGGTTATGATTGAATCATTATTAAACAATTACTAAATCATAATACTTTTCTGTTGCTGTTATTATTGTCACTGTTACTAAGGAAGCCTTCCTTTCAGTGTATGCTTAGAAAGCTATCCAGGGTAGAGTTCAGATAAAAGCAGGTCTGCTCTGGGTGACACAAGAGTAAACCAGCCCCAGACCTCCTAAGACACTGCAGTCAAATGCCTGGAGTTTTAATCGTATCGGAGTCTGAGAACCATGGCATTGCATGATACTCTTGCTTGGGTCTGACTTAGAGGTTTCATCTCAAGATAGAGTATGCAAGTATTTACTACTATTTCAAGAAGCCATAGAAGCTTAGTTCCATCAAAAAAAAACGTTAAACTGCTTTCTTTTCATCATTTCTTGAATATAGTGGATGAGAATTTTGCATTTCCTTGTTTGAGAAGATGCTTCCTTTGGGTATCCATATTAAAAAAAAAAAACATGTTGCTTTGGACTTCTCTGGTGGCCAGTGGTAAAGCATCCACCTGTGATACAGGAGACATGGGTTCAATCCCTGGGTCGAGAAGATTCCCTGGAGAAGGAAACGGCAACCCATTCTAGTATACTTGCCCGGAGGATCCCATGGACAGAGGAGTCTGGTGGACCACAGTCCGTGGGATCTCAAACAGTCTGACATGACTGAGTAACTAACATTTCCACACTTTTCTTTGCATATCCATATGTTACATTGGTCCTGACTGGCTACAATTCTCAAATATGGAGGTCTGTTTCCTGTTCTAAGCCACTCTTTCCTCTTCTTTCAAGAAATGATTTTGGTCTTTAGGAAAAAAAAAAACTTGTAACTGCAGATGAGTGAGGTTGTTCATTGGCCTGGTTACAGTCTGTCATACCGTGCCAATGATATTAACAAACTCATCCTCAGAGTCTATTTTGTAGCTCCAAAGTCTTCTTTTCTCTCAAGAGCATCAGTTTTGATAAAGTTCTCCCATCACTATAAATACACCATCAAGTGAAGACTATTGAGTTGGAAACAACAGGGCTAATTATGGTGAGCAAGTCAAAATACTAAAAATACAGGCTAATAAATCTTCTTATGGAGTCTGAAACAGCTGTATTTGTCTAGATTAAGAAGAGGTATATGACATGCAATAAACTGACTGTTTTGAATTAAGGAATTTTGGCAAAAGGTTACATTTAGAACACAGGATAACTTAGTGGCACTAATTTATTTTATAAAGAATAAATGTAACAGAAGAAAATCTTGTTTTGAGTAATTGAGTTTGGAATGCCCATCAAGCCAATCCAATTTTTGTGCATTTACACTCAACTCATAGGCTAAATGGCTTCTAGTTTTCTCTAGGATCAATGCGTGACATCTTGGGTTTACATATGCCCTGGACTAAGCCTATTTCTGTCAACCACTCTGGAGGCATAACATATAGGTTCATGTTTGGGTTATGAAATATATTTTGCTGTAATCATATCTATTCGCTAGATGTTTTATTATGAGAGATCCACTTTCTTCTTTGTCATCAGTGGACCACATCAGCTTCAACTGACCTAATCTCCAAGATTTTTCAAACTAAATTACTTACTTTGCTTGTTCATAAGAAGTAAAGAAAGGAAAACAGTATTTCTGCTCCATGTGAGTCTACAAGTAAATTATACAGAATTAAAGCAGTTGTCCCTGTGGTTTATTTTGTATACATAACTGGATACATAATAAAAAGAAGAGGTGGTACTTTTAACCAACAGTATTTTTATCCAAAATAAATTCATCCTATTTGAAAAAGTGATTTTTTTACTGTGTTTGAGGTAGATCCCTACAAGTTTATGTTTTCCTATTTTGTTCATATACAATATATGTGAGAAAGAAAAATGATTGATCATTTATTTTCTAAAAATTAAAAGCTGGGATTTGATTTTTTAAAATCTCTGTTTAAAGATGAAGTAGTTCTTTAAGACAATAGTCCCCAGCCTTTTTGGGACCAGGGACTGGTTTCATGGAAGATAAGTTTTCCATGGACCAGGGGTGGAGGGGATAGTTTCAGGGTGACTCAAATGCATTGCATTGAGTTAATAAATTATTAACATTATTTATTTCATCAGCTCCACCTCAGATCATCAGGCATTAATTAGATCCTGGAGGTTGGAGAGGATCTCCACTTTAAGAGTTAAGGGCGGTTATCATTCTTCCAAGAGTCCAACTCAACTTATAAAGTCTTTCTCTGTGGTATTAAGGACTGTAATCATGCTAGCTTACTAGAGCAATCTACTGTTGACCACAGGTGAGGAACCAGGGGAGATCTTGTACATTTACACTCAATCCATAGGCTAAATGGCTTCCAATTTTCTCTAGGATCAATGCGTGACAGCCTGGGTTTACATATGCCTTGCCAAGGGGGAATCCCAAGACACCATGGAAAGGACACGCTGAGCGGGGCAGAACTAAGAACTCAACAGGACTTCTTTTTACTGGTTAGTTTCCTTTCTGACCCTCTAATATAGCATTCCAAATGCTGATAAATCACGAAAATGACTAAAAATAAGAAGTATAGTTTTTCCCCCTCTATCCCAAGTCTGTCCGTGGAAGGTACTATATCCTAAAGACTTAGGTTTCAGACAGTGTGTTTGATTCTTTCCTCATCCTGCTCCCTACCATTTCTCTATCCTTTGTGACAACCTTACCAAAGCGCAATAGAGGAAAATATGCAGCCTGAGGTAGAGGTGGAAATGAATGGCCAGGTGACTGATCAACTGTCTCAGCTCATCCTTCGTTCACTGGACACATAGACACAGAGGGGCCCTGCTTTGCTGGTGAAAAAAAAAAAAAAGAGCTCACCAAAACTACACAAAAGAAGGATCAGAAATGCCATATTGTATGACTGTAAATTGGTACCTTTCTGGAGAAACAATTAGGCAGTATATTTCCCAAACACTTGGTGTCAACAAGTCCAGTTACAGAAATTTATCCTAAGAAAAAATAATCATAAATATATATACACTAAGAGTTAGCTACAAATGTGCTCATTGCAGCATTATTTATAATGGTGTAAAACTGGAAACAATTTCAACTTCCAGCATAATGGTTTGGTTAAGATATGATATAATCACTAGTAAAATGATCATATCAAAAATATTTAATCAGATGGAAAGATTCTGTGATATATTAAGTGACAAGAGTAGGTTACATTAAAAAGTATGTGTGTATAAAATAAATATTGGAAGAATCTGTACTAAAATGTTAACAGCATATATCTCTATATTGTGATATTCTGGGTTATTCATATATTTCCAGATGTTCTATAATAATTATTAATTACTTTAGATAGTAAGAAAATATTTTTAAATATTGGAAAAAGAAAAGTGTCCTGAAGGAGATGAAATGATTTTGTAGAAATTGAATGAATGATTAATTATTTAGAAATCTGCAGTTATACCTTCACATTTTAAGTGCAATCCAAAACGAAACATGATTTCTTTGTAGAAAGCCGTAATTGTTTCTTTAGGAAAACTGTCTTCAACTTGGCAATTTAGTAGCCTACCCATTCTCATGTTTTACTTTTATTCTTTTTTCCCCCCTAAACAAAGTTCAGATTTATAGCACCTGCTGTTGCTTTTAATGTAGTAGTTGTACCTAATTTCTAGAGCACAGTGAAATTCCACCATTCTCCATTCCTCATTTTGCCTTCAGCAATAAGCAGTCTGGGAGACATAAAGCCAAGATATTTTCTAAG
Organism: Budorcas taxicolor; assembly: GCF_023091745.1. NCBI lineage: Eukaryota > Metazoa > Chordata > Mammalia > Artiodactyla > Bovidae > Budorcas > Budorcas taxicolor. The sequence goes on from NC_068911.1 coordinate 64,525,099, forward strand.
GGCAGGTAGCAGACACTTGTACTAAATATGAAATACCAAAGCCACCCTAAGCGAGAAGGGCGTTTACTAAAAAGGTTGCAAGTAATCACCAGATAATTTTAAGCAGCTCAGACCCGGCAACTTTCAAAGTTGGAAATAAGCCCTTAAGTCAACGAGATCTTTGAAAAGTTATCAGGAACCATCCTCCACAAAGAACCACCAAATGTCCATCTGAAAAAGATGTGAATTTGACCTTTTTGAATAAACAGCATGAGATTAAAAAAAAAAAAAACACACAAGAATAATACAGAATTTTATTTTCTCTTGCCAAAACCTGGCAGGCATTGTAAAAAGCTGGTTCAAAGCATGGGCTGTGGAGCCCACACCTGAACACTAGCTATGTGAGCTCAGGAAAGCTCTTGATCCTACTGTGCCTCCGTTTCCTCAGCTGTTGAAGAGACACTCAAATGCTCTAATCTCATAGGGTTAGATAAAGGGGAAATAAAGCAATTTCTTTACTTTGTAAATGTTTGACAGATGGAAAGCAAAATATAAGCATTACTTAAAAAAATCATTTCATTTTATAATTTTCATTTAATTCAGTCCCATAACCAGTAAAGGGAAGCATCTTCTTATGAATTCCAAGAACTGCAGGAAATTAAAAAAACAAAAAGAATGGAAAGAAATTCTTTAGAAATGTTTAGAAAACAGAGGCATATTCCAAAAGTCTATCTCAGATTCATAGATATGGACCCAGCTTATTTTTGACTGCCATCCATAGCTTCCATTCATAATCGCAATTCATAAATTCTCAACTGCTCTTTGCTTCCAGTTATAATTCCTACATAGCTCTCTATCCTGGAATGTATATATATATATGATGCAGATAACTGACTGCCTCTGTAGAGTGGAATAATGTGGGGCAGCCATATATAGTGCTTGAAAAAACTTCCCTTTAAAACAGAAAGGGCTTGTGTTTCCTTATTTTTTCTAAAACCTACTCAATTAGCAATGCTTTCTCCATTTCCTGGTAATCTCACTGTAGTCACAGGGATGTATGTATCATGAACAATTCTGAAAAAGTTTTCATGTGGTGGAGAAATCCTACTTCATCTTAATCTCTATGTCCACCTTTTCTAATACTTCATCAAGTCGCCATCACCTAAAGGAATAATTAACATCTTAGGATGTCCTGAGTTCTGCTCCACTGAGCACAGTATAATAGGTTGCTAACAATATTAGTGTGCAACCTGAATCACATACTCTGTTAACCACCCTTGCCAAGAATCAAAAATGTAGCTGTGATATTGACATTATGCCCATTGTTCATATCTAAAGGTGTAAGTCCATGCTATGACCACTAGATTCCAGATAATATTATTAGCATATATTATAATAGCAAAAAGAAGCATTGGTTGGCCAAATAATACAATAAATAAATTTTTGAAAGTGAAAAAAGTAAAATGCAATTTACCACAAACAAAACTAGCTTCTGCAAAATATTAATGGGCCCATCAATCCCGTTAACTAATTGTTCAAGTATTATAGACACTCAGGCACATAAGCTCCACTGAACTAGTTCCAATTCTTCTCATTAAAAAAATGCTCCCATGACAGTTTACTAAGAAAACACCTCCACTGCAAACGTTCTAAAGAAAGAAATGATATCAGCCTTTTTAAATTAATTAGTATATCTTTGGATTATACTTTGGGAGTCCCTGGTGGCTCAGATGGTAAAGAATCTGCCTGCAATGCAGAAGACCTGGGTTCAGTCCCTGGGTTGGGAAGATCCTCTGGAGAAGGGCGTGGCAACCCACTCCAGTATTCTTGCCTGGAGAACCCCATGGACATAGGAGCCTGGGAGGCTACAGTCTGTGGGGTCGCAAAGAGTCAGACACTTTGAGCAACTAACAGTTTCACTTTCATACTGCATTTTAAGAAGGAGACATGTATATTCAATATAGCATAAAACAAATAATACTGAAATGAAAATCCTTACTGACCACACAAATATAGACAATTATTTACTACTATTGTCAAAATCCTAATGGTGGAACTGAGGCAAAGGAACAAGAAGGAGCAACAAGAAGATCTTAGAATTAGGCTCCATGAGGACAGGAGTGTTTGTTTGTGTTTTCTTTTCTGCTAGGTACAGAATACGTATTCAGCTTTTGTTGGATGGATGGTTGGATGAATTAAGAAAAATTAGACAATAATACCACAAACACCCTTTATATTACTTACAGTTGCGTGGTTGTGTGAGTGAACTGCAGATGAACACAGGCCCTGTGAGGAGGCAAAGCTCTTTGCCACGTGTGTCCCAACAAGCCTTGTTCCTGTCGAGCACAATCATTTAGCAACGGACAGTGGCTGCTGCTGCTGCTAAGTCGCTTCAGTCGTGTCCGACTCTGTGAGACCCCACAGACGGCAGCCCACCAGGAGGAACTCCTTATTCCCTGGCTTTGTTTCTTGCAGCGCTTAGGATATCTTGGCCACTACCTAGGAATTACACACAGAGTAAAATTCTGATGCTTAAGTTAGTGATGAATTTGTCAACAAGAAAAAAAAATTATTGTTTACATAAACAACAAAATTGGACCAAGGCCTTGAAAAGGTTACAGTTCCAGGATGAATGGCAACTGTCCAAGCAATTCTACATTCTTAAGTATACTTGAGAAAGATCTTTTGTGAAATTTTTAAAATCATAGCATGGAAAAGGTATGAAAGGATTCTAGTACAATATCACTATAAAATCCAAGTATTTGGGCTGCTTTCTTGAAAGCTTTTGACAAAACAGTCTCTATCCCTGAGATCCATAAAAAAATATATGTAAATGTATAAAATGTCAACCATAAGTTTTATTGTTGTATGGTTTTTTCTTTTCACTTTTTCAATCTTTCACTTTTATTTTCCTTTATACTACTGATGTAAACATATTTAAACTGCATACATGTTGATATATTTTATTTTTTGTCCTTTGCATTACTAATATTGCTGTGCTATATTCCTGACAGTTCTGTCATTTCCTAATATTTTAAAGAGTATGGCCATGAGCATGAGCCTGAGCTGGTGATATGGTTTCATTTGTTCTTTGTAGCCTTACATCATTATTTGATACATAAATCTAAAACAGGACTTTGGTCTTCACACTAGAGTGCAGGCACTATAACAGAACTAAAAAGGAAACACCAGATTTTCAGAATTTGAGTTATGGCAAATGTCATAACCCCACTCCAGGCAAGGTTTTTGTGTTTTTTGCATGTGTTGCTTTTGTTTGTTTGTTTCTGACTACAATGCTCCTACTGCATAAAGTTATTTAAAATATTATAAAACAGATTTAATAGATGACCTCCATTAAAATAGTTCACCAGCCATCACTGGAATCAAGGCTTAATATTTTGAAGGTTTTCTATTTTAATTCTTTGATACAATGATTTTTCAAGCATTTGCTACATGCCCTTCACACTACGCTAGGTCCTGTTAAAGATGCAAAAGAAATACATTATATAACTTACATCAGATGAAATAATTAAAGAGCATTATAAGACCAAGAGTCAAGTGCTAAAATGTATACTGTGAGCTGTACATGGGAAATCAGGCAGATCAGGGGTGAGTGTAAGACCAGCTGGGAAATGATGGAGGGAGCTAGAGTTGAGAGGGTCCTGAAAACGGAGGAGAGAACAGTGTATCTGAGGTACTGAGCTGTATATGCAAAAAAAGGGGTAGTGGGAAAATCAAACAAAATAAATCAGAGTATAATTTCCTTTTTGGAAATTCCAAAATAACCTATTAGCTAACATTTATTAGATATTTGTTAAGTACCAGGCTGACTTGACTTATACCATTTAATTTAAAGCTTAAAAACATGGCATAAGATTCTATTATTATCCCCATTTGCCAGATTAAGAAGCTGAGATTTGAGTGCAAGTTGGGCTTCCCTGGTGGCTCAGGTGGTAAAGAATCTGCCTGCAATGCAGAAAACTTGGGTTCAATCCCTGGTCGGGAAGATCCCCTGGAGAAGGGAATGGCAACCCTCTCCAGTGTTCTTGCCTGGAGAATTCCATGGACAAGAGGAGCCTGGCAGGCTACAGTCCATGGAGTCACCAAGAGTCAGACACGACTGAGCACACTTTAATCCGCCACATAGCTCGTAAGTAGTGAAATCAGAAGTGAACTAAGGCAATGCAGCCCCTAAACCAGATTTTATACATTATATTGATTCACAAGTTTCTAAATGCAATGGTGCAGGTAAGGGAGATAGACAGGCTTAGCCTAATGTTGGTGACAGGAGTTTCACTGTGGGCAAACTAGTGACTGGGAACAGCATTTTCAGGACTATGAAATACTTTACGTTCTGAAGACAATTTTCCATTTCCTAAAATAAGCACATGTTCAACAATGATGCAGCCGTGATATCTCTTTGATCATAGAATCTGCTGTTATCACAAAGTTCAAGGGAAGCATTCCAATTCTACCTAAGAAGTCGGCCAAAGAAGTCGAACCCTGGGCAAGTCACTTAGCCTTTCCTGATTTCAGTTTCCTCATCTTAAATGAGGGAGAAGGACTTGGTGATCTCTAGGGACCATTTTAAAATTCTGCAAGCATTTTATACATGTCACTAATAATTTCAGACAAACTTTTAGAGTTTCAGAAATGGAAATGTCAGCTGAATAATGAGTAGCAGATGCCACATGGAAATTCTGTCATGATCGTTCTTAGAAAGTAAGCCTTCTTTGTTTCATTAGCAACACAGGAAGGCAAGTACTCCAAAGATTTCCTTTAACAACTTGGAAGTCTTTATACAAATAAAGACAAATATAACTTAGTTTTAGTGCATGAAAAAATAGGAAATGTGTATTTAATATCAATTTTTTGTCATAAAAACAACATAGCCTCATACCTTAATTAATCTAAATATTCAAGAGGATGAAATACATTTTACTGAAGAATGCTTGAGGCCAATGGTATCATTAGTTAATTGATCTCTTGCTAAGACAAGTGATGAATCAACCTAAAATATCTATTTCCTGACTGTTCACGTTTAAACAACATCATTTCCCAGGGAAAACATGCAAATGAAACACCTCCTAATTTAACAGGAACATTCTCAAAATAAACCTACAGGTGAATTCCTAAGCATACCGTATAATGACTTTAATTTCCTAAACCCCAGCATTTTCATGTCCTATGATAAAAGTGAGAAGTGAAAGGCTCATTTTTTTTTCATTTGCTCTTTAGATTAACTTCATGATTTTATCTTTGTCTGTTTGTGATTGTTCTCACAAAGTAAGCTTTTCTCCACGTATGTTTTTCAGAGAGTTTTTAAAATTTTTTATTTAAGCTATAATTTACAAACAGTAAATAGCACAAATCTCAAGTAAACATACAGCCCAATCATTTTTTAACATATTATATACCATGTTAACCATGCCTAGATTAGGATATAAAACATTCTCATCACCTAGAGCGTTCCCTTGTGCACCTTTCTAGTCAATAACCCTCTTTGCACTGAAGTAGCTAGAACTCTGATTTTTATTTCTATAGACTAGCTTTGCCTGTCCTTGAAATTTATCTCAATAGAATCACACATCATGGACTCTTTTGTATCTGGCTTCTTTCATATAATGCAACACATTTAGATTCATCTTTGCTGTGTGGGTATCGTTACCTCATTCCTTCTTATTGATGAGTGTAGGGAAAGAAGGCAGTTTGTTCATCCATTCAGCTGTTGATGGACATTAGGGTTGTCTGGGCTGGACCGTCATGAGTAAAGCTGTGATGCACATCTTTGAGCAAGTCTTCTCGTGGGCATAGGCATTCCTAGGGTGTTCCTAGGAGTAGAATTGTAGAATTTGTAGTAGAATTTTTCATAGGGTAGACAGGTAAATGGACTTCCCTGGTGGCTCAGATGGTAAAGAATCTGCCTGCAAAGCGGGAGACCTGGGTTCGATCCCTGGGTTGGGAAGAGCCCTGGAGTAGGGCATGGCAACCCACTCCAGTATTCTTGCCTGGAGAATCCTCGTGGACAGAGGAGCCTGGCACGCCACACATGGGCTCACAAAGAGTCAGACATGACTGAGCGACTAAGCACAGATAGGTGTTTAAGTTTCTATGTATTTTTATGAGCACCATCTGAGAGTTACCATATTAAACACCTATTGTCTAGGTGTACAAATTTGAGATCTGCAGGTGGAAAAAAAAAATGGGATTTCCAGGCACAGTCTTAGTAACCTCCTGGATCCAGCACTCCAACAGGGACTATGCAGAATCTTCAGCAGTTTTTCAGCAGTTACACAGAGATGGTATGGGCTTCCCAGGTGGTGGAGTGGTGAAGAATCTGCCTGCTAATGCAGGAGACATGGGTTCGATCCCTGGGTTGGGAAGATGCACTAGAGGAGGAATTGGCAACCCACTCCAGTATTCCTGCTGGAAAATTTCCACGGACAGAGGAGCCCGGACGGCTTCTGTCCATGAGGTCACAGAGTCGGACACAGCCGAGCACCTGAGCACACAGAGTCGGGATACGTTCCCACAGAAAGGTGGCTGTACCTCTCCCATCCTCCAGGTGCTGGGGAGTCCTATCACCAGGCAGATTGTTTTCTGGAGTCTGGATGATGGTTCAAAACTCAGATATCTTAGCAGGAGATGCTTCACAAAACAAATCCTACTATGTGAGAATCCTGAGCAATGCCAACCTGACATCCCCTTTGCCTGCTTAGGTTTCCCTGTGTCCCTGAATCACATGGTAGACTTCAGCCTCAGGAAGTCTCAGTCATTTTAAATCCCATCTCCTTCTGTTCAGGTAATCATCTTTCCTCTGATTTATAGTGGCTGGCCTGCAGGTGTTGAAAAGGTGGTCTTGATTTAGCCAGAGAGCAATAATCCCAAAAAGTGTATTTCCCCGGCTACCTCCCCCTCCCCCACTATCCACCATCAAAGCCAGCCAGCTCCTCATTCCCTCCAGCTGTGAATCTGTAATGTGCCTTGGGTCATATTTGTGTCATTGGTAGCAAACCCTTATAATTCTGCCCCCAAAATCCAAAAGAAAAAAATACCCACAAGGATCAAGGAGAGTGTCTCCTTACACAAATCTTTTTTCTGATAAGAGGTGACCCACAGCCAGAACCAGAGATTTATATATGCATTTTGACATAAATCTGCATCTGTAATTATGAGTCATAACGATCTTTATAGGCTGCACTAAATTGGTGAAGAAGAGTTACTGTTATTGACAAAGCATTGACCTGAACGTTAGTGGAGGAAGAGCTAATCATTTTTTTTTTTCCCCTGAGGAGAGAGACTTCTTTTTTAATTGTGAATCCCTTCCAACCCGGGCCTTTGTTAAATACCTTTACATCTGAAAATAAAGGTAACTGAACCTCCCAAACATATCCTATACCTTCACATAATTATAGATCTATAAAAATTTCACAACACATTTTTTGATCGTTTCCCAGACAGTGGTCAAGATTTGCAAGGTGACTGAGAGACTGATCTAGATCTTTTGAAAGCAAGTGGTCTGCAAGGCACACTCCCATCTCGCAAAGGCCAAAGCCTATTTTTAGCCAGGCAGGCAGGCTGCTGCTCCAAGCCTGGCTCCACCATTAGCGTTAATAGAGCTCAGGGCAGCTGACTGCTGTGTAGGCGGCCCAGAAAATGTACTCTTTAGAGCAAGGGAAGGTTAAAGTGAGCTTTAAATCACAGCCTTATCATACTTGCATGTTATTGGCAAGTCTGCCTAAAAATAGAATCTCATTACTTTAATTCTACAGTATTCTTAGGTGTGCCAACCTTTATTATTAATAACAGCTTTTCACATTTATATAGCACTGTCTGCTTAAGGGAACTTCACAAATTATACACATAAAACTTTCCTACCTTAATGCAACCAGCGACGGGTTAGGAGGGCAGGAGATGGTGGTAAGCAGCGGCTTCCAGACTCCCTCCAGACAGGAGGCACCGAGACGGTGGCACCAGGTAATTCTAAGCAAAGCCGCTCTTTGAAGTTGAGCCGTTTGAATTCTTTGAAAGCAGGCTGTGTCTTTCATCGAGGTTTTGCAGGGCACTGGAGACTACCGTTGTAACCTCAGGAATAACAGGCTTCCTGATATATCTACAGGTATTAGCTGGATTTTGGAAACAACAGGGGTGACAAAAATGGGTACCTTCTCCCAGACCCCAGCCAACCAGGTGGTTCTGAAGAGGCTTTCTGTGGGCTCTCAAGCCCAGCTATTTAGACTGGAAGAAGGATAGAACATTATGACTCAGAGATCGAACCCGGGTCTCCTGCATTGCAGGCAAGTCCTTTACTGTCTGAGCCACCAGGGAAGCCCTATCTACATTTAGGCGTATATCAATTCCTCACCAAAGTTGTGTGGAAGAGTTAATAGAGTAAGAAGAGTATTTTCTGGATAAAGACAATGTGGATGTGTAAGAATCCTTCTGGGCATAAAGCAGTGTTGTAGGCAAGATTCTGATTCAACCACATAGCTTAATAACTATAGGTGTGTGTGTCTGTCTGTCTGTCTGTGTGTAAGAAAAAGCGGTGATACCTGTGTGGTGGCAACAGGTATTCAGACAGTCTACAATTCAGTGGCTCAAACATAGGAACGAGATGCTAATACCTCTACAGTCAGCACATTTTAGTGTCAGCACGCGTCATCTAAAGAAGAAGCCTAAGTTAAGACTTCCAGCATAACAAACATTTATGGAGTGCCTCCTCAGAGTCAAGCACTGTTATATAAAAAAAAGAATGGGTATGAAAATACCAAACAAGACATAGTCTCTACCCTCCAGCAGCATAGCTGGGGAGCAGATAAGTAAAAGAGCATTTCAATCAGTTGGGGAAAGCACTTGGATGAGAACATAGTATACAGACATTTATGGGAGCCCAGAGGAAAGGAAAATAACCAGGTCTTGAATAGTCAGGGAGTGCTTCCTGGAAGAAGCACATTTCAGGAGGAGCAAGGAGAGGGAGCCAGAGAGGAGGGAGGAGAAAGTCCCTAGAGGCAAAGGTATCCACAGGTACAGAGCCCTCCAGACAAGAAAGTGACACAATTCTAGAACTGAAAATGAATCATTAGGCCTGGAGTGTGTCTCATGAGGGGCAAATAGTGGCCACTGGAGGAAAGAGAAGGTTCCTGAAAGGCTGTATGTGCCACACTAGGGAGCTTGCACTTTCTCCTGAGATAGATGAGGCTTTACAAAATAGTACTTTAATGGAATAGGACTGCTTCTATTTTGAAATATAGCAGGTAAGATATTTCAGCTCATTCTATGTCCTACCTGTACTTTTCTTTTTTTTTTTTTTTTTTGAGCTGCACCTCATGGTTTGTGGGATCTTAGTTCCCAACTAGGGATTGAACCCACACCTTCAGCAATGAAAACAGAGTCTTAACCACTGGACCACCAGGAAAAACTCCCCCCTCTACCTGCACTTTTGAAGCTACCTTTCATCGTCTCTAGCCCCTTAATTTCCCTTCTCTTACCTCAATAAAGACTGTCTCAGGATAACTACATCTCAGCATCACATCAAAATAAGCACACTGGGTCTTCCTATGAAGTCAGAAGTAATCAGTCTCAGAGGTGACTCTTACAAAATGTCAGAGTCTTGTTCTCTTTAAGTGCTCTTTAAGGCATGGGAAGAGGGACAAAGGGGACCTGCACACAAGAAAAGGCATTTCCCACACATCAACCTTGATAAATATGCTTGTTCAGGAAAGCAAAGGTGAACTGGAAAGCTGATCTGGAAAAGAATGCACATGTTTGTGCTTCCAAGATGGAGAGATGCTACATGAAGGCTGGCCTATTGGCACTGGGAACTCCTCTCATGGCACCTGACCATGTGTACAATGTTTGCAGGCAGTTTCTATCCTGCAAAGCTTCAAGAGGACTTGCTGGCCCCAAGGATCCCGGATTGTGGTGGCATCAACTCCTCTGAAGGCTTCTGGGAAAAGGTCAGTTCAACTGCCTTTCTTCTCTGTCCCTTCCTTCCTTGCTCGATCCCCTGGGAGACTCTCACCACACCCACCCCCCACCCTAGTCCCGTTGGAGAACATACTGTGATTGCTAGTGTAGATATAAACAGGAAAAATAAGGCTGACTATTATGGGCTGAACCTTCCCCTTGGAAATTTTGTTTTCAGATGCTAGTTAAGTTTTCTCAGCTGTTCAGTTGGGGGGATTGAGGCCTGGGTTCAATCCTTGGGTTGGGAAGATACCCTGGAGAAGGGAAAGGCTACCCACTCCAGTATTCTGCCTGGAGAATTCCATGGACTGTATCGTCTATGGGTTTGCAAAGAGTTGGACACGACTGAGTGACTTTCACTTTCCCTTGGTAAAATTCTGTTCACATGGTGCATTGTCAATGGGAAAGCAATTTGACTATATATATATATATCTCTCTCTCTCAGGATCCATGAAAATGTTCACTTTTAAAAAACCAATCATGTAGCTTCTTTCTAGGAATCTTTTCTGAGGAAATCATCCAGAATGTAGGGAGGAGGGATACAAATATAAATAGATTAACCACAGTGCTATTTAAATTATTTTACACTTGACAACAACCTAATATCTACCCATAGAATTCTGGTTAAATTCATATTAGTATATCTAATCAATGGAATATTGGTAACTCAATTCTGAGGATCCACTGGGGATTTTCAGTAGGATTCTGCAGTGATTTCACCAAGGAGGAAGGTTTAAAAGAACAAACTTAATGGACTCTTTCTAATACAACTTCCTTTTGAAAGGGGTTATTTTCAAAATGACCAGTCAATCCTACTTTTTCAAAGATGAGCATAATGGGTGGGTGGTTCTTTGAGTGTAGCTACCAAACCCCAGCCTCCTGAGAAATCTGTATGCAGGTCAGGAAGCAACAGCTAGAACTGGACATGGAACAACAGACTGGTTCCAAAAAGGAAAATGAGTACGTCAAGGCTGTGTATTGTCACCCTGCTTATTTAACTTCTATGCAGAGTACATCATGAGAAACACTGGGCTGGATGAAGCACAAGAAGGAATCAAGATTGTGGGAGAAATATCAATAACATCAGATATGCAGATGACACCCCCTTTACGGCAGAAAGTGAAGAAGAACTAAAGAGCCTCTTGATGAAAGTGAAAGAGGAAAATGAAAAAGTTGGCTTAAAGCTCAACATTCAGAAACTAAGATCATGGCATCCAGTCCCATCACTCTATGGCAAATAGATGGGGAAACAGTGGAAACAGTGACAGACTTTATTTTGGGGGGCTCCAAAATCACTGCAGATGGTGACTGCAGCCATGAAATTAAAAGATGCTTACTCCTTGGCAGGAAAGTTATGACCAACCTAGACAGCATATTAAAAAGCAGAGACATTTCTTTGCCAACAAAGGTCCATCTAGTCAAGGCTATGGTTTTTCCAGTGGTCATGTATGGATGCGAGAGATGGACTATAAAGAGACTGAGCACTAAAGAATTGATGCTTTTGAACTGTGGTGTTGGAGAAGACTCTTGAGAGTCCTTTGGACTGCAAGGAGATCCAACCAGTCCATTCTAAAGGAGATCAGTCCTGAGTGTTCATTGGAAGGACTGACATTGAAGCTGAAACTCCAATACTTTGGGCACCTAATAGAAAGAACTGACTCATTTGAAAAGACCCTGATGCTGGGAAAGACTGAAGGTGGTAGGAGAAGGGGACGACAGAGGATGAGATGGCTGGATGGCATCACCGACTCAATGGACATGAGTCTGAGTGAACTCTGGGAGATGGTGATGGACACGGAGGCCTGGCGTGCTGCGGTTCATGGGGTCTCAAAGAGTTGGACACGACTGAGCAACTGAACTGAACTGAACTGAACTGATCACAGCATTGCCTCTAGCGATAATAATCCAATTTAAAAAATAAATAAATAAAAAGTAATTTTACAGAAACTATTGGTGCTATACAGACCAGTTCCAGAAGAATCATTAGCCTATATAGCATTATAGAATTTAAAATTCCTTTTCTGCTGTCACTTTAGTGCCATTCCTTGCCAAGCTGAAGACAAAAGTACACAGTATTTTTGGTTGGTGGGGTTCATCACTATCAGTCTTCACTCTCTGTCTTCACTATGGGGAGAGCCTTCTGCAGTGATGGACACCGGACAGCTCTGCCTTGGGGAATCACATTTGACTTTATAAACACAGAGAAAGGGAAGGAGAAGGCTGAGACTATAGAACATGAGTTTACTTGCTGTGGGAAAGTATTCCTCACAAACGGGTCCATTAGCACATCAACTGTCATCTGATGAAATTACACGAGACGAATATTGGTTTTCTTAGAGTAAGAGCATTGTTCTTAAAAACAGTCTTTTCACATAACATATGGAACTCCCCCTTGATGAACATAAGTACTTAGTCACTCAGTCGTGTCCAACTCTTTGGGACCCCTTGGACTGTAGGCCACCAGGCTCCTCTGTCCATGGGATTGCCCAGGCAAGAATACTGGAGTGGGTTGCCATTTCCTTCTCCAGGGGATCTTCCAGACCCAGGGATTGAACCCGGGTCTCCTGCATTGCAGGCAGGTTCTCTACCAAATGAGCCACCGGGGCAGCCCTGATAAACATGATGTACACCTTTTATTACATTTAAAGCTTATTTTTTAAAAGCCTTATGAGCCGAGTCCCCTTTTCCTTGCTCATGCCCAGTTCCTGCTCCATCGTACCTTCAGGTGGGGTCAGCCTGGCTTTCCACCAGGTGTTCATATAACCCCCTGGTAGAGTCAGAGCCCAGAGAGAGGAGGAAGCGGCCAGGCTTCCCACGCTTCTGGAAGCAGCTCCCACCAAGCCAATCTGAAGCCCTGAGTGAGCTGATCCTCTTGTCAAGAGGGAAAGCCAGGGTGAGGAAGTCCTTGCTTTGTTCTTGACAATCATAAAAGCTCAACCTATTAAATGGAGGGTGTGCTGATGCCTTTCTATACCATTTCTCAGCTGGACAGACTCTCTTGAACTGAACTGGAAATAAGCATGTGTTTGCCTCTCCTTGTCATTTCTGCTGTTTTAAGAGGTGTTTATAAAACAGGTAAAGTTCAGCTTCGTGGCCTCTCTGGTCTAGAATGTGAAAACTGTGGAAGAAGGCCAACATTCTGAGGCCCAAGGAAAACTGCCTCTCCACCCCGTGCATGGACGAAGAAGCACAGAATGAAAAGCACAAAATCACTGCACCATCTCTCAGAAAGCTTGCTCTGAGATGCTTGATGAGCTATTTGTGTCTCTTCATGGATTTTTTTTTCTTTTTCTTTTTTAGAAAATGAGATGAGACACTTTTTATTTTCCCCTCCTTAGGAGTCTTAGAGGTTGTTTAATCTCAAGTGAATTTAATTCACATTTTCCTGGCAATGTTAGCAGTATTAGCTATCGGCTCAAACCATTTCACTCACTGCATCATCCCACCAGTCAGCAAGTAGGGATCTAATTAGCTCTTTGCTTTAATGGCAATAGTTAAATTTGCATTATTAATTTAAATATTACAGACTCTGTGGACTTGAGCACATAGCTGACATAAAGATGTAAAATGAATAATAAGGTGCCAAAAAACACCAGAGTCATTATTCCCATCATGTTCAAACTTCTAGCTATAATGATATCAATTAAAACTCTAATCCTAGCAAGAAGCTTTGCTGGTTCTCTTTTATTATAAAAGCTGCATTTATATTTAAATGCTGGGCTGGAGTAGTCAAGTCATACCTTGCAAAATAGAGAGGTCACATGTATCACGAGACATAATTACAGTTCTAATTATATTTTCTTTATTTTTTAAAACATCCAAATCGTAAAAATGTAGTAAGTTCTTCAACATTCTGTTCTGTATCTGACTCTTGCTCTTCCTTCTTCCTGAAGTGCTGCGATCACTCTGCAGTGTCAAAACCTGTTTGGGCTGCAAGACAGATGGGACTTTCAAAATGAAATGTACCTATGACTGTTTGCTACTATATATATAAAATGTCTCATTTAGTCTCATCTGTGATTTTCCAAGAGGAAAATGTTTCCAGGAGCAATTTATCTCAGTCCTGCAGGTTTGTATCACTGAATGACCATCTGAAAAAGAGGACCAGCATCTTTTCTTAAAGGGAAACTGCCTAAGTGTGTTCCACGGAGATGTTTCGATGCAGTAGCTGAACTGCATGAATCTGTTTTTAAATGAATGAAATACAAAATATGAAATAACTGAAACTATGAACTTCAGATTTTTCATTTGGCATGTGACCCTTTCATTTGACTTCATAAAATATTTCGCATCACTGTCCGTGAGAACAACTGGTAGAAAACATAAAATTAATAAACAAAGACATTTTTCATTTTCGTGCCAGTCTGAGCTTTCTGGCCTCCCCGTTATCTAACCAGCTCTCTGCTGAGAAAACCAGTTTGTGCTTCTTTGGCACCAACTCCCTTCCATGCTAAAGTAGCACCCTCCTTGTCAGTGCTGCAGGCCTCCCCCTCCCTGGCAAACACTCCTTCAATCTCCTGACTCTAATCCCTCCTTTGTGGCCATTATTATTATTATTATATCTTTGACTGAAGATTCTAATTTCCCCTCTCACATAGATTCCTTGTGGTCAGGCTCTGTGTGGGTTATACCGAGTGCTTGGGAGGGATTCAGTAATGTGACTTGAGTCAGAAATAGCTAAGGCGGAAGGATGCAATGGTTCACCCAGCAGGGATAAAATCTCTCTGCCTTTGAGCATGTAAAATGCATCATTTCAATTTTTCAAGACTAACAATAATTTCACTGTTTATATTGATCAAAAGACCTAGGTTTAACTCTACACTGATCACTCATCAGTGTGGTGGCCAGGGTCTAGTCCTGTCCGCTCTCCAAGGTTCAGCTTCCTGAGCAGCAAACAATGGGCAAGAGTGACTTCCCGGTGAGGATTACATAAACGAGAGCCTTGCGATTTTTCTGGTAAAAGAGGAGGTCTGAATAACAAAGCATGCAACACCCCTCTGTCAACTGGAAATTACAAATAAAAGCGTGAAGGATTATGGCTGCTAATAAATGCAATGAAACTGTGTTTGATTCAGTGCAACCTGGTGGCAAGGAATAAGGATTCAGTCTTCAGAGGGAACAGACAGTCCTGGACAAACATCTAGACTTTTTGACCAATGGGTTAGCCATCAGTCCTATCTTAGGATGGTAGTTTAGGGTAATAGCTAAGGGTACCGAATCTGAATTCGAACCCTTATGTTCAAAGTTTAGAATAATAAAAATAGTGTCTGCCTTGTAGGATTCTTGTAAGGATAATTTACAGAAGGTCCTTAGCCCAGTGATTGCCTTTTGGTGAGCCTTCAGTAAGTGTTCAGTCACTCAGTCACGTCCGACTCTTTGCGACCCCATGAACCACAGCAAGCCAGGCCATTATCAAAGAATCAAATTGCATGAAATTCAAATCCAGCTCATCCATATGTGCAGATATGCTTCATATTGTTTATAAAGTCACTTCATGTATTTTCATGACACCAAGAGATAAGAACTGTCTCGTTTGTTTTTCAAGGGACTGATACAAGTTGCCCACAGAGGCCCTAACATGGCACTGAATGAATGGATAAAAACATTCAGGTTAGTGTCCAGAATAGGCACTTCAAAATTAATGGATGAGATGTGTTGACAGGAGCCAGAAAAAGTTTAAAGTCCTTCATTTACACATTAGATGATTGAACCAGTGTCTACTAGACTCTTCTAGAATACTAAGGGCACCGTCTTGAGCTGAGCAGAAACTTTAGGTCACACATCAGGAAAGTCCGTGATAATGGACTAATGATAATAAGAGCAAACATTTACAGATGGTTTACAGTGTGCCGAGCACCAGGCTAGGAGGCTCACGTGCATTATCACACTTACTCTTCCCATAATACTCTGTGTGTGCATGCGTGCTAAGTCATTTCAGTCATGTGCAACTCTTTGCAACCCCATGGACTGTGTAGCCCACCAGGTCCCTCTGTCCATGGGATTCTCCAGGCAAGAATACTGGAGTGGGTTGCCATGCCCTCCTCCAGGGGATCTTCCTGACCCAGGGATCAAACTTGAGTCTCTTACATCTCCTGCTTTGGCAGGAAGGTTCTTTAACACTAGCGCCACTTGGAAAGCCCACCATAACACTGTAACTTGCTTTTATTCTTATTCCCATTTTATGGAGGATGTCACTGAAACTTACTGAGGTGAAATTAATTTCACCAAACAGTGAACAGTGGTGGCACATTGTTGATCTCAGATCACTGGGCTCTCCAGTATATATTCCTGACATTATATAATACTGCCCCTGTGGAAATGCTTAGGGACAGGGCATCTCAGCTTTTGGAACTCTGGAGACCATGCTAAATAGACTAAAATTTTGAGTTGCTCAAATTTCGAGACTTACCTGGAAGTAGATCTCAACTAAAGTGAGTCTCCAGTTGTTAACTCAGGACCCATTTTGAGCCAAAGTCATCCTATGAAGCAAGCTTCCACAGAATTAAAAAGATGACCCAGCGCAAAGGGACAAAAGGCCCCTCTCTGTTCTTTGTCCCTGTCCTCTGTCATTGTCCGTGTTTTGATCATGTTAAAACTCATGGGGACAGAGAATACTTAGCAAATTAATAGAAGAAAAGTCCTGACTTTCCTAGCTCATAAAAGGTTGATGCCTTCCAGCCATGCTACTGAAAAGAATGGGATTTATGCTGCAACTTTCTTCCCAGATGGAAAAGTGCTTTAAAAATAATGGATCTAATGCAATTCATTGGGAGTGAGTAAATTTGTCACCGTGGATGCTGTATTAACTCTCTAAGGCCGATTCAATTGGGGATTCAATAAATCAGCTCTTTCAGGGTATCTCCTGATGCCCCACTGGTTAGAAAGAGTCCTAGATAAATAGCAATTTGATCTTTCTGATTTCTTTAATCCTTGAAATATGCTTTTAAGAAACGTGGAAAGGCTTTATGCCTCCATTTTCCTTCTAGAGAAGCTGAGGGATCTGTGCAATAGAGAAGGAAACAGGAGACCTCAGATCATGACCATTTCAACTCCAGTGTCATGAATACCTTCTAGCTTATTCTTGGATCGTGTTTTTAAAAGTCATTAGCAAAACCATGCTTGAGAACATTTCCCTGACTCGGTCACCTTAGGTGAAATTGAAACTACCGCCTTAAGTATTTTGCTCTCCTGAGCTTGTTTTATTCTTACCCTTGGCTGTTCTGAAGGGTTTCATTCTTCGAAGGGGCACCGCTTCTCCGTGCATTACTTACTGGGTGCTTCCTTCACACTAAGCTGAAGGTCATTGTTTATTGAGCCAAAGTTGGCACTGAAAATGGAAATGAATGAGAAAGGATGTGTATTTGAATTCACATCATGTTATTTATGCCCACGGGTCCATGGCATGGAGCACGTATAAAGATTTTTCTATTTATTTATTTATGAACTCCAGAGGTCCTTCAAGAAATGAACAAATAGGCACTTCCCTGGTGGTTCAGTGGCTATGACTCCACACTCCTAATGCAGAGGGCTGAGGTTCAATCCCTGGTCAGGGAACTAGACCCCATGTGCTGTAACTGAGAGTTTGCATGCTGCAACTAAAGCTCCCAGATGCTATAAACAGGACCTGGCATAGCCAAATAAATAAATATTTTTTAAAAAAGAAATGAATATAGCACAAAATTGAATTTTGGCAAAGAAACTTGTATTGGAGAGCAATGCAGGATATCATGCTGCAGTGTTGTTCTCTAAACAGAATTCCCTTGGAAAGGCAAAACTGACACAGCTGGCCTTCCTCAGCTGTTGGGTGGGTTAAACATTGACTGCGGGGGAAAAAACAAACTCTGAACTCGAAGGGAAGCCATTCCTTATAACTCGATGGGTAATGATTCTGTAGTTGTGTCGAGAAGTCCATGTAATGCTCTTTAATTCTGGCGTATCTGATGTAGGATTTGAAATGTCTTGAGGGATTTGCTGGAAGCCTTGTTTTATTTTGTTTGAAACAAACACTGTTTTATTTTGTTCTAAATATGGAAGGTGGATCAGAATTGATAGGGTATTTTTTTATACCTTAAATAAGAAGGCCCATTTTTAATATGATCCTGATTTTGGCAACCATGTCTCTTTACTAGTAGTCAGTATTGTTATAATTCACTGAGTATTTTATTTTCACACTGTCACCATACATCACTCAGTATTTCTGGACTTTTTCAGAATCTCCCCTGTAGGTAATTTGCCTTCTTTGGTTACCTGATGGATGGCCTTGTATGAAAAAAAATATTAAAATTCTTCAAAGAACAATGTACATAGCTATTGTGAATTCTGTGTTAAAGTGGTCTATAAACTTATTGCAAGTACAGATATTTCGTTCATTTGCTTTTTCTAACTTGCCTTTTTCCATGTTGCAAAGCATGTTAAAGTGCTGTTTATCTTGCTATAGACCGTGTTATTTGTGAAAAGTCTGCATGGAGAAAGAAAACACAGACCGTGTTGTTTGAAGAATCATTAAGGAGATATTATTTCAGATCATAATGTGATTAGAGTCCTTTAGAGGAAAATGTGAGTGTTTATATTTTCAGCTTTTACATAGGAATGTAACTGTGGCTCATTAAGGGAACAGTCAGCTAATTTTAAATGTTTAAATTTAGTGTTAAACCAGATAATATATCTGAAATTATAAAAACTAAAACAACTTCAACTCTGGCTCAAAAGCAGTTCCTTAATCTAGGGTCAGATAAACACTGTGTATAATAAATAACATTCTAATTTGTAGAACTAAATCTTAAAAGGAGTCGAAGGCAAAAGAAAATTCCTTACAAATCTGCCATGTTCAAAGTATCCACTT
Organism: Budorcas taxicolor; assembly: GCF_023091745.1. NCBI lineage: Eukaryota > Metazoa > Chordata > Mammalia > Artiodactyla > Bovidae > Budorcas > Budorcas taxicolor. The sequence continues at coordinate 64,543,886 of NC_068911.1, forward strand.
CAAAAGAGAACTTTTTTATCTTCAATTTATTCTGACAAAAATGCTCTTGGGCTTTTATTTCAAAAGATGAAAAATGAGCCATAGCAGTCAATGGTGCGTGGTGACTATTTATCTGTTTACACCTGTCCACGTGATTGCTAGAAAAACCAGATTAGACTTTGAATATGATATGAAGAATGTATGCTGTTTCACAAGCCCATATTCCTCAGAGCAGAAATAGGTTAAAAACTCAAAACTAAGTTTTAGAAGCCATACACTTTATTTTGAGGAACAATAATTCAAGGCCTGATTTTTTTTTCAGGTAAAATATATATGCTCAATTTTAAAATAAACATATACAGCAAGTCAATTCATGGTTTATAATTTTCCCAACCAAAAACTCACAAAGCTAATTATTTAATAATGTTCATGTTATAGTTTATATGACAGGGGCCTATCTGAAAAATACCTAAACATCTACATTTGATTAACTGAAGAATATTGTAAATGCACTAGAGAAACCTTTTATATATTGACTTCTTTGGCAAAATACCTTTACAAAGAAAAGGGAGTCTTAGAAGATTATTAATAGCTCTGAATCATTCTCATTCTTAGTTCCTGATTTTCATAGATTGGTTTTCTTTTAAGAGAGTGCACACCTGTAGGAAATTTTATACAGCAAGCAACCACACTGCCATAATCAGAAACCAAATTCATTTTCGGAGGAAAGTAGGAAATACACAACGGCATACGCGGCTCTTTTACGACCACATCTGCACAGCTCAGGGAAAAGTTTGCAGATATGTCTGCTGATCACATTACAAGGCTGTTATGAGAGAATAAAGTTGCACCTTTGATGGGCTATTGCAGCTGGGTTAGAGGTCCCCAGTCATTAGAAGTTTTGCATGTCATAGAGCAGAGCAGATTGGAAACTCGGATATACTTTACACAACTAGCTGAATTTTGGTCATTTCCATCAAATATCAGTGGACCTGTTAAACAAAGATGAACAACACACAGACACACACACACACACACACACACACACACACACACACACACCTCAATACACCCAGGCAATAAAGATGACTTTAGGTAATTTCTGATTTTCACCTCCATGAGAGAAAGTCCATTGTACTCATACAGTGCCTCCAGGACACCAGCTGAGAACAAAGCTGCTTTCAGAAGCAGTAAGTGGTTTCACTCTATTAATGTCCAGGTGATATGTGAAGCCATTATCACATCACTAATGTGGCAGCAGACATTCCCCGGACAACCCCAGGTAGCTCCAGTGTTTGCCAACGTGGGACTGGTAAAGGCAGACTCAGAAACACTTTTAATTTTCTGCTAGTGTCACTGAATGCTAACCACAACCCCGAAAGTCATCTTTTACATTTCAAAAGAAGATGAAATTGAATGCCACATAAAAGATCACAGGAAACATTTAAAGAAAGCAATTTGCAGGATTTAATTGAAGGGTTTTGGAGAGGTGTTTGTGTTCCAGATGTTACGTGTGGCATGTTATCAGAGAAAGCTTGGAATATGAGGGGGAAGGCTATTGATGTAAAAAAATGAATAATTCCAGTTTCCTGTCACAACACAGGGAGGGAGTAGGAATCGTCCCTAGTGTCCGCTGTCTCCTGAGGACTTCTCATAGTACATCGGGCCTACCTCGGTGGTCTCCAGCTGGCATTGTGCCCTATAAAGTTAATTTAACTTGTGAGCAGTAGAAGTGACTCCTGGACACAACAAGCTACCAAAACACAGAGATAAATAGCCAGGCTGAAACCAGAATCCACAATATGAGACAAAATAACCACAGCCACCTAATTTTGAAAAGATATTGGAAAATGCTGCGCATGTTCTTGTTTAATATTTTGTCAATGATTCCAAATCCATATTCCCCAGAACTGTCATTTCTTTTACGATAAAGAACCCACCTTAAATAAGTGGAAATTCATAGTTTTCCAGATTGCAATGAATGTCTCCCAGTAAGTCTGATTTTTTTTAATGAGCTATGTTACTTTAAAAACAGTTAAGATTTGAATTCTAGGTAAAAATTTTAAAATCCAAAACGAATAAAGTAAAATCAATATTGATTATTAGGAGTAAAAGTGCTAAATGAGACTATAAAACCTTTTAAGAACTAAGAGCAGAAAATTTCCAGTAAAACTACGATATACGATAAATTACTACTAAATAACCAGAATATTTGCATGGAATTTAATATGAGTACCTCAGCCGCCCTCCCCTCCTTTTTTTAATGTAGGGTATTACTGGTTCAGTCAGAAAGACTTTTCCAGTAATATTACAAGACCAGCGTCACTTTGGCAAGTTACTTTCTCAACTTACATTTCATTACGTTCTAAAGAAACCTACTTTTAAATTTCCTAATGCTTTTAAAAATTCATTTTAAAGTATCACTTGTTTTTTGGCTCTCAGGTCTTTCAGAGCTTAATGCATACCATCATCACACCAAAGTGAAAGCAAAACCATTTTATTAAGAGACTACATTTTAATGTTGAACACAATATTCTGACAGCAGATATTCTTGAAGACAAGTTAAAAAGAATAAAAAAGGTTCTATTCTTTACTGTGTTCTTATAAGATCTGAGCCAACTTTTCAGTAAATTGTCTTGAATGGGCAAATGCTAGCGAAGTCCAAATCCCCCATAAAAACTGCTTTAATCAGGGTAGAGCCTGGTGGTGATTTCAGGTCGAAGAACCCTAACATTAAATTTGTATGTTGGCATTTAAACACGTTTAAGAACTTTTCATTCCAGAACACTCCGAGGGCTCCATCTAGACTGAAATCCACTGTCTGGGGCAGTATTGAAATGCTCTGCACTATATTATTGTTCCCTTTAATGACAAGAAGAATTCTGGTACTTCTTGACAGCTGCTTCTCTGCCTTTCCCCCCTTGTTTAGTCCCATCTTTTCTATTTGATCTAACTACTTACTTCTGGGGAAAAAAAATCTATAGCCAATACAGATTTCTGACTTTCTAGCCATATTTGAGGTTTTATTCATTCACTCAAAGAAAACAAGAGGGAAATGGAAACATTTTTAAACCAAACAATACTCACGCCCCTCATAATTGCTGTTGACTGGGTCCCCTGCCCCCATCTTAGGGGTGACACCCAGAAATAGTGTGGGCAGTGCCCTGAACTGACATCAAGCAGGTCTGACTCACTCAGTGGATCCCTCTCTGTGCTTGGAGAGTCCACCCAAACCACAGACTGAGAAAGACTCACGAAAACCATACCTGGGTATATACTGCAAAGAGTATTTCTTCCAATGGCTCATTCTGCAAATGAGAAAACTGAGGCCCAGGAAAGCAAAGAGGTAACAGAGGATCAGGACTAGAGTACTGGCCCCTGATTCCTATCCCATGAGTCTTGGGACACATGAGAGTTTCTCTGAGCACCTGCAGTTTTGCTGGTTGGTTACTTCTGAGAAAACTTTTGATGGAAACTCTTTTTTTTTGTCTTTTTATCATTTTACTTCCATATTGAACATATACTTAAAAATTTTATTTATTATTTTAATTGAAAGATAATTGCTTTATAGAATTTTGTTGTTTTCTATCAAACCTCAACCTGAATCAGCCATAGGAAACTCTTTAAATGACCTTAACCATTTAGGCATTCTGGGCAGTGTGCAACCACCCAGAGCTCCCAAGCAGAGTTTCTGAACACACTAGGATCTGTGTTTGATCCCCCAAATCCCTCAGTCATGTTGTCAGTACATTACAACTCATAATTGTCAAGTTTTCTGCAACAAACATGTATTACTTTTATAACAAAATATTTATTGTTGTGAAAATCTTTTCACATCACTTTATAGTTTATAAAGTACTAAATGCTCTTCATGTATCGTACCTTCACAAAGACTGTGACATAGAATCAGTGTCCCTATTTTACAGATGAGGAAACTGAGGCTCAGGGATAAAGTGATTTGCCGAAACTCAACTGCTATGAGGTGGCAGAACAGGAACCTGAAACCCAAGTCCTCTGATTCTAAATGTTTCTCCTGTTCCATCACAGTCCTCCTGGATGTGAACTCTCCTCTGTCCATGGGATTCTGCAGGCAAGAATACTAGAGCGGGTTGCCGTTTTCTTCTCTAGGGATCTTCCTGACTCAGGGATCGAACCCGAGTCTCTTATGTCTCCTGCGTTGGCAAGCGGGTTCTTTACCACTAGCGCCACCTGGGAAGCCCGTGAGCTTTCGAATGTCTTTCTTCATAAGTTTTCATGAGCATCTTGATAAACTCAGGTCTCCAAGAAGCCCAGATGTTTTTTTCCAACTACTGCCTGGCTCCTAGTTCCCTTTTTTGTTTCTTTTTTTAATCTCTTTTGCATTTAATTTTGAGAGAACAAGATACTGACGAGCTTGACTGTGGCCTGGGGGCACTTCAGGGTTGTGAGCTAGGAAGTCCACACTTAGGGAATCTGAGTGAGGCAGTACCAAAAAGGTACATGCACACAGCTGGGAACACATCTTTCCAGAGACTTATGTGCTTTAAGTGCACACTTAAAAAAAAAAAGAAAGCTTCCTGTGAATTAATTATAACTCCACGTTACTATGTGTGTTTACTGACTAAAACTGTCCAAGAAAAAAATAAGAACATCAACAACAGAAAAACCCAAGGAATTTAATAGTTTACTTACTACTAACTTAACATTCACAACTGTGCAGGTAGCATCCCTCAGCTCATACAGCTGAAATGCTCTTCTCTGGGAAATGTCTTAGAACGCACAACAGTTTAAGACCAGGACTAATGTCTGAGCTCTTCGGACAAAAATGAGAGCTGGGGTGTCCAGGAACTGAAGTAAGCTTCCTCTCATTCCTCAAGGAAGGAATTCCTTTCTGTCATCCACAGCCTTAGCAAAGAAAGAGGGTTGCATGATGGGATCTGTTTGGAGGTCCTTAGGTGACTATCTGGGAGCACTGGTCATCACTATTATTACTGACATTCAGCTAGATCAAGGCCATGGCTCCAACTAGGAAAAAATAAAAGATTCCATTGTCTGGTTATGTGAATGGCTACCATCCTGGATGCCTGCAGCAAAGCTCTACTGTAAAAATGTATGATTATTTCCCTAGTTTTCCTGGCTAGATTTCTAGGAAGAATAGTGAAGCTGCAATACACATGCCTGTGTATGTCTTTGCACGTGCACATATTCATACACATAAGAGTAAACATTCCTTGGATGTGGAATGCTGGCTTAGGGATCAACTCTGCCCTAGATTATATAAAAATAATAGTAGGACAATCATTTAAACCACAGTTTTCCTTTCTAGTTTAATTTTATTTTGTTTATTAAGCTTTTTATGTAAATGTTATTGTTTCTGTTTTGTTTTGTTCTTCTAATTATTCACACTTCTTAGCACATTTCTACTAATGTTTTCACTTCAGGCTGAGGACAAACTTGGTAACTTCAAAGCTTTAAAGTAGAATCTAGCATACTGAGTTAATTTCTTCTTTAAGAGGATAAATGTGAAAGCACTTTATGGATTGTAAAGCAATATACAAGTGCAAGATGATATGATCACTAATTTAATCCAACTGATTTTCCATATTCATTCATTAAACAAATATTCATTTAGTATCTGTATGAAGCAGTACAACATCACGGGTTTTGTAGTGTCAGAACTGTCTGAGACGCGTATATTTTGGTTTGGAATTGTGAACAGAAAGCTATCCAATAAGTGATGTGCTTTTGAAATTATTCCTAAATAAAAAGGATAACATACAAAGCCTTTCCATTTTAAGTTTGCAAACTACTGAATTTAACTGAGTAAGATTTTGAATGCACATGATTTTGTTCAAAGCAGAAGTAACTTCTTAGCCTCATGAGCCACAAGAAATTTTACCTGGCAATCAAAGGCTGGCTCTACACCATGCAAAGTAATGTAGCTATTTGTAAGTGTTGACTTAATTTTATCATTGCAGAAAGAGATTTTTCTTCTTTTCTGCTTTATTTATTGTTGCTGTTAGTGGGTGGGTATTTTGAGAGGAAGGGGAGGATGAATAATTATTTTGGTGAACTAACTACATTGAGCAAATGAACTGATTTCACTGGCTGGAGGTACTTTAAATGTTCTTTGGTTTTTGATGCCCTTAAATTATATTAGATTCTGTTATTTGAAGTTCATTGTCAGAAAGATGTTTTATCTAATTTTATTGGATTGAATAACTTCTGCCTAACTTTATCAAACATTGAGTTTCTTCGTATATTAATAGTAAAAAACAGAAGGCAGAGAGATGGTGGGCAGAGACAGAGTTGTTCTCCAATAAGCTTATACTCAGGAACAATATGGAGAAGGAAATGGCAACCCACTCCAGTACTCATGCCTGGAAAGTCCTATGGACGGAGGAGCCTAGTGGGCTGCTGTCTATGGGGTTGCACAGAGGCGGACACGACTGAAGCGACTTAGCAGCAGCAGCAGCAAGAACAAGAGACACAGACTTATTTCACAGTTTTTGCTTGTGTTCTATATAATGTGCTTTTTGTTTCTCATGGAACAAAAAAGGATACGTATTTCTTTTCTTTTTTAATAACAGACTGTGGACAGGAGTTTCAAGCTCCTTGAGGGCAGCAAGGTTATTTTCTCTCTCCAGCACATGGCCTGGGTCTACGTTTGTTAATTAAACAAATGAGTGACTGAATGAAGAAATGAACTATCGATACAAATGAGAGAAGCATGGCCTTCTAAACACGACATAAAGAGTAAATAGGGCAGGATTTTCCTGTGTTTTGAGATACAGCACAGTGCTTGACCCATACTATACCTTCACTGAATATTTGGTGTGTGCAAATCCTACTCACAAATGCTAACAACCTTTGTAAGCAAAAAAGAAAAAAGATCTTAGTCATCCAGTCACCCACACTCACTCAATTTACAGCTTAAGAACACTGAAGCTCAGAGAATATCCAATAAATTACAGTCTCCGGAGCACGGCTGGTGGTCTTCTCCACCTAACATACCAGAAAACTGATCCAGAATGTTTAAATGATTTGTTTAGGACCATCTGGCTAGTTAGCATCAGAACATCAAATTGCAGCCCAGGTACCTAATTCCTTGTAAAGAATTTTTGTTGACACCTCAGTATGCCAGGACAACTATGTGCTGTGCTTAGTCGTTAGTTGTGTCCGACTCTGCGACCCCACGGACTGTAGCCCGCCAGGCTCCTCTGTCCATGGGATTCTCCAGGTAAGAATACTGGAGTGGATTGCCATACCCTCCTCCAGGGGATCTTCCCAACATAGGGATCAAACCCAGGTCTCCTTCATTGCAGGTGGATTCTTTAATGTCTGAGCCACCAGGGAAGCCCAGGCTAATGATAAACTTTTAGAAATTTTTGTGCCCTGGATGGAAGGTGAGAGCTTCTGGAAACAAGGGGAGCCATCCTGGATTCCACTCCTGCAATATGGAATTGGAAATTCAGTCAGAAGCTGGGTCTCTGCAAGCATTACTCTGAATCAGAGCAGTTGTACATATTTGTGAATGAATAAATTAGGATAGTACCAGCAGCACTCTCAAAACGAGGGAATAAGGCTCCAGCCAGTATGAAGAGACACTCAGCTGGACTTTAAACACAGTGTCAAGCATACAGAAAGGCAGCCTGTGCAGAGGTCATGAGCAGTGAGAGTCTGCTAACGTTGCTCACCGTGCAGCATTGGTTTCTCAAAGGGAGGTCTGTGCAATGTTTCCAGAGGCAGGCTGCAAAATGGGAGGACTTCTTTTCAAGACATATGATATAGGGGCTCTTTCCTCAAATTAAATTTATTCGATTTGAAGGACTTCAGCCTTAGATTGTGGTTCTCTCATTTTATAGTTAGAGTTTCTCTTTTTCTGTGAAACAAAGATGCAAGGAAGACTGCATGTGTTGAGTGTCTTTATTGGACTGAGGGTGGCAGGGGATTGGTAACTCTATGTCAGTCCTCAAATCATTTTTGGAAACCTTTTTAGTTCATGAAATGCCAAGGTAGGGTAGCCAGTGGACCACTTAGAACTTGGCCGTGAAAGTATACGGAACCTGTAACCGCAAATCACAGTGCTTCCGCTCTCATACAGAAGAGGTGTCGATACCAGTCCCTCCTCTGCTCCCAGAGGATATGGCACTGACCAAAGGTGAAGTTTTCATGGTGTATTTCCAATTCATTCCCACACTCACCTGGGCTACACTGCAAATCAACTTGTCACTACTAGATGCCTTGTTGGATTCTCCTTCCTTGGAAAGATCAGAATCGCTGGGTCCCCGCGTCCACATAGCGTCCCAATAGACTGGGGTTAGGAGAAGCAGAAGTGGTACTTGTTTCAAATGGCAGCAGAAGCTTCTGCCAACTTCCCTGTAGTGTCCTGTTTTTCATGGTGGGATGCTAATTTCAAACCAGAGAGTCTATTTAGTCAAGAAATGAAACTCCTTGTGTGACACCAGGGCTGTTTAAGATCAGAGCAACACAGTCTACTCTGATCACACACACATGGGGCTCTGAAGTTAGTAAAGAAAGAATTATGCCAATTCTGGGCTCCCCAGCTGTCTGAGAGTTCAAAAGCTTAGATCGTCATGTGCTTTTTGCTATTATTTGTGCTGAGAAGATCTTTTCATCTTTTTTTTTTTAAGTTGGTCAGAGCAAATGGGTGGTACTTTTCCTTAAAACAACTTGAACAAAAACTAGAAACAAGATAACATCTGCCACAAATGAAAACTCTGTTATACTTGTTCACTAAAAACTCTCCCAGTGACAGAAAAACCAGTCAGCTAAAACCTGTCAGCTTCCCTCTTTGAAGAAATACCACAAGGCTGGACAAATGATGACACTGAGCTTTGAGCCAATATTGAGCTAATCCAATGTAACGTATTGTTATACAGCAAACTCAATGAGAACTTTGGTTTAGCAGAGAAATTATGTAATGTCACAGAGCGCCAGACTTGCTTAGCTACATGTCTAAGAATGCTTCAAATGGCCTTTCCAAACCAGAGGAACAATTCACTGACCTGGTTTTCCCAATTTGGAACAGTAGTGAATAATGAAGACTTATTTCCCAAAGCTTCCACTTTGATCTTCTATAAGCAGCCACAAAATGTAGAATTCAGAAGGGGAAAAAAATCACATGTTCAGAAGAATGTAGAATACCCGGATGTTGTAAATTCAGTTCCAGGGTCACTGGCTGATATCAGAACACATCTGTGGCATCAGACGCTGCCGCCAGCTCAGGAACACAAAGGAGAAAACAAACGGCTGGCACCTCAGACATTTATAAGGATTCATTCATTCTGATGAACAAACCTAAGGTGGGGAGGGGCCGGGGGTGGTATGTACACGGATGCTGACATCAGATGGCATGCTGAAAAGAAAGTTCTGGACCCGGAGGCAATGAAATTGGAATTTTGGTCCAAATTCTGTCATTAACTAGCAATAAGTCTTAGGCAAGTGATTTTGTCTCTTTGGGTTTTACTCAGTTTCGTTATATATAAAACAGATATTAGACTAGACCATCTCCAAGTTCCCAGGCATCTCTGAGTTACTCATTCAGTCGTGTCTGACTCTTTGTGACCCCATGGGCTGTAGCACACCAGGCTCCTCTGTCCATGGAATTCTCCAGGCAAGAATACTGGAGTGGATTTCCACTCCCTTCTCTAGGGATCTTTCTGACCCACAGATCGAACCTGGGTCTCCTGCACTAGCAGGCAGATTCTTTGCAGTCTGAGCCAGCAGGGAAGCCCCCTTTAGGTGGTGGTGGTTTAGTCGCTAAGTCCTGTCTGCCTCTTGCGACCCCGTGGACTGTAGCCTGCCAGGCTCCTCTATCCACGGAATTCTCCAGGCAAGAATACTGGAGTGGGTTGCCATCTCCTTCTAACACTGTCTAATTCAAGCTGTTTATCAAATATCAGGAGAGGACTGCTAAGGGCTGGCAGGGTTTTCAAGATAAATTTATATCATCACCGTCAGGGCATCATGACGATCTTCTGCAGTAGACCACAGCCCCAGGATTTCAGGACATAGACTGAAAGGTCTAAACCCAGGTTTTGCCTCGAATGGTATGACTTCAGGAGATAAGACACATGCCTGAACTGTAACACAGGGTAACCCATGCTAAGTACCAAATGTCCACCACAGATAGCATACAGGATTCAAAGCCAGGAAGTCTTTGCCAAGGTTTGGGGCAGAAAGAATCATTTCCAAGGAAGAGGCAGAGCTTTAACCTAATCTCTGAAGGTAAGAAGCTGGATAAGATAACATCTCAGGATCCTTGGAATTCTAAGATTAGAATTAACAACAATTAATGTTAATATTAAAGAAAAGCTCTCTAATAGGTATAATAAAGGCCTCCGATGGGCTTCCCAGGTGGTGCTAGTGGTAAAGAACCCACTTGCCAGTGCAGGAGATGTTAAGAGATGCAGGTTCAATCCCTGGGTCAGAAGGAGGGCATGGCAACCCACTCCAGTATTCTTGCCTGGAGAATCTCCATGGACAGAGGAGCCTGGCAGGTATACAGTCCATGGGGTCACAAAGAGTCAGACATGACTGAAGAGACAGTATGCATGCAGGCAGGCTTCTAATAGGTGTAACTACTAATACCATGGAAATTAGCAAAATTTATAAGATTGTTTTTCCAGCACTGATATTTCCATGATAGTTAATTAAAAATTACTTTGTTTATTCATGTCATACAAGCTAACTACCTTATATGTAACTAAACAACTACCTAATTCTGGCTTAAGACATTGTTTCGAAATAAACTGAAGATGACTCTCAAAAATGATTTCTGCCAAACTTCTAGGATTTCCACTAGTACTTCCCGTAATTACCTCCTCACCTTAAAACCATTATTTGGCAACAGTAAAGAATTCCTCTCTTGCTATACCACTGACCCTTTCATTTTTAAACTGATGGACAGGGAGAAGAGAGTCAATTGAACTTAATTTAAGAGAGTCAATTCAGCCCTTATCAAGTGGCTTTTTTATGTTGGGCAACTTTGCTCAAAGCAAGGAGAAACAAAGGCACAAACTCAAGTTTCCCCATGGCAAGTGGGGAAGAGATGAGTGTATTGTATTTTTTTTTTTTTTTTTTTTTTGGTGTCCCGCAAACCTTACAGTGCCCAGGAGAGAAGGGAGCTCCCACTGGCAATCCTCAGGGTGCAATTCAAAGTATATAAAATTTAGGATCAGAAACAGACAAGAGGCTAATTTCACATAATCGGGCCATTCTGGGTTCGCTCTGAGAATGGCTGAAATGAAAGGAAAGACTAAAAAATAAAAAAAGCTGAAGCAAAATGGGGAAACACTTATTT